>NC_136999.1:627971-632971 GCF_032717465.1 Coenobita brevimanus | reverse complement strand
TCTGGAGTATGAGAGAGAGAGAGAGAGAGAGAGAGGGGGGGGGGGAGCAATGAATACGTCCACTCCCTTAACTCCACCCTCCCATCCACACTCAATTCCCCTCTGACCGCCCCCCACATACACCTTCACACCCACACCCACACACACCCACACCCACATCGACACCCACACTGCGTATCTAAACACTATTCCATTAGTGGGTTGAAGGGGTAAAGGAGAGAGAGAGGAGAGAGAGAGAGAGAGAGAGAGAGGTGGGAGTGAAATAGATTGAAAGTGAGACAGTGGGAGAGAATAGGATGGACCCTTGAGGGGGAGAGAGAGAGAGAGAAAGAGAGAGGGGCTGTGAATAAGGAAAAGGCGATAAGAAATAAAGTGACGTGAAATATGAAGACTAAGGAGACACAGAAGACATTGCGAAGAGAGAGAGAGAGAGAGAGAGAGAGAAGTGAAGATGAAGGGAAAGTGACGTGGGAGGAAATGGAGTGAGGGGAATGAGAGGTAATGAGGGGATAGTTAAGAAATTGACGTTGGAATGTGAGAGAGGAAAGAGGAGGAGGAAGGAGATGAGGTAGAAATGAGGGGAAATGAGGTGGCATGCGAAGGAGGAAAGTGGAGAAGAAGGAAAGGAGGAGGAGGAGAAGGAAGAGGAAAGTGAAGAAGATATGTGAGGGAAATGAAGTGGAAATGAATGGAAGAGAATTTTTTTAAGTATCTGGGCAACCTGAAGAGGAAAATGAATAAAACTGTGAGGAAATGAGAACAAACCGAAGAGGAAAATTCGTAGAGGAGATGAGAAAAGTGAGTTGAATTTTTAGGAAGCAGAGAAAGGAAATGAGTAGAATTATGGGGAAATGAGAATAACTACTTGGACGTTAGGGAGTTTTATCGAGGTGAATGGCAGGAAATGAGGAAGAAATGACAAGAAAATAAGGAAGTCGAATTAAGTTGAAAGTGGAAATGAAAATGAACAGGAAAATGAGACGATTGAGTTGAGGCGAAGAGGAAAGTGAGAAAGTTAGGCGGAAATGAGCGAAAAGTGTAAAGAAAATGACAAACTTGGAGGGGAAATGAGAAAAAATGAAGAGGAAAGTAAGGAATGAGGGAAAAATGAACGAGTCTTGAAAGGAAATGACAAGTAGAAATGAGAAATGAAAATCAAATGAAGAGGAAATGAAGGGATTAGGTAGAAGTGATCGAAACTTCAAGAGACAAGGCAAAACTGAAGGGGAAATGAGGTGGACATGAGTATAAGGACATGAGGGCGTGATCCTCCAATATGCCATCTTCTTTAACATGAGTAATGTGTTCCTGCCTGACTCCTGCCTTCCCTCGGGGGCCCTGTCTGCCTCACTCTGCCTCACCCTGCATCACACTGCCTCTCACTCTGCAGCACCCTACCTCTCCTAGCCTTACCCTGCCTCTCACACACTTGCCTCACTTTCTCACTGTGCCTCGCCCTGCCTCTCCTAGCCTCGCCCTGCCTCCCCCTGCCTTACCTTGCCTCAGCCTGCCTCTCACACACTTACCTCACTGTAATACACTATCTCATATGTACTTATTTTTCTGTACTCCCCCCCCTCCTCTCTCTCTCTCTCTCTCTCTCTCTCTCTCTCTCTCTCTCTCTCTCTCTCTCTCTCTCTCTCTCAGGAAACAATAAGTTAGAGAGGCAAGGGAAAATAAATAGAGGAGGAGGAAGCAGGGAGAATAAAAGAGATAGATGAAGGAGGAGGGAGGATATGAGAGAGAGAGAGAGAGAGGAGGGAGGGAGTAGGATGGAGACACAGGAGACGGCAGAAAGAGGGAAGATGAGGGAGGGAGGGAGAGAAAGAAAGGAGGGGTGGGACATTGACAGAAAGGGAGGGGAAGGGAGGGACAGAAGGAGAGAAATATGGAGACAAAGCCGAGAGAGAGAGAGAGAGAGAAGAAAAGGAAAGGAAAGGAGGGAGGGAGGAGGAGGAGAGGAGATGGGGGAGTAAGGAAGTGACGGAAAGAGAGTAAAGGGAGAGAAGGAGAGGGAGAGACAGAAGAGGAGGGATGGAAGAAAGGAGGAGGAGAGGAGGGAGGGATGGAGGAAGATTACTATGATTTATGAATACAAAAATACTCCCCACTCCACAGACTCAGTGAGGGAGAGAGAGAGAGAGAGAGAGAGAGAGAGAGAGAGAGCGGGGGATGGGGTTGTGTAGTGAGTGTGTGTATTTGAGAGAGAAAGAGAGAACGTGAGAAATTGACGAAGAGAAAGCTAGATATGACTTGACTGTGTGCGTTAGTGAAAGTGTGAAAGATTGAGAGGAGGGTTATGAGTATACTCTCTCTCTCTCTCTCTCTCTCTCTCTCACACGCACACACACACACACACACACACACACACACACACACACACACACACACACACACACACATTTTCTTCTTCCTCTTCTTCTTCTTCTTCTTATTATTATTATTACTATTATTATTATTATTATTATTATTATTATTATTATTATTATTATTAACATTAGCATTACTCTTATTATCACTTCACCATTACTGTCCCCCACACTAACCAGCCTCTCTCCCTCCCCCTGCAGGTGGCGTGGCTTCACCTGGACCGTAAAATGATCGTCAGCATCGACAACCACGTAGTCACCAGACAGTCCCGCTTCTCAGTCTCCCACGATTCTCACAAGACATGGAATCTTCACGTGTCCAAAGTGAGAGAGGAAGACCGAGGACTCTACATGTGCCAAGTTAATACTGCCCCGATGATGAGTCAAGTTGGATATCTGCAGGTGTTTGGTGAGTAGGGTGTGTGTGTGTGTGTGTGTGTCATTATATAAATGCCACTACTACTACTACTGCTACCACAACTAATAATAATAATAGTAATAATAATAATACTGGGCGATATATAAATAAAAAGTCATTTATCACCGTGATTGATATGATTTCAGGACAAACACCTCTCGGCATTAACTATTATTATTATTATTATTATTATTGTTATTATTATTAGAGTAGTAGTAGTAGTGGTGGTGGTGGTAGGAGGAGGAAGAGGTGGAGGAGTAATGTTTTGTAACACTATTATTTAAGGTGTCGTGGTTCTATGAGGGGTATTGCTGCCTGTGTTGCAATTGCAGTGGTTACTTGTGTTTTATCTGTTTATGTTCTCCAGTGCGCATGAATGAGAGAGAGAGAGAAAGAGAGTCGTGTGTTAAGATGACGTAATTAACTAAGTGGATTGGAAGGGGAAGGAGATGGTTATGATAACTCACTGAATTATGTAAATCACTCCACCATTACCATACACTCTCTCTCTCTCTCTCTCTCTCTCTCCGCTTTTATAAGAGAGAGGGAGAGAAGGAAAGTGGAGGAAAGGAAGAGAGATGGGAGGGAAGAAGTGATTGAAAGGGAGGAAATGGAGGAGGACTGAAAAGGAAGATAAATGACATTAGAGAGAGAGAGAGAGAGAGAGAGAATATAAAGAACGTACATTGAAGGAGAGAGAGGGGGGGGTGAGGGAGAGAGAGAGAATAAAGAGGATATGACAGAATAAGAGAAATATTTATGAGGAGAAAATAATATATGAGTTACATAGATACAATGACCACACACACGTTACGCATCTAGCTATACCCTTGTCACTTTAACTTGCCCAGTATTGCTCTCTCTCTCTCTCTCTCTCTCACCATATTGATTACTGAGTTTTAGGAATAGATTAACACTGGAATATAATGCTAGTCACGAAGAAGTGCTACGTAAATAGGGTAGAGCCATGGTAACGTCTTCAGCCATTGAACTACATGAAATACACTGGAAAAGGACGAAAATTTTGGCCAGGTTAAGGTGAAAGGAGTTAAGGATGACGTCTTTACATTAACCGAGAACTTCACACTTACGTTATAGATGTTGAAGGAGTGGACAGCGTAACATAAGGCTCTCCCCCACCCCCCAGACCCTCAGGCTATGTGTGCCGTACAGGAAAATAGTGGGAAGCAGAACTCAGAAGTGTGAGATGAAGAAAAAAAGGGGGGGGGGATTTTATGGGGAGACAGAAATTAGAATTAGGAATGAAGTGACTTAATATGAAGACACGAGTTAGTGGAATGAGAGAGAGAGAGAGAGAGAGAGAGAGAGAGAGAGAGAGAGAGAGAGAGAGAAATGTACACTCGTACAGGAAGAGAGCACCCAAGGTGCAAAGAGAGAGATAGAGAGGGAGAGGGAGAAAGGCCGACTTCTTGTGTACGTGTGTGTGTGTGTGTGTGTGTGTGTGTGTGTGTGTGTGTGTGTGTGTGTGTGTGTCCACTTTGTTGCATTTGCATACCTTTGTGCAGCTGCATTGGGGTGGTCTGATGAGAGAGAGAGAGAGAGAGAATGGGGGGGGGAGGAACGGAGAGGAAGAAGAAAGGTTATGGAAAGCTTTGGAAGGAGGGAGAGAGAGAGAGAGAGAGAGAGAGAGAGAGAGAGAGAGAGAGAGAGAGAGAGAGAATTTAGTAAAGAGAAGTAATTCATAAAAGAGGAAGTGGAGGAAGAAGATAGCGGAGGAAGGCAGATGATGGGGAGGAGGGAGAGGAGGAAGGCTGGAGGAGGAGGAGGAGGTGATGAGAGAAAGAAAGAATAGAAGAGGGGAAGAGAAGAGAGGAGGAGAAAAGGAGGGAGAAATAGGAGGGGAAGAGGAAGGAAGGAACGGAGGAGGAGGAGAGGAAGACGAAGAAGCTAGGGGCACGGAGTGGAGGGACAGGGGGGAAAAGAGTGAGGAAGAAAGAGGAGGAGTGGAGGGAAAGAGAGAAGGGGAGAGAGTAGAGAGGCGAATGAGTAGAGGAAGAGGGAGCAATGGAGGAGAAGTAAATGATTGAAGGAAAGGAGGAGGAAGGAAAGTAGAGTTGGAGAAGAAAAGAGGAAGAGGATAGACGAAAAGGAGATGAGAGAAAAGAAGGAGAAGGGAAGAGTAGAAGAGGAAAGCGAGAGAAGAGAGGAGGTAAGGGAGGAGGAGAGTAGGAAGAAGAGGAAAGGAAGAGGAG
>NC_136999.1:615471-620471 GCF_032717465.1 Coenobita brevimanus | reverse complement strand
GAGTACATGGATAGATGATGTGAATGCAGATAGATAGAGAGGTAGATAGATAGATAGATAGATAGGTAGGTAAGGGGATGGATGAATCGGTAGATAGATAGATAGGTAGGTAAGTAAGATGGATGGATGGATAGATAGATAGGTAGGTAGATGGATGGATGGATAGCTAGCTAAATAGATGGATTAAGATAGATAGGTAGATGGATAGATAGACAGATAGATAGATGTTATATCCTTCTTCTTGGCGTAAAATTGCCATCTCTCCGTCTTGCATACTAATCTATAACAAGAGATTAACATTAGGATATAACGCTAGTCACCTGCAAGTTTCACAGCGCATTACCTCTCTTTCTCTCTCTCTCTCTCTCTCTCTCTCTCTCTCTCTCTCTCTCTCACTGTTATTACTCTGTCGCGAAAATTAAACCTTCCAATTTAGTCCCATTAATCGATTTTAATTGCGAAAAAAGTTATATTAAAAAATCAAAGAAAATCAAAGTCATGGATTTGCCAACGTCACCAATAAACGCTTTTTTGTGATTTCGGATTCGTCGCGCCTGTTCCTAAGCGATTTATTTTGCATATGACACCTTAAAAAAAAAAGTGTGTTCTGTATATGTAACTTTTTTGTGTGGGTGTAGGAGGAGGCCAAGGGTGAGATGGAGGGATGGAGTGGAGGTGTATGTGAGAGAGGGGGGTGTAAGTTGGGAGCAGGGCAGTGAAATGGCGGGGAACAGGGCGACATGGAGGCGATTTGTTTGTGGCCACCCCTTACGGGATTAAGGCGTCTGGCAATAGATAGATAGTTCCCATTAATAGTATATAAAAGGATGAAAATATTGAGGATAAGTCGCTGAAGGAGATATGCTACTAAGGGATAAATGAAAGCTATCTCTACTTTCCAGTCTCTATCTCCTTATCTCTAATTTTTTACTGTTTCGAAAAGTCTCTCCAGGTTGCATAAAATCGCCCTGAGGTACTAGTATATCATGGGAAAGAATAAGTCACCGAAGCAAAGGTGTTAAGACTGCGGCTCCTATGACTCTTAGCTGAGTAAAATCGTGTGGAGTTAGCATGAATAGAATACTAGAAAGCAGGCGAGCATGAGACGGTGATGATGATGATGATGATGGTGGTGGTGATGATATGATTATAAAAATAATGAGAGAGAGAGAGAGAGGTCAACCCGGCCCCCCCAAACCCCACCCGTTCCCTGGTCGTTCAAGTTAGATTAGGTTAGATTAAGTTGGGTCGGGTTAGGCTAGGTTAGGGTCGATTAAGCTGGTGTCAGATTAGGACGGGATAGGCCAGGTTAATCCAGGTTACATTAATTTGGAAGTGGCTGGGGATAGGTCAGGTTAGGTCACGACACGTCAGAATGGGTCCGCTTAAGGTTAGATTAGGTCAGGTTAGCAGGGACGAGAGGACAGGGCACGGAGCGACGTAAAAGAAAAGAAAAAATCCAAAGGGGAAAATCGGGCGACACAAGCCAAACCCATGTCCTCAGTCTTTTGCCGCAGTTCTTCTAGAGGGTAAAGAAAACGGGAAGCGGGCGAGCTTTTTAACTCTCTCTCTCTCTCTCTCTCTCTCTCTCTCTCTCTCTCTCTAATTAGTTTTTGTCCACACTTTTTTTTCTTCAGTGATCACTTCTTGTCTTTATTTACATGTCTGTTCATTTCTCTTCTTTATTACTTCATGTTTTATTGTTTTTCTCTTTATTACGTCTTTATCTTAGTGCGTGTCGCCGATGGTCTTGTGTTCGCGTCGTTTTTATTGCCTTGCCTCTCCATTTTTCTCTGCATCTGTTCCTGGTTCTGACTTTTTCTGTTTTTCCGTCGACAGCTCCTCTTGTTCTTTTCTTTTCCCTTTTCTTTCCTTCCATTTTTTCTTCATCCATCCATCCAGCCATCCTTCCTGTCCATGTGGTTAGCCATCCATGCTTCCACTCCTTGCCCATTTCTCCAGCCAGCCATCATTGCTAATCATCCATCCATCCGTCCTTTCCAACCGTGCATCCACCCCGCCATCCTTCCCAACGCTCCATCCATCCAACCATCCTTCCTAACCATGCATCCATCCAGCCATCCTTCCTAACCATGCATCCGTCCACTCATCCATTCATTACCTGTCTGTTCTCTGTTCATCCGTCCAACCACCCATCCTTCCACTCCCTGTCCATCTCTACATCCAGCCATCCATGCTAACCATCCAGCCATCCAACCATCCATTTATTCCCTGTCCATTCTCTATTCATCCGTCCAACCACCCATCCCTCCACTCCCCGCCCTTCTCTACATCCAGCCATCCTTGCCAACCATCCAACCATCCATCCCGGAGCGCTGTGGAATGTTGGAACCCGCTGCCTCCGCCTCCTCGCACCATTTAAACACTTCTAAATGCGAATCGTTTGAGCCGCGAAGTCGAGAGAGAGAGAGAGAGAGAGAGAGAGAGAGACGAGCAGTGGGCAGATAATAGGCGAGAACACCGAGGGATTTTGGGCTTTATGGACATCTGGGCTTAAGGTCGAATTTCCCGTGGGGGAGAGAGAGAGAGGATTTCTTTAACGTTTCGCACCAAATTCGGCCAAAGGTCCTCTAGCATTTCGGCATATTTTCGTATCAGTCGCTCAGGTCGGGGCTAGAGAGGAACGCCTTCAGATGGTGGCAGCGATATGGCCGGCCGGTGGAGTTGCCCTGCTGTACATCCCCGTGTCATGACTCAAAAATATTATATACTGTAACATTATCAAATAACATCAAGGGCGAGTTTCCAAATATCAAACTTCAGCATCTTCATTGCCTGCGCCAAGGGATTCTCACCTCTATAACCAACTGACCCTAAAGACGAATTTCCTAAGCCAATAATTCAGCTTGTCTGGGTAGGATACGATCAAGGGATTTTGGTCTTTACGTGTTCTTAACTAAAGGCTGATGATGGGACGAGGAGGCGGGCCGGGATATTTAGCGCTTCGTAACTGATGACTCTGAGGTGATTTGTCTCTTTGGTTTTGACTTTTTCTATTAATAATTTGGAATTTCGTATTATGTGGAAGGGATTTTGATCATGTTTATTTGGATGCCTGTTTTTATTATTATTATTATTATTATTGGTTAAATTGACTTTCTGGTTGTAGCCTCAAGTTCATTTCAGACATACCCAATTAGACCAACCAACCTATCCTATCTGATATTCCATCCCTCACTCCCACCTGCTTCTCTTCCTCCCTGCCTGTCTCTTTTCTTCGTCTCTTCCTTCGTCCCTACTGTCTCTTCTTCCTTCACTCCTTCACTCATTCCATCCCTGTCTGTCTGTCTGTCTCTGTCTGTCTACCTGTCTGTCAGTCTGCCTCCTTTTCTCTCGTATTGGCTCACTCACTTCTCCCCCTTCCCCTCCCGTTTCCTCCTTCCCTCCTCCTTCACCTTATCCCTAATCTTCTTTTCTTTCCCTACCCCTCCCTCCTCCCTTATCCTCTCGCCCTCATCAATTTTTTCTCTTCTCTCTCTCTCTCTCTCTCTCTTGTGTCCTACTTGCTCTCTTTTCCCCTCTCATCCTCTCCCCCTTATTCCTCCATTCCCTCTCCATCTCTTCCCTCTCTCTCTCTCTCTCTCTCTCTCTCTCTCTCTCTCTCTCTCTCTCTCTCTCTCTCTCTCTCTCTCTCTCTCTCTCTCTCTCTCTCTCTCTCTCTCAACCTTTGCCCCGTGGGAGAAACGCGGTGCAATTTTGGGATCCTGGTGTAAGAGGCTTAATTCTCTCTCTCTCTCTCTCTCTCTCTCTCTCTCTCTCTCTCTCTCTCTCTCTCTCTCTCTCTCTCACACACACACACACACACACACACACACACACACACACTTTTTATCCCCCGCAGTATGAAGCCATAGGTATATTGTGGTTGTGTGTTCGTTTGTCATCACTTCACTTTTTTTTTTTTTTGCACTTTCACTACCTGTTCTTTCCTTCCCCCTTCCCTTCCCTCCGCCCAGTCTTCTTGCTCCTTGCGTTCTTCCTCGCCTCTCCCTCTCTGTCTGTCTGTCTATCTGTCTCCATCTATCTATAACTATATGTCTATCTGTGTGTGTGTGTGCGCGCGCGTGTGCGTTTATAAGTATACTTGTATGTTTTCAAAGGTGTGAATAATTATAGTAAGGTAGTTTCCACTCGTAGAATGCATACCCACCTACCTACATACACGTACACCACATACACCTCGCTATTACTCACACACACACACACACACACACACACACACACACACACACACACACACACACACACACACACACACACACAGCAGCGTGCAGCCGTACAAACCCCGACACAAACAATGGATGGACGGGAGTGATGAAAGCAGCGAAAAATGAGTTATTTCCACTGAAGGTTGCCATTGGTTAAAAAAAAAAAAAAAATACCTTCTGTGCGTTGCTGGATGGATCAGAGAGAAGTGGTAGGAAAGAATGTCTATCAGTGTCTATCTATCTATCTGTGTCTGTCTGTGTATCTATGTGTGTGTGCGATTTGAAAGTATGTCTGTGTCGTTTTGCGTCCTGTCTGTATACTCGTGTGGTGTGTGTGTGTGTGTGTGTGTGTGTGTGTGTGTGTGTGTGTGTGTGTGTGTGTGTGTTTTGTTTCATTTATCCTAAGCGTTAAATTCAGGTGAGAATAATCCTCCTGTGTACCCCGGCACACCTACGTACACAGTGTCTGAAGGAAAACTCAGGTGGGTCTGGGGGTGATGTTTGGGATGGTCTGGGATATTTGGGAGGGGACCAGCGCCTCCCCACTCACCTGTTTAGTTACGCCACTGAGGAGGATGGAAGGCGTGAGAAAATGTTACTCAGAGCTGCTAGGAAACGCTACAGATGCGAAAAGCTTTAAAAAATATGTAAATAAGGGTGAAAGGCAGAGGTCAGTAGAAATGATTGCCAAAGATGGTAAGCTGGAAAGGGTTAAGTAAAAATGGAGTATTTAAAGAATGGTTCATA
Source organism: Coenobita brevimanus (assembly GCF_032717465.1). Classification (NCBI taxonomy): domain Eukaryota; kingdom Metazoa; phylum Arthropoda; class Malacostraca; order Decapoda; family Coenobitidae; genus Coenobita; species Coenobita brevimanus. Next base: position 615,495 of record NC_136999.1, on the reverse strand, counting down.
GTAAGGGGAAAAAATCAAAGCTGG
>NC_136999.1:605471-607971 GCF_032717465.1 Coenobita brevimanus | reverse complement strand
AGGTCTTAACCCTCTCTTGCCCGGAACAAATCTGTGCTTTCTTTACTTTAAGTAGGCGTAAAATCTCTATCTCTCTGTCTTTAATGCTGAGCTGTTAAGAAGAGATTGGAATATTGTGCTAGTCACGAGGAAGTGCTGTATTAATTATGAGGGGGGGCCCTATTTCCCCTATTTTGATACTGAGCTCCAGGAAATAGGGTACAAAAGGACGAAAATCTTCCACCAAGTTAAAGTGAGTGACCTACAGCAAGTCTAACAAAAGATTTAAGGTAAAGGAATACATAAACGATCTTACAGGCAAGTTAAAGCTCAAGAAGTTTAAAAATTATGGTGAGGAAGCCATTTTGACTTGGCGAATCTGGAAACTGCCCCCCCAACTCCCCTCTCTCTCTCTCTCTCTCTCTCTCTCTCTCTCTCTCTCCCTCTCTCTCTCTCTCTCTCTCGATGTTTTTGTTATTGTAATTCCTTCCAGAGTTTAGTAAAATAATGTGGAAGTAAGAATAATAAATAAAGTATGTCGCCGTATTGAAGGAATTAAAAACACGCTTGGACTTTAAATATGGATCTTGGTTGGCGAATTTATATATCTGCCCTGCTTCCACCCACCTTCCTTACTTTCGATTTGTGTGTGTGTGTGTGTGTGTGTGTGTGTGTGTGTGTGTGTGTTATAGGTCTTCAGAAAAATAAAATCATATGGAAGTAACATAAACTGAAAAGAAGGAATTAAACACAAAACTTCGGCTGTATAAAGATTGGTCCGTTAGCGAATCTGGCAATTCAACCCTCTGCTCCCCTTCCACCCCTCGTAGTCTTGATGTTGATATTTTTATGGCGGGGTTCAGAGGTGTTTGAGGAGGCCTGGGTAAAAATGGACCTTGCTTAGCCTTACCCCGAGGACCTTGTCAACTCATTTCACCTCAGCCAGCACCGCCAGTGTCAATATTAACGTAAATCATAAATGGTTGACTGGGACCCGTGTTGGTGTCACTTTAGGAGGCATTTTTCTAGTGCAAGCCCCCCCTCCCCCAACCCCAAAGAAAGGAGGGGGGACTAGGACGAAAATTCGGATATTCCAAGGGGCCATTCACCCTTGGGCGGAAATTATGACATTCCAAGGGGGTGGGGGTAAAGGAATAAAGCCAAATTGCCAAAGTAGCCTGATATTAAAAAAATACACAATTTCGAGAGTGCACCCCAGAGTTTGTAAGCATAAAAACTCCGTAACACTGCACTTGCCGTTACAGGTTCTAAATTACCACTACATAGAGACGAATAACTGTAGAGGTATTTAGCAGAACTTCAAAAATGCCAACAAGAATTCCCCTTTTTGGAAGGTGAGGGGATGGGACCAAAGATATTATGGCAAATGTGGGGAATGATCAGGAAAAGTTTGGGACCCTCTGTACTTGTGCCTCTTTGGTGTCGTATTCCCGTAACACCTCTTTCTTAGCGACTTATCCTGCACATTACAGCTCAGTATCCTCATGTATTGTATTGATGGGAGCTATGTCGGTATTAAAACGGTGTATGTCCAGTATTGCAAAAAAAAAAAAGTGTTTAGGTGTAGAATTAAAGTTTGGTCTTGTAGTCGGCCTCATGTGGACTAATAAAGATCTGCATCCTTGCCAAAGTGTGTGTGTGTGTGTGTGTGTGTGTGGGTGTGTGTGTGTGTGTGTGTGTGTGTAAGGGAGATGGAACCAACGACCAGAAGCCTGCAAGATCGTTCCCTCCAAGAAAAAATGAAAACAAAATGCTGTATTCTCTTTTCAATAATCAAGAGAAGAGATGATGTTAGATCAGGTTAGAGAGAAAAGTGTAATTGTTCTCCACACCCTCCTGTCCTTTCCACGGCCCTTCTTCGTGACTAGCAGCTTGTTCTGATGTTAATATTTTGTTACAGCTCAGCACTGAAGATTGAGGGAAGGCAATGTTAGGACGTGATGGAGTAAAGAGACAAATTTTTTCTCCTCTCCCTCCTTTCTTCCTTCCCTCCTTCCTTCCTCCCTTCCTTCCTTCCCTGTCCCCCCCCCCCACCTGGCGTAATGATACACGCTTAGGGGAGCCGCGCTACGCCTTAGGGCCTTCCGCTGCGCAAACAAGTCCCTCATCTCCGCCACTAAATACACTAATGTTGTGGTTGTTGTAGTGGGTTTATTCGCCCCAGGGAGCCTAGTGGCCAGCCTCAGCTCTTTATTAATGTCGGTTTGTTTTCATCTGACGGAACAGGCACACTCCCACAACTTGAAGACTAATTCCTGGATCCATGGAATGTGATGGACCGTAGTTTTGAGGCAGAAATGAGTCTCCTTGGTTATTAGTCGGTTTCGCCCCTCCCCCTCCACAGTCTGAATATCACGTCGTGGATTCCTGGCATTCGATGAGTCTTTTTCATGAGGTAGGGGTGAGTCTCCTTGGTTACTAGTCAAAACCACCCTCCAGTCTGACTACATTTGGCCATCAGTTGAGTTGCAAGGGTAAGGCTTTTAGTTTTTTTTTTTTT
>NC_136999.1:560471-600471 GCF_032717465.1 Coenobita brevimanus | reverse complement strand
TGTGTTGTATCAGTCATTTAGTATTCTCAACCTACGATCTACTCCTTTATATGTCATCTGGTATTCCTATCCCCGTGAGCTAACCCTATATTGGCCAGATGCAGACCCTACTGTACGCCTGGGTTATGCACTCTATACATTGAAGGCGCGAGTGAGCTTAACCCAGTAGATTACATTGCAGTCGGTAATTCTCACAGGTGTATGCGGAATTTGATTATGCTCGCGAGTTTGTAATTAATGTGTGAGGGAAGGAGCATTTTTTTTGTGTTACTGCCCCGGGGTTTGAATATATCTTTTTGTTTGTCTATGTGATTTATCTGTATCTATCTGTCTATGTATATCTGTCTGTCTGTCTACTTACCTATCTGTCTGTATGTCTCTGTGTATACCATTTCAGTTCATACTTGGTGTGTGTGTGTGTGTGTGTGTGTGTGTGTGTGTGTGTGTGTGTGTGTGTGTGTGTGTGTGTGTTATCGTGGCGGCCGTAAACCAAGATACAATACCGGATCATCCCGTCCTGAGCACCACTTTGCCCACCGTCCACCACACCACCACACACCACCCCACCACACCACATCAAAGCCTCCTACTACCACACCACACCACACACGCACCGCACCGCACTACCCCAGCCACGCACAGCACAGTACAGCCCTCTCAGACTTTTTCACCACACCACACAAACCCTTCATTACCACACATCTGTCCAGAATTCTCAAAACCCTACCACAGCCCCGCAGTACAACAGTCCTCAGAATCCCATTGTCACCACACTGTACCACAATTATCAAATCCAGTTCACACCACACGCTACCACAGACCTGAAAATCCTGTTGGCATCACACTTTACCACAGTCCTCAGAGGTCCACACACACCTCCCAGCACCACACCACCACCACACACCAAAAATCTTAACTCACACCACAGGACACAATCCCCAGAAGGTCACAGAAACCGTCCTTGCCACCCCATCCCTCCACCATCCTCAGAAGACCACACCACCCTGTCACACCTCACAGAAAGCCCATCCATCCATCCATCCATCCATCCATCCATCCATCCAAGACCCCAACAAATGATCCTTCCATTTATCCAGCACCCATCCATTCATCCAAGTATCCATCCATTAGCCTTTCAGAAGTTTATCCACGTGTCCATCAACGCAGCCAACCCAGTAATAAACCTTCCATCCATCCAATCTTCCTTCCATCCAGCCATCAACCCTTCAAGCACATCCATAGGCGCCATATTTCAAAGTGTTTACATGTCCTGCTGGTGTGGCAGTGGATGTGCATGCGGGGAGTAGCACGCCAGGGACGGTCTCGCCATTGCAACAGTAGGCATTAGGGAGGAAAGGAGAGAGAGAGAGAGAGAGAGAGAGAGAGAGAGAGAGAGTGTGTGTGTGTGTGTGTGTGTGTGTGTGTGTGTGTGTGTACTCCCAGTCCCCCTTGTAGGCTTTCTTCTACACCCTTGCTCACTCTCTCACTTTCTTGCTGTTGTTGCACTTGCTTTTCTTGCATCTGTTTTACACATGTGCTCTCTCTCTCTCTCTCTCTCTCTCTCTCTCTCTCTCTCTCACTCAGTAAAATGATGTACATGCAGTATTAGTCAAGCCTGGCAGTAAAAGTCACGCTCTGCAACATTAATAGACTCTGCAACGCTCTGAGCCATCCAGTATTGATCCCTTTGTCCCCCGTGGTTAAGACTTGGCAATGTTGAGTAGAATAAGACATGACAGGCAGACAGACAGACACAGATAAACATAGACAGAGACAGTTTGAAAGATAGACACACAGAGAGAGACAGACGGACTCAGACAGACGAACAGAAAGACAGACACACAGAGACAGACAGGCAGACGAAGACAGACAGATTTGGCAACAGAGATTATTAGCCTTTGTAAGATTATTATTTCAGTCTGCATGATAGAATGATTTCAGACTTTAAACAAAAAAGGTTTGAAGCGTTGATTAGACTTACACGTGACAGACAGTTTGCAGTAGTCAGGAGAAATAGTAGACTTTGGTAGATTATTATTAGTAATAGTAGTAGTAGTTGTTGTAGCTCGTGGTATTTATTATTATTACTGATATTATTATTATTATTATTATTATTGGAAGAGAATATAACACATTGCAGCCTTGATACAACTGAGGCGAGTGACTCAGAGACATTGCAATAGGAATGAAAATGATTACACTTTGCAACACAGAGCCCGTATTCTCGTAGGTAAAGCACGCTCCCTAACACCTCTTCCACGGTGAATTATTCTTGGATATGGCTGGTTAATATCCTTTTGTACCTTGTGTATAAAGTATGGTGATACTGGAAGGATTTATGTAACACAGAAGAGGACAGTAAGGTGTAATAAGCAGAATAAATTGCTTAAGAAAATGTGTTAGCGAGCAAAACAAGATTATAGACTAAATAACGGATTCATTTTGATCTGTGCCAGAGAAGGTGAACATAAATAAAGATTAACATTGAAGCAGAGGGTAATGTATAAGCTTGCGCTAAGAGATTGAACACGTGGAGAAAGTGGAAAGTGAAAGACTGACTTGGAGAGTATATGAGGGAGAGAGGGAGATCGATGATGAGATGGAGAGGTATATGAGTGAGGGGGATGTAAGTAGGAGGATGGGCAGCCTGATGGCGGAGGACAGGGTGACAGGGAGGCGATTGATTTATGGCCACCCCTTCCGGGATTAAGACGTCTTGCTATAGATAATAATAATAATAATAATAGTGATGATGATGATGATGATGGTCATGATGATTAAGAACTTTTGTGGAAATAGTAGTAGAAATAGTTGTAGTAGTACTGTAATAGCAGCAGCAGCAGCAGCAGTAGTAGTAGTAGTAGTAGTAGTAGTAGTAGTAGTAACAATAATAAAAATCACGAATAGAAGACTCAAAATAAATCATATCAAACTTTGCAACATCTGTAAAAAAATCACCAGCCTTTGCAAGACAATAGGCTTCTGGGCTTTGCAACAAATATGACAAGATGGAGTTTGCAATAATTATAAGCCTTGCCACGCACTGGACTCTGCAATATTGATACCTGTGGCTGGGGTGGTAAAAGTTCACGGCTTTGGTGATAAGAAAATATAGACAAGTGGAAATGTAATAAAATAATGGCAAAGGTGCTAAAGCCTTCGAGCCTGTGATGGGTCTGGCTATCATTGGTCATCCTGGTTCTTACGTCTTAAAGCTTCTTGACATCACTGTGCTGAGGTCTTAACACACACACACACACACACACACACACACACACACACACACACACACACACTGACAGAGAGAGAGGGGGGAGGATGTGTAACAATAGAGGAAGACTGGGGAAGGATAAGAAAAAAGAGAGGAAGGGTGGGGGGAGGGAGGGATATGAGAGAGAGAGAGAGAGGGAGAGAGAGAGAGGTGGGGGGCATTTAACGGGGGTGGGGGTTTTTTCAATTTGGTTATTACTCGTGTTAGTAAGTATTGCTATGTTTATTGTTATTATTATTGTACTGGTTCTGTTATTGGTATGGATTGGTTAAGTGTTTGTGTTAGCATTGCAGGGTACAAGTGTTTATTATTATTATTATTATTATTATTATTATTATTATTATTATTATTATTATTATTTTTATTGTTAGTGTTAGTGTTATTATTGTTATTATTACAATCATCATCATCATCATCATCAAAAATAATAATAATATTTCGTATACCCTGGTAAGTGAATGAGCAGGTATGAGAGAGAGAGAGAGAGAGAGAGAGAGGCCTTCACGTGGTGGCACTGATATAACTAGATGGTTCCACGTCCCAGTTATGCAAACGTCCCCCAGTTCCCTGTCCATCCCACAGAGAGGAGGAGGGTAGACTGTAGAAGGATAGAGTCAGCCTGCAGTCCACTGGGTTCACGTTCAGATGAGCCTGGGGCCGCAAGAGAGAGAGAGAGAGAGAGAGAGAGAGAGAGAGTATGGATTTACCCGATTGATATCCTTCTTCATTAATTCCATATATTCTCCCTACAGTCATCTCTCTCTCTCTCTCTCTCTCTCTCTCTCTCTCTCTCTCTCTCTCTCTCTCTCTCTCTCTCTCTACACACACACACACACACACACACACACACACACACACACACACACACACACACACACACAAGAACAACAAACACAGACAGACATCAGGTGTGTGGCCGGGACCTAAACACATGCAAATCGCCTCCCTAAACAGTTCTGCTGGCTCCTGTGTGTGTGTGTGTGTGTGTGTGTGTGTGTGTGTGTGTATGTGTGTGTGTGTGTGTGTGTGTGTGTGTGTGTGTGTGTGTGTGTGTGTGTGTGTGTGAGAGAGAGAGAGAGAGAGAGAGAGAGAGAGAGAGAGAGAGAATAATTTGGAGGGATCGTGTATTGTGAGCTGTTGTGTGTGTATGTGGACGTGTAGAGGTGCGTGTGTGTGTGTGTGTGTGTGCTTGTTTAAGGACGGGTAGTATAATAATGTATGTGTGGTGTGTTTGTATACCTCATGTTTGTATGTAAGTGTGTATCCTTATATATGTACGTATGGGTGATTGCATGTATGTATGTATATATGTAAATGTTTCTGTGTATTTGAATGTATATATGTGTGTGAGTATACCGTAGACCCAGGTAGGCTAAGTGGTATACAGATTTCCAAATTACTTGTTGTATTACCTGTAGGTTGAAATAATGTGGGTGGTTTGTGTATCTGTTATTCTCTCTCTCTCTCTCTCTCTCTCTCTCTCTCTCTCTCTCTCTCTCTCTCTCTCTCTCTCTCTCTCTCTCTCTCTCTCTCTCTCTCTCTCTCTCATTCACAAAGGCCTGATATAAGCTTTGTGCTAGACCCCATAACATTATCAAAGAGGTGAAAGGAATTGATACATTGAAGTAGGTAATATTCTCTCTCTCTCTCTCTCTCTCTCTCTCTCTCTCTCTCTCTCTCTCTCTCTCTCTCTTTTATCTGCCATACCCTCACTCTTTCATCTTTTCTCCTCAGGCAGCCACACCTCCTATCCTCTTTTCCTTTCTCTCTCCTCCTCCTCCTCCTCCTCACAGGAAGAGAGGTCAGGATAATAAATTCATAACCATATACACTATTTTCCATCTTTCACTCACACCTTCAAAGACGTCCACATCATCTTATTATTTATTCAGCCTACTTCCTTATATTGAAATTTCTTATGTATTATGTATTTGTATGTCTTTCATGTGTGTGTGTGTGTGTGTGTGTGTGTGTGTGAGAGAGAGAGAGAGAGAGAGAGAGAGAGAGAGAGAGAGAGAGTTTCCAGAGCGTAATCAGACAAGAGTTGCAGTGTTTCCTCTTTAATTATTTATTTGTTATTTATAGTTGGCCTCACCTCGCCTCTCCCCTGTTATTTGCCCCTGCCCCAGTTCAACCATTTGGGGACCTTGATGGAATTTTGATGGTTGCATGTCTTACTATAGGAGTAAATTGAGCCACGGTAAAATTGCTTTCATTTCTTCTAAGTCTCCTTCATTTCTCTTAAGTCTTTTTCATTTATGTTAAGTCTTTTTCATTTCTTCTAAGTCTCCTTCATTCCTTCTAAGTGTTTTTCATTTCTCCTAAGTCATTTTTATTCTCCTTCGTTTCTTCTATGTCTTCTCCGTCTTCCTTGCAGTATTCCAGTTGGACGAAGGTGTGTTGGAGCTGAGTCAGGTGAGCCGTACCCACATGGCTGCTTACCTGTGCATCGCCTCCAACGGGATCCCACCCACTGTTAGCAAGAGGATTACGCTGGACGTTGAGTGTGAGTAGAGGTTACATCATTACTGGTATTAGCATTACTACCTGCTTCCTTCTGTATCTTCACCTTTCCATCCCATCCGTCTTTTCCTCTCCTTTGTTTCTCTTCCTTTTCCTTTCCTTACTCCCTCTCATGTCTCCTTTCTTTTTCTCTTTTCTTCTTTTCTCATCTCATCACGTCTCTTCTCTTCTTCCCTTTCTCCTAGTCTTCTGTCCCCTCTCATTTAATTTACTCTTCCTTTTTCTGTCCATTTGCATCCACCTCTAGCCTGTCTGCGCATCACCTCAAACAATTTCCCTTCTCCTTTTAGCAGAAGGATTAGTCTACATCCAGAGTGTGGGTTCCTTTTCCAGTGGCATCAAGGCCACAAAAAAACTGCAGGTGGAGACTAGTGACTCCGTAGGACAGTTAGAGTTCTAGTTATTATTGTTATCTTGTGTATCTTCCCATTTACATCCAGTTTCTTTTGTCTTCCATCCTTCTTTTCGTCTCCATCGTCGCTTGGTTTTCCTTTCCATCCTCCTAATATTCTGTTTCATCTCATTTCATTTCGCCTTCTCATCTCTTCTCGCCTCTGCTCTTCTGTAACTCCTAATGTGTTGTCTCCTTTCGCTCCTTTTCCTCTTATCATTTCTTCTTTCTTCCCTTCTCATCTTTTCTCTTCCATCCCCCCCCCCCTTCTCCCTCACCTATCGTCTGACTGTCTGTACATCGACTCGAACGGGATTTAGTAAGAATACCCTGAATGTAGATATTGCCTTACTGTCATTGCCTTTTCTCCTCATGTTTTCCCTTTACCCATTTCTTTCCCTCCCTTCCTCCTTCCTCTTTCCTTTCCATTCCTTCTTTTAGCGTTCTTTTCCTTTCTCATTTACGTCCAATGTCCTTTCTCCCCCTCACGTCATTTCTATTCCCTATCCTCTCCCTTCTTCCTTCCCATTCCATTTCTTAGCTTTCATTTCCTTTCTTCTCCCTTCACCTTCTCTGTCGGCCCTTTTTCGTGCGTCTGCCCGCCTCCTTCCTCTCCCTTTCTTTATCATCACTCCTCTCCTTCCCATCGTTTTCCAACACAAACAAACCTATTCTTGAACTTATGCATCCTACCCTAACCTTGCTTCACCTAAACAAAGCCTAAGCCAACTTAATTTCACCTCACCTAACTTTACATAACCAAACCAAACCTAATTTTAAATGACCTAAGATAATCCAGCCTAATCCAACATACAGTAGTCTCTCTCAACCTACCCATACTTAACCTAACTTCACCTTTTCCCTACGTAATTTAACCCAGTCTCACCTATAACCTACCCATACCTAACCTAGCCGCCTGCCCACCCTAACCTAACCTAATATAACGCAACCTAAGCATACCTAAACCGACCTTTTCTAACCCAGTCTAACCTAATCCAGTCATACCTAATCTAACTGAACCCAACCCAGCCTAAAATGACCTAATCCAACCTATCTGAACCTAAACTAACCTAACCTAGCTTCTGATCGGCCCATATTTCGTCAAGATTTGATGGGGTCACGGAAAGTCTACGGATGTCACTCAAAGTCTGGCCAGTTCTGTGTGTGTGTGTGTGTGTGTGTGTGTGTGTGTGTGTGTGTGTGTGTGTGTGTGTGTGTGTGTGACGTATGCATAGGCGTACGTGTGTATATGGTGTTTGTAGCGTTATATGTGTTGAGTATCTGCAGCATATTACGTATGTATGTTTGTATGGATACGTGTAGGCTGTATAATTCTGTACATAGATTGATTTAGATGTAGAGAGAAGGGGTCTTGGCCTCAGTACTGATAGGTATATTATCTTGATGGGATCTCTCTTTTTGTTTTTAAATACTGTGCATTGTTCTGCCAGCCTGCTTAGGCAGCCTCTTTCGAATGATGGTGAGGAGGTGGAGGATAATAATCGTTTCGGTTCGTTCTGTTTATAAAGTCTCCAACATGCTTGCATGCGTCGGCCTTGGTCACCCAATGACGACACTCCATTCTGTTCGACCTCTGGCAGCCTCCCTGTTCAGTCCCTTACCCCTGAGATGACACACTATGACCTCTAATAATAATCATCATCATCATCATCACCATCATCATCATCATCATCATCATCATCATCATCATCATCATCACCATCCGGACCTCCTTTCCCACCCTAGAGCAGGGTGAGGAGTAGCAACGTCCAGACAGCCAAAGTTTGCCCAATCCAATGGGCCACGCATCCATTCACCCAATTTTCAAGCTCCCGGAATCCTGGCTCTTTCTGATACGCCCAAAACTTTCACCACATTTTGTAGCTTCACTTAAACATATTCGATAGAGTCATACCGAACGCTGTCACGTTGAACAGGGGTGCCAAATCCCCGATCATACACTTATTCTCACAACATTCATCCAGCCAGCTCCATCTCTTGTCAGTCCCCTACCCTTACCGACTTCCATACCTCTCCTCCTCACACACTCATCCACCATATCCTTCCACTTTCTCCTTGGCTTACCTCACCTCCTCTCTCCTTCAGATTCTCTCAGATATGCCTTTTTCACCATTCTGTTGTTATCCTTTCTCTCCACGTGACCGTACCATGTCAGTACACTCTCTTCGATTCTGGTGTCCACAGACTTCCTCACTCCGCGTCTTTCACGAATCACATTATTTCGTAATGAGAAAGGAGGGGGGTGTAAGTTGGGAATAGTGCAGCGAAATGGCAGGGGACAGGGCGACATGGAGGCGATATGTTTGTGGCCACCCCAAACGGGATTAAGGCGTCTGGCTGTGGATAGATAGACAACAGTAGTAACTGTAGTAAATCTAAGCAGTTCTAACCTAACCCAACTCTCTTCCACAGTCGCTCCACAAATGCACGTCCCCAACCAACTGTTGGGCGTGCCCAAAGGCACGGATATCAAACTGGAGTGCTTCGTTGAGGCTCACCCCCGCGCCATCACCTACTGGGAGTACAGGGATGCCATGGTGATGAATACGTCCAGGCTGTCGACACACACCCACCACCACCACTACAAGATTAATATGACGCTTCATATTCAAGGTAAATCATCATCAGCAGCAGCAGCAATTATAGTATCTTTATCCGCATCCTCCTCCTCCTCCTCCTCCTCATCATCATCATCAGCAGCAGCAGCAGCAGCATCTTCATCTTCATCTTCATCTTCATCCTCCTCCTCCTCATCATCATCATCATCATCATCATCAGCAGCAGCAGCAGCTGCATTTTCATCTTCTGCATCCTCATGTTATCCCAGCCCTTATTCCCATCTTACAGAGAGAGAGAGAGAATAATAATAATAATAATAATAATAATAATACCACATTGTTTGATATACTGTATATGTGTTAGAATGGTAATTATGTCAGTCGATTTTTTTTTTACACAAGTGCCTTCAGTGCTGATGTATATCAGGAAATTATTTCGCCTCCCTGGTTAATTCCTCCTCCTCCTCCTCCTCCTTCTCCTCCTCCTGGTCCTATATATTATATTTGTGTATATTTTACAGATCTTCAAGACAGTGATTTCGGTATGTACAAATGCATCTCCAAGAATTCCATAGCCGAGACAGACGGTTCCATCACACTCAACAGTAAGTCTCTCTCTCTCTCTCTCTCTCTCTCTCTCTCTCTCTCTCCTTATTGCTTGCTGGCCTGTGTCCCGGTCACTCTGCCTTGGCCTATAATTCACCCTCTCTTCACCTTGAATGCTGAGTTATAACAAGATTAACATTATATCTTTTTTACTCTAACTTGGCCTAAAATTGTTAATACTTTTTCCTAAGCGATTTATTTTGTTTATTACACCTTATCGTCCACTTGATTGGGTTACATAAATCTTTTCCAATATCCCATTCTCTGCATAAGTACTGTATTGTGCTAAAGAATATTAACCAGCCATATCCCAAATATAGGTCGGTAAGGAAGAGGTGTTAGGGAGATTCCATATCCGACGAGAAGATAGATCTTGACCAGTTGATCATCCCTGAGTAGCATAACGTGAGCGGTAAACCCAACTGACTCTTGGACGTAAACATTTCAGGAACGTCTTAGCCCACTAGGCCACCAGGCGTCCATGCCTTTCATTATATTTTCTTCCCCAACGCTTTATCATTTTGTTATTTTATTTTTTTTATTATTTTTTTTCAGAGAGAATTCCAGCCACCACCCCACCTCACAGTAGGGCAGGCAGCTCGGGTAAGAGAGAGTCGTGTATTTTTAGTTCCTATGGGTCAGGGTTTGAAATTCGTTGTAGTTCGTTCGGTAAAACTACAAGTGACGTACTAAACCATTTTCCAAATTTCTAAGATCTAATATACTACCAAAAAGCACGATAGATAGATATAGATAGATAGATAAGCGAAACCCACCCACTGGATAATATAAAAGACATCAATTATAGTGATGTGGTTTTATGCCTTTAATAGTTAGATGCAGTGTAAAAATGAGGTGGTTTGGCCGTGTGGAGAGGATGGAAAGAGACTGACTGGGAGAGTGTATGTGAGTGAGGTGGAGGGGGAGGGGAGACCGAGGATGAGATGAAGGGCTGACTTAGAGGTATATGAGAGGGGGGGTGTAAGTTGGGGGGAGGGCAGCGAAATGGCAGGAGACAGGGTGACATGGAGGCGATTTGTTAGTGGCCACCCCTTACGGGATGAAGGCGCCTGGCTGTAGATGGATAAATTTAGGCAATACGCAAATGTCAGGACTAATTTCGAAGCCTTATTTTAATGCTTATGTGGTTATTCTTACGTTCATGTCCCCTACAGGTAATGATGAAGGCCGGTACGGGATGAGGTCAGGGAGGAAGGAGGCGGAGGAGGAAAGGAGGAGGCAAGTGGAGGAGGAGGCGGTCAGGGAGGAGAGGAGGAGGGCAGAGGAGGCAGCCAGGCAACAGGTGCATATTTATTGGTTTGAGAGGTTGGGTTAGGCTTAAGCTGGGTTAGGTATCCATTTTGACAAGCTAGGTTAGGCAGGGTTGTTAGGTTTGGTTAGGCGGAGTTGTTAGGTTTGATTAGGTAGGGTTGTTAGCTTTGGTTAGGCAGAGTTGTTAGGTTAGGCAAGGTTGTTAGGTTTGGTTAGGCAGGGTTGTTAGGTTTGGTTAGGCAGGGTTGTTAGGTTTGGTTACGCAAGGTTGTTAGGTTTGGTTACGCAAGGTTGTTAGGTTTGGTTACGCAAGGTTGTTAGGTTTGGTCTGGTTAGGCAATGTTATGCTAGGTGTGGTCTGGTTAGGCAGTGTTAAGTTAGGTGTGGTCTGGTTAGGCAATGTTAAGTTAGGTGTGGTCTGGTTAGGCAGTGTTAAGTTAGGTGTGGTCTGGTTAGGCAGTGTTAAGCTAGGTGTGGTCTGGTTAGGCAGTGTTAAGTTAGGTGTGGTCTGGTTGGGCAGTGTTATGCTAGGTGTGGTCTGGTTGGGCAGTGTTAAGCTAGGTGTGGTCTGGTTGGGCAGTGTTAAGCTAGGTGTGGTCTGGTTAGGCAGTGTTAAGCTAGGTGTGGTCTGGTTGGGCAGTGTTAAGCTAGGTGTGGTCTGGTTAGGCAGTGTTAAGCTAGATGTGGTCTGGTTGGGCAGTGTTATGCTAGGTGTGGTCTGGTTGGGCAGTGTTATGCTAGGTGTGGTCTGGTTGGGCAGTGTTAAGCTAGGTGTGGTCTGGTTGGGCAGTGTTATGCTAGGTGTGGTCTGGTTAGGCAGTGTTAAGCTAGGTGTGGTCTGGTTGGGCAGTGTTAAGCTAGGTGTGGTCTGGTTAGGCAGTGTTAAGCTAGGTGTGGTCTGGTTGGGCAGTGTTATGCTAGGTGTGGTCTGGGTAGGCAGTGTTAAGCTAGGTGTGGTCTGGTTAGGCAGTGTTAAGCTAGGTGTGGTCTGGTTGGGCAGTGTTATGCTAGGTGTGGTCTGGGTAGGCAGTGTTATGCTAGGTGTGGTCTGGTTGGGCAGTGTTATGCTAGGTGTGGTCTGGTTGGGCAGTGTTATGCTAGGTGTGGTCTGGTTGGGCAGTGTTATGCTAGGTGTGGTCTGGTTGGGTCAAGGTAGGTTAGGTTTGGTCCATATTTCCCTCCTGCATTCCGCCGGGCGTCGTTCATGTGGTGCAGGGACGGCTCAGTTGGCGTTATTAATTTCCTACTCCCAGTGCCCTTCCCACGCCCACCCCAGCAGACTGGGCCGTTTCTAGTGTGACACTGTTTATAGACCACGCTATATAACTACCGGGATAATATTCACAACGGAGACTTGTTCATCCTGCAGATTGAACATCCCTAATAATTCTTTTCCCAGGAGGCGGAGCGACAGAGGGTGGACCGGTACAATCCCGGGGGTCACCATGGCAACCACCCCACCAGAGTCACCACTGCGCCGGGTATGTTACGTTTTATTTTATTATTTTGTACACCAGAGGCAAGGATGGCCAGCCTCGCCCATCCCTGAGTGGTATTATAAATCCGAACCTCCACTTGAGTATAAATCCTGACGGCCCCCATCCAGCTTGGCCGCCTGAACCTGTACACCACCAGGCGCCAGTCAGTAGTGTTATGGGTTACAAGAAACTGGCTTATCACTCAGTATGGTCACCTTAGCTTGCACTACATCGAATGAGTGGATGGTGAGCGCATAATAAACTCATTACCAGTTAAAAATATATATATATATATATATATATATATATATATATATATATATATATATATATATATATATATATATATATATATATATATATATATATATGAGGAGGAGGGATAGGCCCTAGGCAGGTATTTTCGTTGGTTTGCTGCCTAACACATTTTCCTAAGCGATTAATTTTGCTTATTACGCCTGATTGTGCTCTTCTCGTATAAATCCTTCACACATGGCCATACTCTGCATACGTAACGTACAAGAGGCTATTAACCAGCCATATTGAAGAATAAGTCGCTAAGGAACAGGTGTCACGGAGCTTCCCACCCTGACGAGAACACCAGCCAGAGATTAAGGTAGCGGACTGACCCTGGTATTTGCTGGTATGGGTGGTGGTGGTGGTGGTGTTAGCAGTGGTATGGCTAACATTGTGGTGGTGGCGGGAATAACGACTGGTATTAACCTGATGTACTGCAGTGGAAGTGGTGTAGCCTACTATTACTAACCCTGGTGTGGTCCCTGGTAGATGGTGTCATGTAGCTACTGACTGGTATTTCTCTTGGTATAGATGATGTAATGTAGCTACTAACTGGTATTTCCCCTGGTAAAGATGGTGTAGCAACTAACTGGTATTTTCCCTAGTTTAGCTTATGTAATGACCAACTGGTATATTCCCTGGTGTACTGTAGGTGTTGTAGCGTACTAACCCTGGTATATTTCCGTGGTGTAGGTGGCGGTGGTGTTAGCGGTGGTGCCAGCGGTCCTGCCTCACCCTGCCTCGCCATGCTGCTGGTGTCGCTGGTCTGCCTCGCCTGCCTCACCCACTAACACCACCCAACTGGCCTACGTCGTCGCCTCACTTGATTGCCATTGTTTTAGCTTTCCTTTTGCCGCTGAGTAGTAACCCCTTTACTACGAGTACCTGTACACTAGCGCCGTTAGTAAGACGCCTCCTTCCCAGGTGACAAGAATGATATGGAGGGCAGGCGCCATGAGGGTCTTAACGGCGGTGCTCATCTCCGGAATTTAGACCTTTGAGCCTGTGTCGAATTATTCACCTTGGGATACATGACCACTGCACCCTCCAGGTTACCACAGTTACCTCCCCTAGGTGATACCCTGGGTACTCATGTCTGCCTACCAACCCACAAAGAGTGGATGGCCACCAGAGTCGCGTGACGGCAACTGCCCACACCAGGATTTGAACCCTGGTTGTATCAGACATGCAGCTTCGTAGCCAGCAGTGCCAGAAAGGAGCTGACATTATGAAAGAGTTGTTTAAAGATGTCTCCCACACATAACAGGCATTTACCATTACAAGTCAAGTATGCACCAAATTATCATTACTTTTTCGCAGACAGTCGTATTGCAGTTTTGAGGAAATTTGGCAGAAGTGCATTACAGGCAGTAACGGAAGTGTAATAAAACATTTTCTGTATTTAGTAATGGCATATACAGTGTGCACTCGAAGCTGGTAAATAGTGGTGTTGAAGGGATGTGCCATTGCAGTGTCACCGCATCTCACAGTGAATTATTATCATGTATGCCACTGTCTGGTCAGTTCGGGCAAGGCACCGTGCCTACTGGGTTGGTGCCAGCTGAGGTCTTGCTGCCAGCGAGGCAGCCGTGGGGGTTTACACGGCTATAAAGCTTTGCACCTCATCCCGCTCCCGCCTGCTGTTCATGGCCAGGCCGCTGCAGCCGTAGTGGGTAGCAGTTTAAATGATTATCATCGGTAATCAGTTATCGTCGATGATCATGATGACAGTGGTAATGATGAGTTTATATAAGTGAAAGGATTAGTGGCCATTGCTTAACATGTACACAACGAGAGCACAAACCACGGGAAGGTGGTCACACTGTGTAGGGTCAAAACATCCTCGTAATAAAGGGGTTAACTGCAGCTCCCACTTTTGTATCTTTACGGGTAACGGTGAAGTGGAATCACATGGCGTTGTTGTCTGTAAATAACGTAACACCATACATAACACTGTCTTCCCTGTAACACCTCCCCGCCCCCCTTGTAACTCCCCTGCCCACGCTGTATCAACCCCTCTGCACCCCTCCACCCCACTCTAGCTGTAACACTTGCTATGTAAATAAAGTGTCCATTGTTGAATAGCATTTTTTGCTGCCTTTATGTATGGCAAAGATTATAGTGTGATGTACAGAAGCCTTTATTTTAAATGGTACACACACACACACACACACACACACACACACACACACACACACACACACACACACACACTCAATCTCTCTCTCTCTCTCTCTCTCAATCCCCTCCAGTTCGGAGTCTTTCTTAAGCTGAATGAAATCGTCTGGAGATAGAAGAAATTTAAGCGGACATGGGCTATTTTATAAGTAGCATTTATTGTAATGGTAGGGAAAATAGCAACTAACAGTAATTGACAAGTAGTAGTAGTAGTAGTAGTAGAAGAAATAATAATAATGACAATAATGGCAGTAATAAAAATAATAATAATAATAATTCGTCTCCCCAAACCACTACATCCCACAAAATTGGTGGGCAATATACAAACGCCTACCCGCCACACCCACGCCCTCAGCCAATCAGGGGCGCGGTAGGGGGGCCGCCCGGACACAACAGCCAATCAGAGGGCGGGAAAGAGGCTGCCCGCGAATGTTGTAATATTTGTCGTGAGTACGGCGTTTTTATTTTATTCCTGTCATCTCCACATCTTAGGCCTTTGAGCCTGTGACGGGAAATGGTTAAGCAAACTTTCTATGATGGCGGTAGGAAGGACGCAGGAGTGAAAGGTTGGAAGGTTGAACATTGTGATGGGAGTAGCACCTGCATGACGTCAGAGCAATGTAATGATGACGTCAGAGCAGTGTGATGGTCATGACGTTCGTCATGAATGTGGTGATGAAGTCAGGGCAATGTGATGACGTGAGGACAGTGTGATGATGATGATGTCAGAGCAGTGATGGTGGTGACCAAAGCAGTGTGGTGGTGGTGACCAGAGCAGTGATGGTGAAAACGTCAGAGCAGTGTGATGGTGATGACGTCAGAGCAGTATGATGGTGATGACGTCAGGGCAGTGTGATGGTGACGTCAGATCAGCGTAATGGTAAGGATTGCATAACATTTGTTGCATGATTGGTACTTGCTGTTTGCATCGGAGAGAACTGTTATTGCTTGATAGTCGAAGAGCCTTAGTTAAGAGGTGGGAGCGAATCACCTTGGTTACCATGCTATTTTCAGTTTAACTTGGCCTAAAACTGCTTAGTGCCCATGGTGAATTCAAAGTTGTATCAGGAAATAAAACCGTCACAAGTTTAGGTAAAGCACGTACAGCTTCACTATTGTCTTATTTTGGCTCTAATCGGCGTGGAATATACTGTAAAAATAATCTTGGCCAAGTAAAGCTGAATGAACTGAAGAATTGACTTACATTTTAGGTTTGTTGCATGCGATTTATTTATTTATTTAGTTGTCTGCTAAAATAGCCGGTTGACTAGGAGTGTGTATGTGAGTGAGGTGGAGGGAGAGGGGAGGGGGGATACCAAAGATGAGGTGGGGAGGAATATGAGGTGGAGGGATGGGATGGAGAGGTGTATGAGGTGGAGGGATGGGGTGGAGAGGAATATGAGGTGGAAGGATGGGGTGAAGAGGTATATGAGGTGGAGGGATGGGATGGACTGGTAAATGAGGTGGAGGGATGGGGTGGAGAGGTATGAGATATGTATGTATGTATCCTTTCTACGGTATCAGTCTGGAGCCATACACCTTAATCCCAGACGCATTTGCGGAAAAATCTCAGTTACCCATATATAACCAGCTACTTATTGCGAGTGTTCAAGGCATATGTTTGTGAAAAAAAAGAAGAAGAAAAAGAAATAGTAATACCTCAGCTGGCCTAGGGTACATAGTATTTAATAGAGCAAATATGCAGGCAGGGAGTGGAAATTTCACGAGACATTAAATTTGGCTCCTGTTTTTACCCCGGCTCTCCGTATTTTTAAATATTTTATGAAAAGGTTAATTCTGTCTTGGAGATAACTATTCGATCATCCTGGCCAAAGTAATTCATGCCATAATTTTGTGTAAAACTAGCTTAGGTGCATAGAGGAAAGTACGTAAACAGGGCGAAACGATTTAAACTTGGTGCCATTTTCATTTCCTCGAGACGCCGGGTTTCTTAAATTAAGGCGTAAATCGGTCATTGGTGAAGAGAAAGGATAAAGGGAGTCACTGAGAGGAGGTGAGTTGTTGACATTTAGGTAGTGGAGGGAGGGCGACATGATGGTAGGGGACAGGATGATATGGTGATTCATAACCAACACATCAGTGATTAAGGTGCCTGGATATAAATAGACAGACACATTAGAAAGACAAAGGTAGATTAATAGGCAGACAGTTTGACTGATACACTGCACAGAGGTAAAATCCTTTATAGTCAATAGCTCAGAAGGGTTAAAATAAAAGAAAGTGTTACAGAAATCAGATAGTTAATATTGTCATCTTAACCCTCTCATGATCTAAACAACACTGCTGATCTGTTCCATCTGTTATTCACCTGAGTGTGTCATAGGGGCCTGTGTTAACAGTTGTGTTCCATTGGCTTAATGGTAACTGAGTTAAGTAATTTGGTATTGGCTCG
Source organism: Coenobita brevimanus (assembly GCF_032717465.1). NCBI lineage: Eukaryota > Metazoa > Arthropoda > Malacostraca > Decapoda > Coenobitidae > Coenobita > Coenobita brevimanus. The sequence continues at coordinate 583,463 of NC_136999.1, read as the reverse complement.
ATAAAAGTATAACTTCACTCTAGCTAGGCATTAAATTAACGTCTCCTTGAATAGTGTAGCAAAAGATTCATCTGCAGAATTTAGTGCTAGTCACAAAGAACTGTGGGAAGAATGTAGAACCAGAGTATTGTATTATTCTGCCACTGAGCAACGAGAAATGAGCTCAAGATAGGTAAAATTGTCATCCTTTTGTCGTGCTGTAATGGGCAATGGACAATGCTATGGCTCATTCCATGGCACTTTCTCGTGACAGGCATCCTATTCCGGTGTTAATTTCATTCTTCTGCTTAGGATTAAGTGTGGAGAGGTGCCAATTTTTCGCCTACTTTAAGTGAACAGAGTACTGTATATTGAGGTTAGACTCTCCAAGTTTTAATCTTGCCCTCACCATATTTATTTAGGTTAGATCTTTCTTACTGCAGGAATTTACCCTCTCCATTAACCCTTTAAAATAGAATGAAGTCTTATTTCTAGCTTAATCTTGCCAAATTTAAGCGATATTATTATTCCTGGAAACGACACTGGAAGATTTCTGAAGATAAGATTCCCGCGCGCACCATAACTCCGCTCACTACTGCAAATTCTACGCTACAAACAGACACTTGGAGATTTCAGCATTTAATGAACGTATGTACTGCCTCAAAAGAGCTCATTACATTAAAAAATATATATACTTGCATTTTCCGATTTTTTTTTTTTTTTTTAAGACTTACAGGTATAAAAATGCTTGTGTTGTTTATGCACTTGGAACATTATTGGAACCAGGTGCGTCTTAGGATGGCAGGTGCAGTTATCGCGGTAGGTACAGTGTAATTGCCGTATATCTTTAATAATCTGTCAGAAACATAATGATGATTCACTCCCTATTACGTGGGTATCTTGTGGTTTTTCTGATACACAGTGAAAGTATTTTTACGGATAGTATGAGGATATTTGCTTGTGTGAAATCTGGGCCCAGGTATTACGTGCGGCCAGGTGACAACTGCACCGTTAAATTTCCTCGCACTGTCCGTAAAAACATTTTCACTATACAGTATATCAAGGGCATCAGAAGATATGTAATAGGCAGCGAATTATAATATTTCAGAGACATTACTGGCGAAATACAGAAATTGGATGCTGGTAATTTTGTTTATCCCGCTTCATCCATGCTGGTAATTCTGTTTATCCCGCTCCATCCATGCTGGTAATTCTGTTTATCCCGCTCCATCCTGACCATATTGCAGATTTAAACAGGTAAATGCATTTCTTCAAATACCAGTGACTTACGTGTAACCAGTCCTACGCAGGTTTAGAGCGGAGTTGTGTACTATTTTTAGAGTGGGACAGAGTAGTGGCTGATGGTATTATTGCTATGTAGTAACAACATTTTTTACATGTACCAAATTAAACCGCACCTTGTGTATCTGCTTGGATTGGTTAGGCAGGATTAGAAGCCGGAATATAACAGTATAATAGACTTAGTTATATTCTGTTAAGATCCTATTAAAGTAATAGGTGTTATGCCCAGGATCACTTACAATTGTCTCTGTGCTTCCTATACCTTGTTGCAGTTATTTATAGTTTCATAGGGGGTAAATATTTCCTTTATTGCCGTTTCCTTTTTCTTGTTTTTTTATAGTTTTTTAGTTCATTTGAGTGTTTTGAGGCCTGTCACTTGTTGTGCAAATGAATAATAACCATAATATGACTATGACAGTCTGATCGGAAATAGTAATGGTTGGAGGGACTGGCCTAATCTAAGTGTTTAACTTACCAAACCTAGCGTAACAGTAACTAATAATGTAATCTAACCCAACCTAATGCAACCCAACCTAACCTAACAAAACGCAGCATCCAGTTGGCAAGTTGGGAAACAAAATCCACCTTTCAGTATGTTGTGCAAGATTCGGTAATATTCCTTTGCAGACAAAAAAAACACATACAGGCATACACTGTGTGATAGCACCAATCCACTGGGTATGGTAAGATTGCCCGCTAAAGAAACTAAATACCTCATAGGGCTTCAGTATTACACAAATGCCAGTCTACAATATACTGTATCTTAATTTCAATGCAGGGTGTTTGAGTACCGTACGCTTATTTTTCAGTATGTAGCTAATGAAAAAAATTGAAGATGTTGCATATATTTAAAACAAAAAAAAAAGGATGAAGATTCAGCAAAAAAAAAAAAAAAAAAAAAAGGCAAGTGTAATTGAATATGTTGGAGTGTATGTCAGTGCAGTAATTTCTTTGTTCATATTCTGTAATGGGTAAAGCAGATGGTAGTGCAGTAATTGTGAAAATGCAGCAGTTTATCAGACATGGTGTTTTTCAGATGCTGAGCAGAGGTCCACTCCCAGACAGGGAAGTTCATTCCCATTTTAGAGCAGGGGTCCACATCCATTCCCGAGCCAAGCGCAGTCCCAGTCAGAGTGATGCAGGAGTTCCCCCCAAGCCCTGGTATGTCCTTGTTTTAACATTCATTTTGCTAAGTCACATGAAGAATCATTAGTTTCATTGCTATTTAGGGTATGAAGGTGATGTGCTGTTTTCCTCTGTTTGAAAGTTAATTTGACTTACCGGTACAATGAGTCCTCGAAATATGAAAACTCGATGTACAAATTTCCGATGGGACGAAAGCAATGAATGTAGGACATATTCCACAATACTAAAGTATCTGTCTTGATGGTACGAAAACGATACAAGAGGAAATATGAAAAATTCAAAATGGGCGCGCTGCACAGCGCCGCGCTCGCTTGCGGGGAGAAAGGGGACTAACCCCTCTCTGGTAAATACATTTTCGCGCGTTTCTCAGTCGAGTCATGTCCGTCCTCTCCTCTCGGCTTCGCTGTACGTTATGCAGTTTTTGAGTCGAGGAAGTACCAGAGGAGCAATAGGGTCCCACCATGTGACTTAGCACCATATCAACAACACGAATCTCCAGCCGCAGCACAGGTCTATATTTAACTGTACAGTGTACTAATACTACAGTAATTAGTTGTATGTTTTATTTTTTGGTCTGTACAATAGTGTAGTACTGTATACGTGTATTGCATGCAGTACTTCTAACTAGGAGGGGTAAAGTTTGTAGTGGGGGGTCCAATGGGGTCCTGGAATGCATCCCCCACTTTATATGTATATTTCAGTGGGGAAAATCATTCCGATATACAAAATTTTGGATTACGAAAGTTTTTTTTTGGCCCCTATCCCTTTCGTATTTTGAGGACGCACTGTATATACGGTATATATATTTTTAACACATCCTTACCTCATTTACTATTGTGTTTTCCCTTAACATTGCCCAGACTTTCATTCTTTTGGAGCATATTTCATGCAGACAGGTGTAAAGACAATACTGCTTCCAGTCTTTTGATATCGCTTGTGATATCCAGTTGTTATAAATATTTTATGAATGGAGGATGCCTTTAGGTAAATGGACTTTTATATATATATATATATATATATATATATATATATATATATATATACAGTATATATATATATGTATATATATATATATATATATATATATATGTATAAAGTTATAGCAATGTGAAATAACAGACTTTTATACGAGATACCAAGGTATGCATATGAGGGGTATGGATATTCTTGGGCAATTATGGAGGAATGAGAAATGTTCATGGTGCTGGTAGGGGGATAGTTGGCAAACTTTTGCTTGTGATAGTACTGTATGTCCTCATGTGTAGTCATTTTTGCCATAAAATGCACAGTAATTTGCTGAAAAATGTGCCAGTTATTTTTTGGAGCTAATTCCTGACATAACAAGTGTTTCTGTACCAGATTAAATATGAAGAAATGTCATATCTGTTCATGGAACTCCACATGAATATTTAACTCAAAGTATCATCATTTTCTGTCCGTACAGTTTGAAAATACAGTATATCCCTGCTGTTTCTGTCAGGATGATGTGAAGAATGAACTTTGAAAAATGACTTGCAGTTTACATTAATAAGTCTTTGCTTTACTGGAATGGTATCTGTAGCCATGTCTTAATTCCAGAAGCCTCCATGTCACCGTGTCCTCTGCTGTCAGGCTGCCTTCTCTCCAGATGATCATCAGTGCATTTTGTACTGTACATCAGTCACCTGTGTAAAGGTAGGCTTTTAATAACCATTCTGCAGTTTTCAGATTCCAGGTAACTGCAATCCTGGTTTTTAGGGATGTGTGAAAATATTAGCATTATCTATACACAGTAAAACAAAAATTGTGGCTATAGTGGCTGGCAGCAGAATAACCAGATAAATGAGGGTTAAGGTGTTCCATGTGGATGAGGCCAGTAAGGGTTAATGTCCTAGGGGTAGTTGGGGTATATTGCTTACATAATGCCATTTGGTGAGCAGCCGGCCACCCTTGCCTTTAATTCTGATGAGTAGCATAACCCCAAGTCCCTGTCCTCTTGATGAGAGGTATAATTAGATGGCAACATTGGCAAATCAGATTACTTCACCTTCATTTTATTCTTGTCTGCATTTAATTCGATGTACACAAGTCCCCTACATGTTGTTGTAGTCCCAGGTTCATCTGAAATGTGAACCAGGGGGACTGTAGGGTTCAGTCCTTTGTGCAGGCCGTCTTCCTCCAGTCAGAGGATAGGGAAGTAGGTGATAGATATATGTATAATGTGGCAGTTGAGCTACCCCATTATATCAGTGCCACCACATGAAGGTTCCCTGCTCCAGCATGAGTCCCCTGATATGAAGGCTAGAGAAGGCTATATATAATCCTCCAGTTCAGTCTTACCTAATAAATTATGGAATGACTAGTATCATATTCTGTCATATTCTTTTGTTAATTTATTGTTAGTTTTATGGAGAGATGGAAATTTATTCCTAGTTATAGTTTATAGTGTACTGTAGATAGTATTTTGTGTAGTTGTGTACAAAATGATTGAGAAAGTTCTACATAGTAATATTCTTTTGTACACACACACACACACACACACACACACACACACACACACACACAATTAACCTCATTACATAGGCTCAAAACATCATTACATCAGTAGTAGTATCAACAAGAAGATACTGTAATGTGTATGTACAGTACAGTACTTAAATCATATCATGAACAGTGTGGTACTTTATGCCCTGTATTCAGTAACCTTGTTTCTATAGTCATTTCACCTTAACTTGGTCTAGATATTCATGAACAGTGCAGTACTTTTACATCTTATATTAGTCATTTTCCATAGTACTTTTGCTGTTACTTGACTCAGATTTACATGGACAGTGCAGGTATTTTCTTTCCTCAATAATCATCTTGTTAGTTTGCTTCTTCTTGTAGTCCATCCACCTAAACTTGGCTCAGGTTTACGCAAAGTAGCTATTGTATCCAGTGATGTTATTTTTAGTTTATTTTTGTAATGAGTGATTTTTGTTTGGTTTTGAGGTGACCATTGTTAGTGCAGTGGTGGTGGTTGCTTTGCGTTGGTGATACTGCCTTTACATGTGACCTTGATATTGCTCTGTTGTTTTGAAAAAGCAATAGGTTAACTTCTTAGCTGATCCTGTCTTTAATTATTGTTCTGAGGGTGGCAGTCATAAAGATAGGAGTTTATTTGATAGCACTGCAGCCCAACCTTGCCACCAATACACTTGAAATAAGCTGGACACACATAATATACATTGTGTACAGTATATTTGTTGCCTAATACACTTGAAATAAGCTGGACGTACATAATATACATTGTGTACAGTACAGTATATTTATGTTGCCTGCCACAGAGGGGTTAGGGCAAGGATGGCCAGCCTCATTTACACCTGAATAGCACTGTGATTAGTAAACCTCAACTGTCTCTCAGATAAGCCCTTACTGGCCTCATCCTACTGTTGTGCCTTAACCCACTAGATCACTAGGCATCAGCTGTTCTCATTTTATTTTATCTAGATATAAATTTACCATCTCTCCATCTTGAATGTTGAGCTGTAACAGATCATCAGTATAGTATGGTGCTAGTAATGAAGTCCAATGGAAGGGATGTTGAACCTCTAGTACTGGTGACATCTAAAGGTACTGGCATGGTGACAGCATGAAGGTACGGTCCTTGATATATCGTAGATGTTTGGTGACATCATAGGAGGTACATGCCAATGTTACGTAGAAATTTGAGAGACATTTAAAAGCTTGGTGATGTCATCAGACTTTCTAAAGTGAAGAAATAGGGGTGAAATATTAATGTTTCCCTAAGTTATGTAGTAATATTGCAGTCACTGAATCAGTTTTGTGGGGGGGGGGGGATCACTCCAGCGTACTGTCAGGAGCCCTTATTAGCACCAGGGCCCAAAGGTCTCTTTACCAGGCACTGCACCTGAGGACTGAGTGAGAAAGGATCCACTGAACTAGGAGGGTTTTATCACTGGCAAAATTGCTTAATGAATGGATTGGAGTTTGAGGGTTATTTTAATGTGATAATGTATACAGCACAGACTTTATTTTCAGTTGTTGGTCCTGCCCTTGGAGAAGATGCGCACGCCTCAGAAGAGGATTTAGACACCCAGAATCGTCTGCGTCCTGCTCTACCCACTCCATTACCTCCTGTTCTGCTGCCTGCTCTGCTCCATCCTGAAGCCTGGCACCCAATGACAAAATCAGTTAAGTCTTGCTAATGTTTTGTTACATGTAGCAAGCAGACCATTTTATTTCAATCTCAGTTAGTACGGTTACTGAGCACTTCACAAAGTCAGTTGGATTGCTGTTCATAAACTTTCTTATAATATTGTTTGCTCCCCTTTGCATAGAAGACAGCTACCAAACACTTCATAACCAAACTGGCAGCTGTTGTCTGTATTACCTGTCTGTTCATACTTACATCATAAGAATAAGTACAGCCTAAAAGTAGATTGGGTACTGATTGACTTTGGAGACATGGTAACCCTCTGAGAATTAGAATAATTACACACACACACACACACACACACACACACACACACACACACACACACACACACACAGTCTAACCAATGCCAGATAATTGAATGTAGCACTTATTGAAGCTTTAGTTATTACACACACACACACACACACACACACACAAAATCTTGGCCAAGTTAATGTAAAAGGAGCATAGTATGTTGATTGAAATAGAATTGTTTTACTCAGAAATAAATGATTTGACCTTAGGGATAAAATGGTTTGATAGGTTATCTTCTTATTTCACACTTTCTATTACTGGACTGATTCCTCCTCCTCCTCCTTTGTTTTTCGGAAATTGTAGCACGTTGACCCTTTTCAGTACCAATGCCAGTATCATCATCATCATCATCCTTTCCCACCCCATGGTCCACTTTTCAGTTACATTTTATCTCTTAGTACTTATTACATCTCTGTAGTACTGGCAAGGGACACATTGACCCAGTGGCACTAATGTAACAGGATGACTCTACTTCCTGATTTTACAAACATACCAGGTATTTCATTTCTTCCCTATCACTTGAGGAGCGGATGGTGGACTGTAGGAGGGGGGCACTGGTTGGGTTCACATTTTGGGATGCGGTTATTACTGCTACTGCTTGGTGTGATATTTGCAGGCTGTATTACCATCTTATGTGCTCCTCTACTTTCACTGTGTGTGTGTGTGTGTGTTTAAGCATATAAAAGGGGGGAGGGGGACAGTGCAGTGTCTTATGGTATAGTATCAATGCATGGATGTTGCTCAGGCCTGTTATGCATTAGAGAGAGAGATAGTAGTAGCAAACCAACTTCATATATAACTTTGAGGCAGTGTGTACGGAGATTCATTGGTGTGTCATTTCCAAACCACCCTAGAGGTAGACACATGGGCTATTTTTTTTTTTTTTTTTTTTTTTTTTTTTTTGGTGGAATCCTCAGTAGGCCTAATCCACTTTCATGCTTGATTCATTTTTCTCAAAAGTGCACTCCAGGTTTTATAAGGGTTAGGTTTATCATTGAAGAGTTTATAAAGGCTCCAAAATGCTTGCTTTTGTCGGCCATGGTCTCCTAATGGTGGCTGTCCGCGCTGCACAATCTCTGGCAGCCTCCAGTCACTTATCCTTAAGCCCCCACTCTGTGACCTCATCCAAGTAGTGGTAGTAGTAATTATTGCAACCCAAGGATTATCTGAATAGGAACCCACTGGACTATCCATTGTGGTTTCCCTTCATATATAATACAGGCGGACCCCGATGTACGATACCCCCACATGCGATACCCTAGATTAGCGATGGGGGTAGAAATACTGTACCAGTCTACCCCGCCTAACGGTGCCCAAAGGCGGGTTTAATGATGGGTTTTATTTTTATTTATTTATTTTTTTTTGTATTGTTAAACCTTAAATTTTGTGTTTAGGTTAATTTATGAACTGTTTTTAGACTTAGATTATTGTGCTTTAGTTATAAGTGGGGTGAACATTGTCATTTTGGGGTATAGTTTACTAAGTTTTATTTTTTCCACGCACATTTGATGATTTTCAGATTTTATTTTTGGGTTCGGTGAGTTATAAACTGCTTTTAGGCTTAGTTAAGCATGTTTTATAGCTATTTGGGGGCTTAGGTTAGCTAGAAACTTGTTTTTTTTTTGGACTCATTTGGGTGGATTTAGGACTTGGTTGGGAGGGAAACCTTAGGCTCAAGAACGCATCCCTATACATAATAAATCTACCCCGAGATGTGATACCCATCTAGCGGTGGGTGTTTACATAACCAATTGCAGCGTTAAACCAGGGTATATCTGTACTGTAATGAAATGTGGCATCATCGTACAGAAGTAAAAGTATTGCATTTCCCTTAATTTTTATATATTAATTTTGGTTTAATATAAATGGGTGCATAAAAGATGTAGTGGTATCAGAGGTAGACTGCGAGATAATGCTGATTTTATGTGTATGGCGTGTCGGGGAGAGCAGGTGGAGATTGTCAGACGTGAAAGAATTGAACTTGCTGGTGAATCTCTTAAGTGTGTGGAAGAGTTTTGTTATTTGGGAGACATGTTGTGTGCTGGAGGTGAGGCTGGAGCTAGTTCTGTGGCTAGGGTGAGAAGTGGTTGGAAGAAGTTCAGGGAGCTCTTGCCTCTCCTGACATTGAGAGGACTCTCCCTACGTGCTAAGGGGTCTTTGTATGCAGCATATGTTAGGAGTGTAATGCTGTACAGTAGTGAGACCTGGGCAGTGAAGGAGGAGAATATTCGCCGGCTCAGACGTACAGAAATGACAATGATTAGGTGGATGTGCAGTGCGTTCCTGTGTCCAAGGTCTGGGGGGGCTGGGTTCACGATGGAAGAGTTGAGAGGTAGGATGGGACTGGAGTGTATTGGTGTTGTGATGAGGAGAGGTAGATTGAGATGGTTTGGACGTGGAGAGGATCGGGGATGATAATTGGGTGAGAAAGGTGAGAAGTGTTAATATTGGGGGTGGGGTTACGAGGGGTAGACCGAGAAAGACATGGGACGAGGTCATTAAGTGTGACCTCAGGGTTAAGGGACTGAACAGGGAGATCGTGCAGCATGGAGAGCCGCCATTAGGTGACCAAGGCCGACGCATGCAAGCATGTTGGAACCTTTAAAAATGAAAATGAAACATTTCTTTATAGAGAATCCCCAGGTATTAAGTGGAAGCATAAGGTGCAGTTTATTATTTAAATACTGTATTTAGCTGTCTCTTTCTGCATACCTTCCTAATTACCTATATGTCTATTGTATCTGTCCATCTCCTTCAACACTTAGTCATTCAAGGATAAGCAAGGTTCATTTTGTGGATATTATTGATAAGAGATGAGTGTGTATTTACCTAGTTGTGGTATACAGGATTAAGCTTGTGTTGGCCTGTTTCCATCTCCACAATTATTTATTTATTTTACCATATAGATTTTCTTTGCATCAACATCATGCCTTCCAGACCATTCCAATTACAGTATATGATGCGTGTAGTCTGCACTCACCATCATTTGTTTAAAGTAAAACTTTCTTTTGCAGGAGTGGTTTACTTAGAATTTGTGGGTTACTGGAAAACTAACCTGGCTCTATTTATTTTTTTTTAAGCAAGATTTTGTCAAGTTACTTTACTCACTGTAGAAAGTTGTTAACCCTGTCATGACAAATTATTATTATTATTGTTATTGTTGTTGTTAACTCACCCTGCCCTAGGGTGGGAAAGGAGGGCTGGATGATGATTTTTTTTTTTCTTTTCTTTTCTTCATGCAAAATAATGAAGAGGAAGAGGCACTGAACTGTACTAGTACCGTATATATACAATATAGTCTTAACTCTTCACAATTAGAGATCCATTGTGCTGAATAAAAACATCAGGCAGTAGCAAGAGTATAGATCTAAGGGAAGAAATTTTACTGAAATTTAATAATACTTCATCCAATCATTTACCACTGGCCTTTGGTGATGCCATCAGTTTTATTTTCATGATACTGCCTCATCACTGTTCATCCAAGGAAAGGTATTATAGCATTTTTTTTTTCCCTAGCAGCAGTAGTTCAATATAAGTTAGTGTATATTGTCTCATCCTATTAATTGATATTGAGGATATTTTTATAACTTAGGCAGGTATGTTAGGGGCGGACACTACATATTTTACTTAGTTCTCAAAGTGATATATTGTGAAAGTGGAAGTTTTAAGAAAAGTCTGTTCTCAGTGACAGCATCTTCCTCCTCCTCCCTAATAGCCAGTCTCTTCCTCCTCCTCGACCCTTATTGGGGAGCGCGGTAGCTCACTGGTAGGGTGTCCTGCTTATAATCGTGAGGTTGTGAGTTCGTGCCCCGCCTGGTGGCTGCTGTGCTGGGAGGGGTAGCGCTCTCTTGTAACCCTAGAAGGGCTGTGTGATCTAATGAGGTCTAGCTCGGGGATTAATTCTCCTTCCTCAGTGCCAGCCTCTTCCCTCTTCCTCAGTGCCAGCCTCCTCCTCGTTCCTTAGTGCCAGCCTCCTCCTCCTTCCTTAGTGCCAGCCTCCTCCTCCTCCTTCCTCAGTGCCAGCCTCCTCCTCCTTCCTTAGTGCCAGCCTCCTCCTCCTTCCTTAGTGCCAGCCTCCTCCTCCTTCCTTAGTGCCAGCCTCCTCCTCCTTCCTCAGTGCCAGCCTCCTCCTCGTTCCTTAGTGCCAGCCTCCTCCTCCTTCCTTAGTGCCAGCCTCCTCCTCCTTCCTTAGTGCCAGCCTCCTCCTCCTTCCTTAGTGCCAGCCTCCTCCTCCTTCCTCAGTGCCAGCCTCCTCCTCCTTCCTTAGTGCCAGCCTCCTCCTCCTTCCTTAGTGCCAGCCTCCTCCTCCTTCCTTAGTGCCAGCCTCCTCCTCCTTCCTCAGTGCTAGCCTCTTCCAGCTCTTCATTCCTCAGTGCCAGCCTCTTCCTCTTCACCCCCCCCCCACCTCCTCCTCTTCCCTCATTGCCAACCTCTTTCTCCTTCTCCTCCTCCCTCAGTGCCAACCTCTTTCTCTTCCTCCTTCTTCCTCAGTGCTGGCCTCTTCCTTCTTCACCCCCTCCTTCTCCTGCCTTAGTGCCTGCCTCCTCCACTTCCTCCCTCAGTGCCAGCCTCTTTCCTCTCCTCCTCCTCCTTCCTTAGTGCCAGCCTCCTCTGCCTCCTCCATAGTGTCAGTCTGTTCCATCTCCTCCTTCCTCAGTGTCAGCCTCCTCCATCCTCTTCCTCCGTTCAGTGCTGACATCTTCCCCTCCCTCCTCGGGGTTCTAGCCTCCTCCATCCTCTTCCTCCGTTCAGTGCTGACATCTTCCCCTCCCTCCTCGGGGTTCTAGCCTCCTCCTCCTCCTTTAGTGCCACCTCCTTTTTCTTCCCCTGCTCTCTGCGCCAACCTCCCCCTACTGCTCTTAAACAAAGGCAACTCAATTATTATTATTTATAATTATCATTAGTATTATCATCAGTATACATATAATGACTGTGATTACACTAACATACTCATGTCGCTCCCCCACCAGGCTGCAGCAGTCTCCTGTCACTGTTCAAACAGAAGCTGGATCATTTACCTTCTCTTCGTCATCCGTTGGAATTGGATGTCTTCAGTCAGCTACATTGGAATTGGAGTTCTTCAGTCAGCTGCAGTTGTTTTCTCGTTTTAAAGTGTGACCTTGATTTTTTTTTTAATGCCATACACCAGGAAACCATCTACTACACTGGGTGGTAACCGTATAACCAAATTTTGGCGCCTGGTGGTTTAGTGGGTAATTATGGCACTCCAGTCAGATTGAGCCGGTGAAGGTTTATATCTTGGGGGTGGTTGGTGTTTATTCCTCAAGTAATGCCACTCGGGGGATGAGTGAGGCTGGTCACTCTCATCTTAAATGTCAGGACCAACTTGCCTAGCCCTGGGCTCCTATGCTTCTCATGGGGCAACGTAGGATTGGATGATGGATGAATGAATCTTGTTTAGAATTTGCTGTTAATATGCACCAGCAATGGCCTTTCTTAAACTGCCAAGATCTTGTAATTGGTCAGTTAATCTCTCTAGCACACTGTTTCTGCTTGTCATAATTAACTAAGGCCTTGTTTATAAAAGTAATGTGATTTGATCATGCATATATGTGTGATGTGTAGATCAGGGAAATGTGTGCAGTGGCCTTTCATTATTTTTGTAAATTGTTAAAACATAAACCCTTCTAATCTGTAGGTCATTAAATTTTAGCCCTCCCCCCACCAATATTATTATTATTATTTTTATTTGTTTATTGTTTAAAATCTAGAATGGGATACTACTATGGCTATGCATCCACCTCACAGCAGTTCATGACTATCACAGGACTCAAAGTTCTCATCTTAAAGTTCAGTGTTCAAGGTAAGAGAGATTCATTGCCTAATTAGTTCCACAAATAATATAATTATCACCCCATTAGAAGGCCCATCCAGCCATCACTCTACCAAGTGATTGCCTGAAAATCATTTGTAATGTCCCAGAACATGATGTATATTTAGTTAATTTACCAGCACAGGTTTTTCCGTCGTCCCAGAGTACACACTAAAATTAATGTATTTTGAGTAGCAAACTTGTGAAGAGGGAAGGACCACTGTATAAATTAAATCATATATATATACCATTTTGACACAGTTTTATGCTTATGTGTATGACAATGAGGGGTGCTTATCGTTACTCCAACCCCCCCACCAGTAGGTATCATGCATTGAATTGTAATATATGCAGTCCTGAGCAAAAGTTTTCTAATAATCCTTTACCAGCATTACTCTCTTTCTCTCTAATAAAACAAGTTTGTGTAACACCTTCACTGGCAGATTGTTGGTGTACTTTTGGTCATGATTGTACACCCTTCAGAAAAAGTACAGTGTTTAGTCATTGGGTTAGATGGTCAGGAAAGGAGCAGATTCCTTATAAACTGGTGGATCTGTTACATAGATAACTCAGACTGTGCTGATTGATAACTTTATTGTGCCATTTTATATATTGTAAACATTCCAAGAAAAATCACAACCATCCCAGGGGTAGTCATATGTATCAGCACTGGATCCATATTTCAAAATGTGACACCATAATTGTGAGGGGGTAGGAAAAGAGGTCCAGATTATGGAACATATTTATATTATGATTGAACATATTATGTATTGTTGCTATTATTTTAACTTGATTACTTGATACTCTTTTCTTGTTATTCTTGGATGCATTTCTTGTATTTTGATGCTTTATTGATGTTGAGGAAATTTGCTGCCATATCTTCTTTAGCTATAGATTTTGTCCATTTCTCCTTAATATTTGCTTATGAATTTTATCTGTTAAATATCCATATATTGTCATAAATACATATTAGGGGAGTAACGAGAAGGTATATGCAGCATCCTTATTAGATGAGCTGTTGAGTCTTTCTTGTTGTGCATACTAAGCACATCTTTATGCATTTAAATTAATTAAATTATGGTCTGGACAGTGCTACTCCTCACCCGTCATGAGGATAATAAGTAACCAGTTCATTGACATCAACAATTCTTTGGTTTTGTATTTTTTAAACTAATACTTATTAACTGTAAAGTTTTTAGTAGCACTGTGAAGTAAAACAAGATTAAACAACAAATAATTTGTATTTTTCATGTTTTAAATATTAATACAATTGTAAAGTTTTATAGCAGTATGCAAGGAGTCTTATACATGACAAAATTATAAATATGGCCCCAACTCCTTAAGCTTTTGATTGTGTGTAATTTGTTTTTAATTTTATTCTCAATATTCCAATAACTTTATTGAAATTAGGATGTATACTTTTTCTTTCTCCTTCCTCTTCCTTTCAGTGTGTTCCTTCTTCCACAGTGTCTTCCTCTTCCTCCTCCTCCATCCTCATTGCCAGGCTCTTCCTACTCCTTCCCCTTCCAACTCCTTCCCCAGTGCCTTCCACTTCCTACACCTTCCCCAGTGCCTTCCCATTCCTACACCTTCCCCAGTGTCTTCCCCTTCCTACACCTTCCCCAGTGCCTTCCCGTTCCTGCACCTTCCCCTTCTTACACATTCCCCAGTGCCTTCCCCTTCCCCAGTGCCTTCCTCTTCCTACTCCTTCCCCAGTGCCTTCCTCTTCCTACTCCTTCCCCAGTGCCTTCCCCCTCCTACTCCTTCCTCAGTGCCTTCCCCTTCCTGCTCCTTCCATAGTGCCTTCCCCTTCCTACTCCTTCCCCAGTGCCTTCCCCTTCCTACTCCTTCCCCAGTGCCTTCCCCTTCCTACTCCTTCACCAGTACCTTCCCCTTCCTACTCCTTCACCAGTGCCTTCCCCTTCCTACTCCTTCCCCTTCCTGCTCCTTCACCAGTACCTTCCCCTTCCTACTCCTTCACCAGTACCTTCCCCTTCCTACTCCTTCCCCAGTGCCTTCCCCTTCCAACTCCTTCACCAGTGCTTTCCCCTTCCTGCTCCTTCACCAGTACCTTCCCCTTCCTACTCCATCCCTAGTGCCTTCCCCTTCCCCAATGGCTTCCCGTCCTTAGTGGCTGCCTCTTCCTCCTCCTCCTCCCAACTATTCTTTCTCTTTCTTTTTCTGCTTTGCCCCCCCACTCCACCCCATCTCTCTCTCTACTCCCCATCTGCTCTCTTTCTGCCCTAACCCCTCCCACTTTCCCTTCCCATTCGTCGTCTTTGCCTCTCCCTTTCCTCTCTCTCTTGCCCTCTGCCTCCTTCCCCCTCTCTGCTTTTTCTTTCTTCCTCCTTCCTCCTCTACTCTTTCTTTACCTCCCCCTGCCCCCTCTTCTGCCTCTCATTCTTTCTCCCCCCCCCCCTCTCTCTCTCTCTCTTGTCTGGCTGTCTGTATCTCATTTTTAAATTTCTGTCTCTTCTGTTTGACTGCCTATATCTTATTCTTAAATTCTCTCTCTCTCCTGCTCCTCCCTCCCTCCCCGTCTCCTGTGCCCACCTCTCTCTCTTGCCCCTCCCTCCCTCCCCCCCCGTCTCCTCTGCCCATCTCTCTCTCTTCTGTCTCTCCCTCCCTCCCCCTCTCCTGTGTCCATCTCTCTCTCTTCCCACACAATGTTAAACTTAAATTTTCAATAATTTTTAGTGAAAGTGTTTGGTAGGATGATGAATTAAAACCAGGTGTTTAGCAGAAATCTTTATTTATTACTTTTACAAACATTAATGCAGTTGTAATATGCCATATAGGAGTATGAAAACTGTACATGCAGGACATTTTGTACATTTATCTTTATTTATATATTATATATATTTTGTACATTTATATATATATATATATATATATATATATATATATATATATATATATATATATATATATATATGCGCCCTAGTCCTTAAGCTTTTGAATGTATTTTTTTTTTTTTTTTTCTTATGATTTTCTGATGACTTTATTGAATTCATGCTGTATACTTTTCCTTTGTCAGTGCCTTTATTCCTTTCCTTTTCTGTGTCTTCCTTTCAACAATTATTCTTTCACCCCACCCCCTTCACCCTCTCCTTCCCCCTTTTGTCTTTGGCGCTCCCTCATACTCAACCTCCCCCCTCTTCTTTTCTCATTCCCTCTCACCCTCCTTCCTCTCCTCTTTCTTTCCCTCCATCTCCCTTCCCCCCTTCTTTTTCTCCCTCCCCCCTTCCTCTCTCTCTACCCACCCCTCTTCTTCCTCCCACCCCCTCGCATCTCTATCCTTCCTCTCTCCTCTTCATTTATCATCCCTCCCTCTTCTTCCTGTTGTTCTATCCTCCCCCTCACCTTTCTCCTGCCTCTTTCTTTTTCCTTGTCTCCCCCCTTCTCTTCCCTCACTTACACCTCCTCTCTATCCACCTCACCTCCACTACCTCTCTATCCTCCCTCCTCTGCCTCTCTCTTACCTCGTCTGTCTCCCCATCTCCCTTCTATGTTTCTGTCTCTTTCTTTCCCTCCCTCCCTCTCCCCTCCTGTGCTTCTCTCTCTCTCCCTCCTTCCTCAAACTCTCCTCCTTTGCTTCTCTCTCTCCCCTCCTCTGCCTCTCTCCCTTTCCTCTCCTCTGCTCTTTCTCCCTTCCTTTGCTTCTCTCTCTCTTCCCTCCTCTGCTTCACTATCCCCCTCGCCTTTCTCTCTCTCTCTCTTCCTCCCCTCCATCTCTGTTCCTTCCTCCTCATCCTCTTTCCTTCCCCCACTTCTCTCCCTCTCCTCCTTTTTGTCCCCCTCTTCTCTTGTGCTCCTCTTCATCTCTTTTTCTCCCCACCTTTGCCTCCCTCTCTTTCCTCCCCCCCCCTCTCTCTGCCTTTCTACTCATCCTTCTGCTCTATCCCCCCCCCCCCCCCTTTTCCATCTATTCTATCCCTCTCCCCTTACCTCTGCTGCTCCTGCTCCTCTTTTGCCACTCTCCCTCTCCCCTTTCCTCCTGCTTCTCCCTTCCCACTCCCTCCTCTTCCCTCATTTCCACCTCCTCCTTTCTTTCCCTTCCCCCTCCTCGTCCTCTACTTCCACCTCACCTCCTCTCTCTCTTCCTCTTTTACCCTCTCCCCTCTCCTCTTTACCTCCCTCACCTTTCCTTCTCCCCACTCCTCTCTGTCTCTTCCTTCCCACTCCCTCCTCTTCCCTCACTTCCACCTCCTTTCTTTCCCTACCCCCTCCTCGTCCTCTACTTCCACCTCACCTCCTCCCTCTTCCTCTTTCACCCTCTCCCCTCCTCTGCCTCTCTCTCTCTCTCCTCTCCTCTTTACTTCCCTCACCTTTCCCTTCCCCCACTCCTCTCTCTCTCTCCTTTCCCCCTCCTCCTCATGTCTTTCTCTCCCCTCTTTTCCTCCCCCACTCTCTGCCTCTCTCCTCCTCCTACCTCTGCCTTTCCCCTCCTCCTTTTTTCTGTCCCCCCCCCCCCACTCCTCTTGTGCTTCTCTCCAATCCAACTCTTCTCTCCCCTTCTCCTCTCCCTTCCTACCTCTGCCTCTCTCTTTCCTCCCACACCTCTTCTGCCCCTCTAACTCCCCCCCTCTGCCTTTCCCCTCATCCATATCCTCTCCCTCCCCCTTTCTCCTTTCCTCTCTCCCACCTCCTCTTCTGTCTCTCTCTATCCCTCTCCCCTTACCTCTGCTGGACTTTCTCCTCCCCCCCCCTCTCTCTTCCCCTCCCTTCTCTGCCTCTCCCGTCCCTTTTGCCCCCCTATATCTCTCTCAACCCTTATTCTTTCCTCCTCCTTTCCCCTTTTCCTTCCCTCTCTACCTATTTATCTGTATTTCAAAATATTAAAGTAAATTGTGTAATACATATATGTAATATATAAATGTATTATAACACACAATAATAAGTTTACGTACAATATATTAGATTTACACACACACACACACACACACACACACACACACATAAAAATAAATATATATATATATATATATAAATATATATATGTATATATAGTACATACTATATATATATATAGTATGTACTATATATATATATATATATATATATATATATATATATATATATATATATATAGTACATACTATATATATATATAGTATATATATATATATATATATATATATATATATATATATATATATATATATATATATATATATATATAGTACATACTATATATATATATATATATATATATATACATATATATATATATATATATATATATATATATATATATATATATATATATATATATACATACTATATATATATATAGTATGTACTATATATATATATATATATATATATATATATATATATATATAGTACATACTATATATATATATATATGTATATATATATATATATATATATATATATATATATATATATATATATATATATATATATATATATATATATATATATATATATATATATATATATATATATATATATATATATATATATATATATATATATATATATATATATATATATATATATATATATATATATATATATATATATATATATATATATATATATATATATATATATATATATATATATATATATATATATATATATATATATATATATATATATATATATATATATATATATATATATATATATATATATATATATATATATATATATATATATATATATATATTTATATATATAGTATATACTATATATATATATATATAGTATGTACTATATATATATATATATATATGTACTATATATATAGTATGTACTATATATATATATATGTATATATGTATATATATATATATATGTATATATATATATATGTATATATATATATATATATATATATAGTATGTACTATATTATATATGTGTGTGTGTGTGTGTGCGTGTGTGTGTAAATCTAACATATTGTACGTAAACTTATTATTGTGTTACAATACATTTATATATTTCATAAACGTATTACACAATTTACTTTAATATTTTGAAATACAGATAAATAGGTAGAGAGGGAAGGAAAAGGGGAAAGGAGGGGGAAAGAATAAGAGTTGAGAGAGATACAGGGGGGCAAAAGGGATGGGAGAGGCAGAGAAGGGAGGGGCAGAGGGGGGGGAGGAGAAAGGGCAGCAGAGGTAAGGGGAGAACGATAGAGAGACAGAAGAGGAGGTGGGAGAGAGAGGAAAGGAGAAAGGGGGAGGGAGAGGATATGGATGAGGGGAAAGGCAGAGGAGGGGAGTAAGAAGGGTGGAAGGAGAGAAAGAGGCAGAGGTGGGAAGGGAGAGGAGAAGGGGAGAGAAGAGTTGGGCTGGAGAGGAGCACAAGAGATGGGGGTGGGGGACAGAAAAAGGAGGGGAAAGGGAGAAGCAGGAGGAGGAAAGGCAGAGAGTGGGGGAGGAAAAGAGGAGGGAAGAGAAAGGCAGAGGAGGAGGCGGAAGAGAGAGACAGAGAGGAGTGGGGGAGGGAAAGGTGAGGGAGGTAAAGAGGCAGAGAAGAGAGAGAGGCTAAGGAGGGGAGAGGGGAAAAGGGAGGAGGGAGAGAGAGAGAGAGGAAGAGGTGAGGTGGAAGTAGAGGACGAGGAGGGAAGGAGAGAAGATGGAAGTGGAGGGCGGGGGGAAGCAGCAGAGGTAAGGGGAGAGATAGAGAGGAGGAAGAGCAGAAGGGGGGAATATATATATAGATAGATATATAATTTCATACAAAACATCTTATAAAATTTGTATATATATTGTTATTAAATATATTAGTGTGATATATATATTTCATATAAAATATATAATTATCTATGTATATAATTTCATACAAAATATTTAATGCATTTAATATACGAACTATTTTAGAGGTTTGATGGCTATATAACACTGTACACAAAATATTGAGACAGAAAGAAGGGGAAAGTAAAGGGAGTATAAGAGAGGAGAAGAAGAGGGAGGTTAAGTGGGAGGCAGAGATGAGGAGGGGGGGGGGTAGAGAGGTTGAGAAGAGGAAGTAGGGTGACAGGAGGAAGAGTGAAGAGGTAAAAGGGGGAAGAAAGATAGGGAGAGGGTAGACGGAAAGGCGAGAGAGAGGATGTAGAGAGGGGAGACATGAGAGCAAGAAGGTAGACGAGAGAGAGAGAAAGGGGGGTGGGTCGGTAGAGGAAAAGAGTAGAGGATGAAAGATGGGTAAAGGAAGAGAGGGGGGTTAGAAAGGGACGGGGGGGGGGGTGTGAGGGAGGGAGAGCGAGAGAAAGGAGAGGGAGGTAGGGGAAGAGGAGGTGGAGGGAGAGCGAGAGAGGGGTAGAGGTAGAAAGAGGGAAGGGAGATAAGATAGAGGAAAAGAGAAGAAATTCAGTAGATAGAAGGGGGAGGGCGGTAAGGGGGTAGAGGGAGGGAGAAAGGAGGAAGTGATAGAGGGGAGAGAAATATGGGGAGGTGGAGGAAGAGGGAGTGATAGAGGAGGAAGAGGGGGTGGTAGAGGGTAAGACGAGGCAGAGAAAAAGAGGGGAGGTAGAAGAAAAGACAGGGGTGCTAGGAGAAGAAAGGAGGGGTACAGATAGAAAGAAAGGGAAGGTAATGGGGGGAGAGAAAGGAGACGTAGGGAGAATGAGAGAAGGGGGAAGTGGGACAGGAAGAGGAGAGAGGGGTAGAGGCAGAGAGGAGGGAGGTAGATAGAGAGGTTGAGGAGGTAGAGTGACAGAAGGAAGAGTGGGAGGCAAGGGGGGGAGAAAGAGGTAGAATGGGGGGAAGGAGAGCAGAAGGGTGGGAGGAAAGAGATAGAGAGGCAGACGTGGGAAGGGAGAGGGGGAGGCGAGAGAAGAGTTGGGTGGAAGAGGAGCACAAAAGGAGCGGGGAGGGGGGGGGGAGACAGGAGTAGAGGCAGAGGGGGAGGAGGTTGAGGAGAGGAAGTAGGGTGGCAGAAGGAAGAGTGGGAGGTAAGGGGGGTGGAAAAAGATAGGGAGAGGGTACACTGGGGGAGGGGGATAAAGAGGCAGAGGAGGGGAGGGGGATAAAGAGGCAGAAGAGGGGAGAGGAAGAAAGAGGAGGAGTTGAGAGGGAGGAAGAGGTGAGGTGGAAAGAGGGGACGATGAGGGGGGAGGGAGGGAGAAGGGAGAGCGGCAGAAGAGGACCGGGGGGGAGGGAGGAGAAAGAGCAGCAAAGGTAAGGGGAGAGAGAGAAATTATAAATATTTTGTGTGAATATATATACACAGTACATTAATATCTATATCTATCTATATATATATATATATATATATATATATATAGATAGATAGATAGATAGATGGATAGATAGATATACAAAATATTTAATATATTTAATAAAGAAAAAACTATTTTAGATATTTGATAGGCTATATAACATTGTATACAAAACAATATAGGGACAGAGGAGGGGGGGGGAAGGGCAGCAGAGGTAAGGGGAGAGAGAGAAAGGGGGGGGCAGAAGAGGTGGGGGGAGGAGTAAGAGGGGGAAATTATAAATATTTTGAGTGAAATATATATATACACAGTACATTATTATCTATCTACCAATAGATAGATAGATCGATCATACAAAATATAAATTTTAGTATATTTAATAAAAAAAATATATATTTTTTAGATATTTGATAGGCTATGTAACACTGTATACAAAGCAATATAGAGACAGAGAAGGGGGGCAGAGGAGGAAGAAGGTAAAGGATGTATAAGAGGGGAAGAAGAAGAGGGGGAAAAGAGAGAGGGAGAAAGATCAGGGAGGTAGAGACAGATGAGGGGGGGAGGTAGAGGAGAGCAAGTAGGGTGACAGGAGGAAGAGTGGGAGGCAAGGGGGTATGGAAAGATAGGGAGAAGGTAGAGGGAAAGACGAGAGAGAGGATGTAGAGAGGGGAGACATGAGAGCAAGGAGGAGGTAGACGAGACAGGGTGAAGGGGGGGTGGGTGGGTAGGAGGAGACAAGAGGGAGGAGGTAGAGGAAATGAGAAGATAGAGGATGAAAGATGGGCAGAGGAAGAGGAGGTAGAAAGGGACGGGGGGGGGGGTAGAGGGACAGAGGAAGGGGGAGGTAGAGCGAGAGAGAAAGGAGGGGGAGGGAGAGCGAGAGAGATGAGGCAGAGGAAAAGAGAAGGTACAGAGAGGGGGGGAGGGAGGTAAAGGGGTAGAGGGACAGAAAGGAGGAAGAGGGAGTGATAGAGGGGGGAGACTGATGGAGAGGTGGAGGGAGAGAAGGGGGGAGGAAGAGGGAGGTAAATGGGGAGAGAGGTAGAGGGTAAGACTAGGCAGAGGAAAAGATAGAAAGTGGAAGAAAAGAGGGGTGCTAGCAGAGACGAAAAGAGGGGTAGAGATAGTAAGGAAAGGTAGCAGGGGGGGGGGGAGAAAGGGGAAGTAGAAGTAGGGAGAGAGAGGAGGGGAGAAAGGGGAAGTAGAGGTAGTGAGAGAGAGGGGGGGAGAAAGGGGAAGTAGAGGTAGGGAGAGAGGGGGAGGGAGTGGGACAGGGAGACAAGGAGGGAGGCTGGGGGAAGACAGGAAGAGACTATCACTGGACTGTAGAGAGAGAGGTAAAAAGATTGGAGGGGGCGCGACAGGGACTCACTGGGTTGAAGAGGGGGAGGGGAGTAGGCAGGTAGGTTGAAAGACATTATAATAAATACTGGGTTGAAGTACTTTACAAATAATGTATCTTGGTATTAACAATGTTTTTGTTAACTGAAAGCTAAACTATGTGCCAAAAGCAATTAATTTCCCACATTTCACTAGAAACTGATGGGAAAACATGACATAAGTAATATTTTTAAGTGTAAGAATCTTAATTTGGACTTAGGCTAAAATGATGTTTTCTACTTAATGATTGTGTGACTATAGTTTTTCCATTTTAACTTGGCCCAAGTTTTTTACTTCAGCATTACTTTCTTTCTCCCTACGTGTCAGCAAGTGGGTTGGTGGAGGGTTAGTGCCCCTCCCTGTAAAACAAATAACTCAAAAGTCAAATGGCCACCCCTTACGGGATTATGGCATCTGGCGATAGATAGATTACTTTCTTTCCATATCACTTCTGCGTGACTAGAACCATGTTCTTGTGCTGTTTACTCAGGATTAAAAGACAACGTCACCCTTAGGCCAAGTTAAGATGAAAAGAGTATATTTATATTGTTCCCTATTAACATCATGTCTTGTAATTATTTGTTAACATACAAAAGTACAAAACAAAGTGATGCATACACTACGGTTTTTCTTTGTCCATATTCTTAAGTACTGGGTGTAT
>NC_136999.1:202971-555471 GCF_032717465.1 Coenobita brevimanus | reverse complement strand
TGTGTGTGTGTGTGTGTGTGTGTGCAGTACTTGTGAATTATACACACCACCCATGACTAAGACGTGTGTGTGTGTGTGTGTGTGTGTGTGTGTGGACAGAGGAGGACGAGCCCTTGAATTTATATGCAGTTTTACGTACCCCTTTTCGACATATAAATACACGCGTTGACAGCTAACATCCATAAACTTAAATAGATACACAGATACATAAATAGATACACAAATACATAAATAGATACACAGATACATAATAGATACAGATACATAAATAGATACACAGATACAGACAGATAAATGGATGGGTGGATAGATACACAGCCCTACACTCTTCAGATACTGATATATTTAAGCGGCTAATCTCATGCTTTCCCAGAAACTTTCTAGAAATCTTATTTATGATTTTATTCTCTTTTCAGTCAAATATCATGATTATTTTATGACACTGGCAATTAAAATTTATGCTTTTTTATGCTGGTAATTAGTGTTTTCTAATGCTTTCTTATGAGTTAACGATGAATCATCAAGGGTTGTCATATAACTAAAAACATAATGCATCGATTTACTTTGGTGTACAATGAAACATCAGTATTCTGTGCTGGCTCTGCAAAAATAACAACTCAAACTCAGATGTCCTTCAGACTGGAGGGTAACTAATTTTGCAGTAAGCATATACTCTATGCAAACCACCTTAATTTACTGTGAAGCTAATAGTACAACATTTTGTGTCCAGTGCATTAAAGATGCAACATCAAATGGTACAATTGGAACACTATTAGATTCCCAAGTATGAACAATAATTGCTTCTTAACAATTCATATATTCGTGGTAAAAAAGGAAATATATCAAAAGAAGTATTTGAGGTGACAAAATATATCCTAAAAATATAACAAGCATAATACCATACTTGTGGTATAACTAAAATATACCAAAAGAAGCGATATGAGGTATGAGACAATATATTAGAAAAATATAACAAGCATAATACCAGACTTGTGGTATAACAGGAAATATACCAAGAGAAGCGATTTAGGTATAACAAGGCAACATACATTAGAAAAATATAACAAGCATAATACCAAACTTGTGGTATAACGGGAAATACACCAGAAGCGTGTATGTGGTATAACAAGGTATAATATATCTGAAAATATAACAAGGATAATACTGGCCTTGGGATATAACAGGAAATACCAAAAAGGAGCAATATGAGGTATAACAAGACAAATACTGTGCCTCCATACTGACCTATAAAAGTCCACTTCAAACATATACATATACATATAAAATACAATATTATCACATCCTGCTTTGCTATACGGTGGTGATTTTTTTTTTTAATGAAACTGAATCGCTTTAGGATGTCACCCTTATTATGTCACCAAACGACAAGACAATCCAAACACCTTTTATCACTAAACCTTTAAGTAACGTTACCAAGTATTATGTCACCAAGTATATATATAGTAATGTCACCAAGCATATATTTTGTCACCAAACATATACCGTAGTGTCACCAAGCATATTCTTCGTCACCATGCGTATAGTTTATCACCAAGCACATAGTTTGGCCATGTGGAGAGGATGGAGGGTGAAAGACTGACGAAGAGAGTGTATGTGAGTGAGGTGGAGGGGGGAAGAGGGAGGGGGAGGCCGAGGATGAGATGGAGGGATGGGGTGGAGAGGTATATGAGAGAGGGGGGTGTGAGTTGAGAGCAGGGCAGTGAAATGGCGGGGGACAGGGCGACTTGGAGGCGATTTGTTTGTGGCCACCCCAAACGGGATTGAGGCGTCTGGCAATAGATAGATAGACAGACATATTTTAATGCCAACAACCATATTTTAATGCCGTCGAGTAACTGTATGTTACTAGACAAACTTTGACAATAAACTGCAGCTTTCAGCTAGAGTGATCTTCATTCATGTGCTTCTAGCAGCTAATAATTACACGGTCGTGGAGAGGAACGCCTTCATGTGGTGGCGCTGATATAACCGGGTGCTTCTACTGCCCACCTACACAAACATCCCTCGACTCATCCACACGAGAGTCGTGCCCTGCAAGGCAATTTCAACATCCCTCGACTCATCTCCCAAACAAGGGTTGTGAGGTGCAGGAGGGCAATTTCAGGCTGCACTCCACAGGGTTCATAATTATTTCCAATGAACCTGGAGCCACAGCAACAATATATAATGAAGATCACTCTACCCAGGTCCACCACGAGGAGGTAAGCTGCTCGGACCCACACCATGCCCGTCCCAACCTCCCTTCCATTGGACATGTTGCCATCATCACTGCATTGGCCTTGCAGTTTTACATGTTAGTCTGTCTCTGTGTTGACTGATGGCAGTAAACGTTTGATTATAGGAGAAACGTTTCGAACTGGAGGCATTAAATATGGCCATCAATTTCTTCTTGATCTTCGTCTTCGTCTTGATCTTCTTTAGAACACACCAAGAACAGGAACTGGTGTGTGTGAGGAGAAAACACACCAACAGGAACTGGTGTGTGTGAGGAGAAAACACACCAACGGAAACTGGTGTGTGACGAGAACACACACCAACGGAAACTGGTGTGTGTGACGAGAAAACACACCAACAAGAACTGGTGTGTGTGACGAGAAAACACACCAACATGAACTAGTGTGTGTGTGAGAAGAAAACACACCAACAGGAACTGGTGTGTGTGAGAAGGAGAAAACACACCAACAAGAACTGGTGTGTGTGAGAAGGAGAAAACACACCAACAAGAACTGGTGTGTGTGACAAAGAAAACACACCAAGAACAGGAGCTGGTGTGCGTGAGGAGAAAACACACCAATAGGAACTGGTGTGCGTGACGACAGCACACCAAGAACAGGAGCTGGTGTGCGTGGAATGGTGAGCTCACACCGAGAACAGGAACGAACGCCAGCCGCAAACAAATTTCCGATCGCGCACACGTAGCACCTTCCACCCGACTAATCTACACCGCGGGTTCTACTAAGCGACTCAAGCCAGCCATATTACGGCCTCTGCGCAGATACTTTTGTAAGGTGTAGCTTGGTGACATTTTGGTGACATCTTACTTTTCTAATATAGAAAAGCTCGTCCAATTTGGAAACCTTACCGTTTGGTGACATAATATAAGTAGGATGTAGGATGTTTTATATTATACATAATATAAAACAAGTTTTTCACCCATTTAGAAACCTAACAGAATGGAGGCACCCTAGGATTATGATGTAGAATATTCAGGTGCTACAAGTACATGTGGCCGAAACAGATCGAAATCATGACGGGTGGTTGGGGTTCTTGCCTAACTAGGCAATGGTGCGTGAAGACTGAGAGGATGTGAAATATGTATCAGCGTCCCACGTATGACAGTCAGATAAGTGCTGGTGCCCTGATTAACGAGCAACACATCGGCCCAGACTATACACAAATCAACAAGTTTGACACCATCAGCGATGACATCAGTGTTACAGATGATGATGACCTCACAGATATGGTGCCACTCAGGGTGAAATGGAATATAGTCTGATTGTTTGTTGTAACCCAGGGGTTATGACCTCAAAAGCGTCCTCTCAGGTACATCCAACACCCACACGGCATATAATAAACATTTTAGATAAAAATTATAAAAATCAAAATTGAAAAGACATTATTCAATGGAAAAAAACCGTAAAAAGGCAACCACGTGATTGTCACACGCAAGGGCCGAGTGCATGTGATGGCCGGAACGCCCCGCCTTTGAGACATCTCGCCGTTCACCTTACGTGCCTGTTGTGGGTTCGCACGGTACACCCTAGGGCCAGGGCATCACGTTTAAGACCCCTTCTTAGCGACCCCCTCGTAAGATGCCCATCCCCACACAACTACCACACATATGGCGAAACGACATCAAATTGACAGAAACTGGCGAGGTGTGTATGTGTGGACTATTCTAAGTACCCAGCCACCCAGACTTCACACGAAGAGAGACAGTGAGAGAGACAAGGGGGAGGGAAAGGGGGGGGGGGGGACATTTACTCAATTTAGTCAGTGAAAACACCTGAAATTCAGTACGCTAAACGATACGGTAATGAACCATACCGTGTCAGGGCTTGGCAAATTTTTACGGCCGAATGCCCAATCCTGACACCAACCCTCCCCAATTTATCCGGGCTTGGGACCGGCATTGAGTTGAGCTGGCTTCCTCCTGGGATCAAACGCAACTCAATGGCTGGGTTAAATTGTCATATGCTCCTTTCAATCTAACTTGGCCTAAAACTGCACTTTTACTTCCATCCACCCATAAAATCAGAGAAACAGGATATAACTTTGATAAATTTAAAAAGGAGTACAAGGGGCAAAAAGAGGAATGTAACAAACTTTATGACAGAAACGAAAGGAGGGAAGAAATCCATGAAGAGGTAACTTAAATACCTCACTCTCCGAC
Source organism: Coenobita brevimanus (assembly GCF_032717465.1). Classification (NCBI taxonomy): domain Eukaryota; kingdom Metazoa; phylum Arthropoda; class Malacostraca; order Decapoda; family Coenobitidae; genus Coenobita; species Coenobita brevimanus. The sequence continues at coordinate 551,057 of NC_136999.1, read as the reverse complement.
GACTTTCCCCCTGCTGCTGCTGCTGCTGCTGCTACACCAGACGACGAGGAGTTAGTTGTCGACGAAGGAAGTGCAGGAGCAGCAACACCTCAACAACAAGTGCAGATGCGGCAACATCTCAACAATAACAACAAGAGCAGGAACGGCAACATCTCACCAATGACAACACTGGAGGAGGGGGGGCGGTCGTGGAGCTACGCATCAACAACACATGGGTATCCGGCCTAACTTTTGTTTTTGTTAATGCCGTTTTACTACCACGCATTTTCTTAATTGGCAATCATGTTTTTAATTACAGTAGTTAATCTCAGTGTTTTACCTGATGGTGGGTATAAGTGGGGGGGTAATTTGTGTGGGGCTGGCTAGTACGAAGGGGTAAGAGTGAGAGGTTTGGAAAGGCACCAGAACACACTGTAACGCGGGTTTGAGTACCATGGTCCATGTCCACATTACTCTCTCCCTTTCCCTACCTCCCCCCCCCTCTTTCCCTCTCTCTCCTCCCCCCTGATAGTATGTACAAGTAATTTGTGTGGGGTAGGGTGGTACAAACAGGTGAGAGGTTTGGAATGGTGCCAGAACACACTGTGCCATTAAATATACAGTTACAGTAAACTCTCAAGTTTTTGTCACTAAAATATCCAGCACTGCTGACTCAGCTCTATTAAAGCAGTATCTGGTGAAATCATGCAATATCCAGCACCGAAACAGGACATAACCAGCAGTTCTATGCAACATCCGGCGCTGAGGCATATCTCCGGCTCATAAACGGTAGCCAACCGGCGCTGTATTACTGTACTGTATTATTGGTTTATTGTACTGTACTCTATCATTAAATCATTATTGTACTGTACTGTATCATTGCCTTATGGTACTGTACTGTCTCGCTGCTTCATTGTAAAGTACTGTATTACTGTACCATATTATTTTTGTACTGTACTGTCTCACTGCTTCATTGTAATGTACTGTATTACTGTACCATATCATTTTTGTACTGTACTGTACCATTACTTTATTGTACTGCACTGTATTACCGTACTGTATTATTATTGTACCGTACTGTTTTACCGTATTGTTCTGTATCATTACTGTACTGTACTGTACTGTATCATTGCTTTATTGTACTGTACTGTACTGTATCATTGCTTTATTGTACTGTACTGTACTGTATCATTACTTTATTGTACTGTACTGTATTACTGTACTGTATCATTACTTTATTATACTGTATTGTATTACTGTACTGTATCATTACTTTATTGTATTTTATACTTAATTTTCATCTTTAACTCATGGAAAAGTTTTTAGGACAGGAGGTTGAGATGAAGAGCAACACAATACCCGGCTCAAGGCCCGATGTTGAACCGCTGGGGGGTTTTACCTTAACCAGCATAAGGCTTGGCTGCAATATGCCGGATACTGAAGAGTTTACTGTCTGGGTAATGCAGGTTTGCGTACCACGGCCCTTGTCCAGTCTACAGTACAGGTATATATCATCCTCGTTATGCCAGGATCAACTGCATTGCTGTCTATCTATTGCCAGATACCTTAATCCCGTAAGGGGTGGCCACAAACAAATCGCCTCCATGTCGCCGTCCCCCGCCATTTCACTGCCCTCCCCCCAGCTCACACCCCCGTCTCTCATATACCTCTCCACGCCATCCCTCCATCTCATCCTCAGCCTCCACCTCTTTCTCCCCCCTTCCCTCCACCTCACATACACTTTCCTCGTTAGTTTCTCGCTCTCCATCCTCTCGACATGGCCAAACCACTGTATTACAATAGGAACAAAACTGCAAAAGTATCAATGGAAATAACAATGACAAAAATCAACTGAAATAATCAGAAAAATAGTACATCACAAATTAATAATAATAATCCATCCATCATCCAATCCTAAATTGCCCCATGAGGAGCGTAGGAGCCCGGGGCTAGGCAGTTGGTCCCGACATTTAAGATGAGAGTGAATAGCCTCACTCATCCCTGAGTGGCATTACATGAGCAATCAACCTCAACCACCCCTTGCATATAAACCCTCACCGGCTCAATCCGACTGAAGCGCAATAATTACCCACTAAACCACCAGACGGAAAAATTTGGTTATATGGTTACCACTCAGCGTAGTAAATGGCTTCCTGGTGTACAGGAACCCATTTGGCTTGTCACTCAGTGTAGGGTCACCCACAGGCAAAAGGAAGAGGAAAGAATGAAGGAAAGAAAGAAAGAAGAGGAAGTGTAAAGTCACCTGTAGGCAGAAGGGCAAGGAAAGAATGAAGGAAAGAAGACAGAAGAGGATGGAAGGAAAGAAGGAGGGGGGAGAGGAAAGGGCAGACACCCGACAGCAGCACTACATCGGGTGAGTGGATGATGAGCGTCCCCATCTACCACAGAATAATAATAATAATAATAATGATGTACAGAAAATACATAATAATAGGGTGAAACAATGAATACGGTAACTCTTTTATTAACTGGAAGCTAATTACCTCCGCCAAGGAGGTTATGTTTTCACCCCTGTCCGTTTGTTTGTTTGTTTGTTCGTTGGTTTGTGGGAAAGATTACACAAAAACTACACGACGGATTTCCACGAAACTTGGTACAAGAATGGGCCTTGGCCCAGAATACATTCCATTAAATATTGGTGCGGATCCAGGAATTCTTTTCACTTTAACTTTGCAAGATAGGGCTTTGGCGGAGGTATGCGCTCTACTGAGTGCCATTCTAGTTCAGTAAGTATTTTATAGCCTGTGGCACTCTCTCTCTCTTCCTTTTCCTTTCTTTTCTCTCTCTCCCCCTCTCAATCTTTCTCCCTACCACCCCGCTTTTTTTTTTCTCGCTATCTCTCCCTTTTTTTTTTTTTTTCCTTCCACTATCTCTCTCTCTCTCTCTCTCTCTCTCTCTCTCTCTCTCTCTCCAATTTCCAGCTGTCTGAATATCTATAATTTTGGTTTGTTTCAAAAGCTTGGTTTTGTCTAGCAACCAAGATTCTAAAGCTTGATTGCAGGAAACAGGTTGGTGGTTTGATCTGACTAATGACCAAGGAGATTCTGAAGATTGATTGCAAGAAATAGGTTGGTGGCTTGATTTGACTAGTAACCATGGAGATTCTAGAGTACGATTCCAGGAGAGAGGTTTGATTTGACAAGTAACCAAGATTCTAAAACCTGATTGCAAGAAATAGTGGTTTGATTTGACTAGTAATCACGGACATTCTAGAGAATGATTGTAGGAAAGAGGTATTTTGACTAGTAACAAATGAGATTCTAATTGGATGGCAGGATATAGACAAACTGTACGCCTGATATGGCTAGTAACCTAGATTATATGCCCCTAATGGAGGAAATGAAGGTCTGCATAACGACGGAGTGACACAGCAGCAGACACAGGAAGCATGTTGCTCATAAGCAACATAGCAACAGGCATGGGCACTAATGCCCACAGAAGGCATCTGCTCACAAGCAGCAGGCCACTGGTCAAAGGAACACAGAAGACTAGCTCCAGGGAAAGCAGTGCCCTTTCACTGCCCTAGAACCTACAGCACACGTGCAGAATTGAAGCCATGCATCAGACGAATGTACAAGGCACTACGGTATGAAAAACAGAAGTGAAAGAGAAACCTCCAGAAATGATGAGAGGAAAGCACCTAGAACTGGACATCAGGAAATGGCAAACACAAGAAGGGAAAAGCAGGGAAAATATAAGGCCAAGGGCTGCTGCCCAAGGGAGAGAACCTACAAAGGAGAGCACCCAAAACAACAAAACAGGCCACGAAAGGATTCATGATATGTTACTGGGGGCACTGGGAATGCAGGGAACACTAGATGCACTAGGAGGACACACATAAGGTCAGAAATAATGAAAAGGGACCAACACTGTGAGCCACCTCCAAACAACGGACGTATGGCACAACGGAGTAAATACAGATGAGAACATGAAATCTCAAATGCCATGACAGACCATGTTCACACTGCTTCATGGAGTTCCACACCACTATTAATGCCTTTGCCGATTATTTTCACTGAAGCTATTCTTCTCTGCTGAGCAATCTGCATTACCAAAAGTCGTGAGAGGGTTCACAATGGGAACTGTTGCTAACAAGGCACTATATTCCAACAGGTTCCATAATATACGTAATTTTTTAGCAGTTTTCCATAATATGAACCTACATATAATGGAGATTACCTGCAGTGTATGCCGTGTTTTGCAGCACGGAAGACAGTTTTTCTTTAAAATATTGTGCATTAATCTTTTTTCTACTATAGGTACACCTACAAATTGTACATAGGCTAAAGGGCTAAAAACCAGATGATTTTGTTTAATCAAAAGAAATCCTAGCAGTCAGAAAGTTAACACTTAGAATACTTTCATGTATACAGTGGACTCTCACAAATAATGACTATAATGCGGATTATGTGGGAAGCATCAGTGCTCGAGGTGGTCTGGCCATGTGGAGAGGATGGTGTGAGAGACTAAATAGGAGAGTGTATGTAAGGTGGAGGGAGGGGAACATCAAGGGAGGGATGGAGTGGAGAGGTATACGAGAGAGGGAGTTTTAAGTTGGGAGGGCAATGAAGTGCCAGGAGACAGTGCAACATGGAGGCCAATTGTTTGTGGTCAACCCTTACGGGATTAAGGCGTATGGCTATACATTGATTGGTCAGCGCCCTCAATTAAAAATATACATAAAATAGAACTTAACTCCAATGAAGTATAGACTGTTATGATTAATATGCAGCAGGTAATTTTGCAAGTATAAGGGGTGTTGCAAGTAAAAGGCGGGAAGGGGGGGCAAAGCTACATACAGTAAGTAACACAGCCACAAGGTCTTTATTTTGGTGATTTACTAATGGTCTATTTCAGCAAATAAACAAAGACAGCATTAGGAGAGGCTTAAATACAAAAAGTGGCAAAACCAACTGACCCTTTTTGTTATATAAACTGTACAGTATTTCAGTGTCATGCCAATAACATTTTTACTACTTATGGAACTTTGGGAAACCAATTAGATGTTATCTGCAAGAACCTAATGTATATTCTGTTCAGCTTCCTGACGTTCGTGAATGGCTGCTAGCAAAACTGATATAACTTTCTACACCAGTGGTACTTATAGGAATTATATTTAGATTAACACCAAATGATTTTGTTGTCATGAGAAATCCTATACTCCATGCTAGCCAACTATACTCCTTTTACTCTAACTTGGACTAAACGCAACCTCTCTCCATCTTCAATGCTGAATTTTAATGGTAGATTAACACTAGAAAATTATACTAGTCATAAATCAGTGTTGTAGGAAGACTGTAGAACTGGAATATTGTCTTATCCTGCCACTGAGCTTCATGAGACAGACTTCAAAAGGACGAATATCTGGCCCAAGTTAAGGTGAGACAAGTATAGAGTGCAGAACCACACTCCCTTACAGCTTACACTAACTGACAAAGGTAATCTTCCTAATGACTGAATGATACTCTATGTCACAGAGTATATTTGTAAATTTCACACCAACATTTTCCAAAAACCTTGGGTGATGGTTGAACAGGAGGTTAATACTCTACTCACTCTGTTAAACGTTTCAGTTCAGCCTCCTGAAACGCCCGATGAGTTGCCAGCAATGTACGGTACTCTGAAGGTGATCATGGTTGCTCCGGGTGGCATGCAGTATAACAGCCTAATAACTCCAGGGGATGCAGCACACGGTGATTCTGTGGAGGGAAATATTTGACTATTACAAAATGGAAACTACAGTATATTCTTTTCTACTCCAACTTGAGACAAAACTGTAATCTCTACATCCTGAAGCTGATTTGTAACGAGATTAACATTAAAGTTACAAGGAAGAGCTGAGGAATGGAAGGTTGTAGAGCTGCTGTGTTGTCTCATTCTGCCAGTAAGCCACATGGTATAAGCTGCAAAAAGATGAAAATATCAGCCAAGCTATTAAAAAAAAAAAAAAAAAAAATACTGATCTGAAACTGTCTTCCTCACAAGTCAGTTTTGATTCTGCTGATAATCCTGACAGAAATTCAGGGACTTAATTATTTTTTCTTTTTTAGAAACTGGTATATTAACAGTGAAGGAAAAAAGGTCTTCAATATAAATATTCTGTACCTGGTGCTTTAACTTAAAAGGTAAGATATTATATGATACTTTAGAAGAAGGTGCACCTACCGTCGAGTCATTATGCACGGGGAACTAGCCTAAATTCATGGCCACCACAGGCAGAGAATTTGAACAAGATACACCCTCGGCTATGGTGATGAAGCATTTGGGACAAGGACTGACACAGCGACTGGCATTTAGTTGCATTATTATTTCATGTAACAGATGTCATTTGCTCAGCCACTAAATTTTATTATTAAAAGGTTGGTCTAGAATGTATACCAGATACTACACCACCACGAATACTACACACTTCTCATTTCCTTCTGGCTAACACTTTAAAGCTAAGAGAGGATTGGTATGTTTCTATGACCATAATACAAAGGAAGTATCTAAAGTCACCTTCATTAATGTTATCATAAGCCAGTATCAGCCTGAGGTGGTAATTTCTAGCCTGGTAAGTTACAAACCTGCTAGGTTACAAACTTGAATTTAGGAAAGTTTGTTACTGCTTGCATGTTAACAATTCCACAGAACTGTCTTATAGGAAAATTTTCTTTAATTTGATTCAAACTAAGTTATTTCATTCACATGAAGACATGCTGAGAAAGATAACATCAATCATCAGACCAACCCTGCAGTATGCATCAGTAGTCTGTAATTCACATTTCAAGAAACACATACCGGTAGATAAGACTGAAAAAGTTCGAAGGGCCGCTGTCAGATGGGTACCAAGCTTAAGGGATCTAAACTAAGAGGAAAGACTAGAAAAACTGATTCTACCAACACTACAGAAGAGAAGGAAAAGAGGAAACATGATTATGCTATATAAATGTGTCTCAGCGAAGGAGAAAGTAAATATAAATGAGTATAAAACCTATGGGGATGCATCAACAAGAGGACACTGCAAAAAAAATGCATAAAAAGAGAGGCGATTAAGGCGTAAGGAAATTCTGTTTCCCAAATAAGGCAACTGATCAGTGGAATGCACTACTGAATGAAAGTGTGCCAAAACAATTCATAAATTTAAGGATATGTACAATAAAAAATGGTTTAATACACGGGACGGTACGAGCTTGACTCATACCTATAATGATACAATTAGGTAAGAACACACACACACACACACACACACACACACACACACACACACACACACACACACACACACACACACACACACACACACACACACACTTAGGGGGAAAAAAATCACCCATTTACTTTATTCTGTACTGCTGCCTACCTGTACTGGAAAAACAAAAAAAAAATCGATCCTGTACAAATTCATTAATATTTGTAACATAAAATACCGGTAACTGCATTTCACAAAAATGTAAAATAAACAAATGAAATACCGTAATAATTCACACCAATATGAAATTTAATCAATTTTGTATTACCTTAAATAATACAAAATCACCCAATCACTTTCTTCTTCAGTTAGCAGCAATAATAATAATAATAATAATAATGTTTTCCGTGTTGCAACAACACAATTTTCACCCCCCAAAAAATAAATAAATTATGAATGCATCAAATATATAACCCAAATACCATCATGGCCAATAAGTTTTATTTAATATATGGATTTTACTGTAATTCCTCGTTAAGAACAATAAAAATAAAAAGTTTAAAAAGGTGGTCCAAACCTGCAGGCAATTTAATACAAACGGTATAATGCAAGTACTGAAAAGTGGACCTTTTATAGAGGATGATTGTGTTGGAGAGAGAGAGAGAGAGAGAGAGAGAGAGAGAGAGAGAGAGAGAGTGTGTGTGTGTGTGTGTGTGTGTGTAATTCACCGGGTCGGTCAGGATCACTTGATGGTCGTGTGTGTGTGTGTGTGTGTGTGTGTGTGTGTGTGTGTGTGTGTGTGTGTGTGTGTGTGTGTGTGCGGAATACAATCTAGTCTTAATGTGGTGAATAACAAAGATGGTGATGATGGTAATAACAGATAATGGTGATAAAAATACTGATGGTCATACTGATGATGAGAGACAATACCAATGCCGGGAATGGTGATGACAATGATTGTGACGGTGGTGACAATTACCGCATGCTATACTAATAATATCAGTCATGAAGAATTATGCTGGTGAAATGATAGTAAGGCAAAAGACGGTGATGATGATGATATACTATACACCTGAATAATCATACACCTCAGAAACTTTATAACACTATGAGACATGATGATGATGATGATGATATTGTCAATTAATTACTTCTGAATCACAAACGCCAGGAAATATAACAGTATCGATTAACTTCTGTACAAGACTTCATTCTTCCTCGTCTCCCATTTATCACTTATATTTTCTACCCTCCTTACTGACCCATAACTGTAATCACCACCTGAATAAAGAATATTAATAAAACATTGATTAAACTTCGCATACTCCTTCTTAATTATTTTCTCATTTTTTTTCTATCCGTCTTACTCATACCCTTACTCACCACCAACAGGTAAACCGTGAGTCACAATAAATCAAGAAATTTATGAAAACAGAGATTAATTGATTAACGTCGCATCTTTTTATTTATCTCCTCTTTTCTACCCTCTTACTCACCCCTACCCTTACCCACCACATGAATAAGATGAGTCACACAAACATGAGTCCGAATCATAAACAACTTAGGAGAAATTTTAAATATAAGGAAAACAAGATTTAACACAAAATAGGGCAAAACCTCCTCTTACTTTCCTGAAAATTTTCCCATTTTCCTACCCCTTCCACTCACCCCTTCCCTTACTCATCGTCTAAATAAGATGAATCAAGCATAAATGGGTATTTCTGGTCATATAACATCCTAGATTTTTTTTTAGGTGTAATATTAATTTCAATAAGGCTCTTTCCTTATCTTCTAATTCTTTTTTCAACCTTCCAACTCACTCCAATCTCTACTCATCGCCTGAACAAAATTAGTCAAGCATAAATGGGTGTTTTTAAGTATATAACATCCTAAGCAAATGTCTACAACTGAATGGAGATTAACTTCAATAAGACTTTTTTCATCTAATTATTAACCTTTCTCATCACTCCATTCCTCACTCATCACCAGCACAAGATGACTCAAGCACAACTGAGTATTTCTGAGTCATATAACACCTCCACATATTCTTATGACGGTTTGAGGGTAACTACAATCTTCCTTTTTTTTCCCCCTCCTTTTTTTAACCTTCTTACTGACTCCTAACCTCACTCATTTCCTGAATAACATTAGTCAAGCAAAACTGGGTATTTTGGAGGGTCATATAACATTCACCCAAAATTTATGATAGAATTAGATGAATTTCAAAACTCCATTCTCCCATCCCCCCAAATCTGTTAGAATGAGATGAATTTCAAAATTCCATTCTCCCATCCAATTTCTTTTTCTATACATCCTACTCACTCTTACCCTTACTCATCGCCTGAATAAACATGAGTCACACATATATATGAGTCAAAAATATCCTATTTAGTACTTAAGAAAAAAGAAATAGGGAGGTAAAGTAACAGAGGCCATGGGGCTAAGCTTCCTATATTACTTCCTATTAATTTTTCCCACTTTCCACCCTCTCTACTCACTCCTGCCCTTACTCACCACCTGAATATGATGAGTAAAACACACCTGAGCATCTACCAACAAGAAAAAAATCAAAAATAGTTGAAAATAAGGAAATAAAATTCACCAGGCTAACCTTTCTGTCTCCCTTCTCATTTTTTCTCCATTTTTTTTTTCCCTCCCCACTCACCCCTACCCTTCCTAACTACCTGAACATGGTAAGCAAAACGTATTCAAGTATTTATGAACAGCAATACCTTCAAAAACTGTTGAAAATATGGAAAAAATTCAACGCAGCAGGCTAACCTTCCTACCTTCCATTTTTCCCCATTGCCCCCCTTTCTCATCCTCCCTACACATTCCTACCCTTCCTCGCCGCCTGAATATTATGAGTCACACCAACATAAATACCTGTAAGTCGATAAAAATCTTAGATAATGCTGAAAATATGGAGAAAGACATGACACCTTACTAAACTTCCTAATATTGTTTTTCCCTATTTTCCATCTTTCCTGCTCTCCAAATTCATCTCTATCCTAACTCATAATTAAATACATTGCACACTGCATTATACATATGAGTACCTATAAATAATTAAAAAACTCAGACAGTGAAAATTACGGAAGGGTTCAACATGACACCAAACTCAATTCCCATCGCCCTTCCTCTTCATTTCCTCTCATCTCCATCCTCTTTACTCACTCACATCCTCACTCACTATTCAGTGGATTGTGTTACACATAAACGAGTCTCCAACAGCATCAAACAATTCACGAGAACTGTTAAAACTGGGAGAAAGTTCAGCATCACGCCTTCAACATGACACGAGGTTTCAACTCTCAAATCACCTCTTGGACATTTTCGCGTCTTTTTACTCACTCACTCCGCAACTGACCACCTAAATAAACTACAACACACCTACCTGAGTATTTGCGAGTCTTGTGCACCCCTGCAGAACCATAAAATCAAACAGAAAACACAAAAACACGGACACAAGAGCTAAATACATCCACGCGATCTCGTCACTTGTCTGCCAAAGTTCTGCACATGCGCAGTCGCTCGTTCCTCCTGCCTCTCCCCCTTTGAATTTGCGATCTCGAATTTGATTGGTTGCTCTAGGTGCTGCGAGGAAAAGATGAATTCTGATTGGCCGAGAGGCTATGACGTCATGACCATTGCGTAAGGTGGGAAGGCGGGAAATTTTTAAAATGTCGCGCACCTCTTATTTTGCCATTTTACGGTAAATAAAAGAACTTAATATACCATTACCGACATAGGTATGCACAAATGAACGGCCGCAACGCCGTGAAATAACAAAACAGCCACAGTATATAGCTAAAACACATGATCTCGGAAACTGATAAGGAAACGTTACCTCCTTCTAACCTTCACCATTTCTTGCCCCTTCACGGAAAACAAGCACAACAAATAAACCAATATCAACAAAAACCAAATCCAGATGAACCACTACGATGCCGCAAAACAAATAACAACAAACCTATGTAAAAACAATGAATCCCGAAAATTCAAACCAGACAATATTCCATCTGCCAAAACTCTGTATTTTTCCCAGTTTACCGAACACAAAGACAACAAATACATCAAAAAATAACAGGAAGCAATACAAATAAACAACTGAAACGCCCCAAGCAAACAAATGACAGCCAAAACCACGACAAAATCAAGTTCGCCGAAAAATTGAAATCAGACAGCGTTGCCAATACTAAGGCGGAAGACAGCGTTGCCAACAGTCGATATCTCGTTATCACAGCCTCATCTATCACTATACGAAGATTGCTTTCACCTGACGGGACTGGCCCACTCCCATTTTTTAAATTTCAAGTCGCAGTTGCATGAAACTGAATGAGCCTCAGATATATTACAAAGGAAAATCGTGATTCTTTTAAATTTACTTACAAGGAACGAGTCTCCTTGGTTACTTCTGCAAATAAAAACCCTAACCCGTTTCGACTGATTGTGGCCTAGTGTACTCAGACTGGGGGTTGATTTGACTAGAAACCAAGGAGACTCGTTTCTACCTTGAAACTAAGGCTCATTAAAGTCCATGTAACCAGGACTTTGCTTCCAAGGCACACACACACACACACACACACACACACACACACACACACACACACACACACACACACATTTATTTCTCTCTCCTCCCACTTCCTCATTTCCACCGCTTTTCCTCCCTTACGCCATCTTTGTATCTCCCTCCTTCCTTCCATTCCTATTCTCCCTCCTTTCCCCCCCTCAATCTCTCTATTTCCCTTCTCATCTCTGTTTCTCCCATCTCTTCCTTCCCTCCCTCTCTATCTCTCTCCTCTCTCCTCCCTTCCCTCCTTCCCTCCCTTCTTACTTCTCCTTAAATCCCCCTGTCTCCCTCCCTCCATCACAAACCATAACACCCTCGGCTTTTTCTAACAATTCTCCTAGAGGGAAGGATTAGGAGAGAGGGAGGGGGGGACAGAAAGACAGACAGACAGAGACAGAGAAAGAGACAGCCAGACAGAGGAGGGATGACTTGGGCAAATAAACAGATACACAGAGCACACAGACACAGCGGTCCATACCAGGTGATCCGGCCTTAATATTAATATAAAATTTATTCTCTAAGCACAGACGCAATAAGACGTACAGGAAAATATGGAAAAGCACATCCTTCCAAGACCGAAATACTTGAGGAAAATTTTATGGAAATACCAGAACTGTACTAAAAATAATGGTGGCTAGTATTAGGAATGCTCTCTCTCTCTCTCTCTCTCCCTTGCAGTAAACTAGCTCTCGTTTCCCTATCCTCTTTTACTAGCTTACATTCTCTCTCTCTCTCTCTCTCTCTCTCTCTCTCTCTCTATCTATCTATCTCTATCTCTCAGCCAACCATCCACCCACACGCATATCCATAACCATTCCCCTTCCTATCTCTCTCTCTCTCTCTCTCTCTCTCTCTCTCCTGTCATGGGGTCGGGAAAACGCAGAACAGAGAGAGAGAAAAAAACAGGAGGAAGAGGAGGGGTGAGGAAAGGCTAAAAGAGGAGGGTAGGAGGAGAAGGAAAAAGAGAGAGAGGAAGAGAGTAAGAGAGGAGGGAGAAGGAGGAAAGGGAGGAGGAAAGAAGAGAAGACTCGGGAAGGGGAAGGGAAGGGAGGAAGGGAGAAGGAAGGGAGGAAAGGAAAGGCCATGGAGAGGAAAGAAGGGAGGGAGAGGTGGGAAGAAAAGGGAAGGGAAGTGTAGGTGTAGGTGTGTGGCGAGTAGGTGTAGGTGTGTGGTGTGTAGGTGTAGTGTAGGTGTGTGGCGAGTAGGTGTAGGTGTGTGGTGTGTAGGTGTAGATTTTTTTTTTTGTGTGTGTGTGTGTGTGTCCGACTCCGGGCATAGGCTTCACAGCCTGCTATCAAGGCCCAGCAGTCCTCCTACATACCATACACCTCTACATGTCACCACTGCGGCGCTAACACCCACCGTCCATATTGAATACATGCTAGGGCTGTCTCATACAGGATTGGTGTATTGGTATTAGCGGGGGTATTTTTAAGACATGTCGGCGGGTCTTCTGGTAGATCAGTAAAGCCTGATTTTAATGAAATTCAAATCCTTAAACTGTTCCCTGTCTCAGCCGGGATTCGAACCTGGGTCCGTTAGGACTGTAGGCCACCTCTCTACCGATTGAGGTGTAGGTGTGTGGTGTGTAGGTGTGTAGGTGTAGGTGTGTGGTATGTAGTTTGTGTGTGGTGTGTAGGTGTAGGTGTGTGGTGTGTAGGTGTGTGGTATGTAGTTTGTGTGGTGTGTAGGTGTAGGTGTGTGGTATGTAGTTTGTGTGTGGTGTGTAGGTGTAGGTGTGTGGTGTGTAGGTGTAGGTGTGTGGTGAGTAGGCTGTGTGTGGTGTGTAGGTGTAGGTGTGTGGTGAGTAGGTGTAGGTGTGGTGTGTAGGTGTGGTGTGTAGGTGTAGGTGTGTGGTGAGGAGGTGTAAATGTAGGTGTGTGGCGAGTAGGTGTAGGTGTGGTGTGTAGGTGTAGGTGTGTGGTAAGGTGTAAATGTAGGTGTGTGTTGAGTAGGTGTGGTGTGTAGGTGTGGTGTGTGGTGAGGTGTAAATGTAGGTGTGTGGTGAGTAGGTGTAGGTGTGGTGTGTAGGGGTAGGTGTGTGGTGAGGTGTAAATTTAGGTGTGTGGTGTGTAGGTGTGGTGTGTAGGTGTAGGTGTGTGGTGAGGTGTAAATGTAGGTGTAGGTGTGGTGTGTAGGTGTGGTGTGTAGGTGTAGGTGTGTGGTGAGGAGGTGTAAATGTAGGTGTGTGGTGAGTAGGTGTAGGTGTGGTGTGTAGGTGTAGGTGTAGGGTGTAGGTGTAGGTGTGTGGTGAGGTGTAAATGTAGGTGTGTGGTGAGTAGGTGTAGGTGTGGTGTGTAGGTGTGTGGTACCTTGGTGTGGGTTCAATACGGAATGCTTAATTTAAGTGAAAGGTAGGATGTGTAGGTGTGGGTATGTGGTATGTAAGTATGGGTATGTGATGTGTAGTATGGGCATGTGGTGTGTACGTGTGGATATGTGGTGTGTAAGTGAGGGAAATTTGGTGTGTAAGTGTGGTTATATAATGTGTAAGTGTAGGTAAGCGATGTGTAGGTGTGGCTGTGTTGTATAAGTATGGGTATGTGGTGTGTGCGTGTGGATATGTGGCGTATTAGTGGGGACACTTGGTATGTGTGGATATGTAGTGCGTAAGTGTATGTGCTGTGATTGTATGTAATGTATAAATGTATGTTTGTGATAAGTGTGTGGATATGTGGTATGTAGGTGCGGGTATGTGACTTGCAAGTGTGGATGTGCGGTATGCAGATATAGGCATGTGGTGTGTCTGAGTCGGTGTGTTGTGTAAGTTTGGGAATGTGGCACGTCAGTGTGGATATATGGTATGTACGTGTGTGTGTGTGTGTAATTCACCGGGTCAGTCAGGATCACGTGATGGTTTTGTGATCATCGGCATTTTACCCTCCCGGAAGAGAGCTGAGAGCTCATATAGTCCGATCTAAGGGCAAAGCCTTGACCTTCACACACGCACACACCCATCCTCTTGCTCAAGGAGGACAGTGACCACCCGCTTTGTCAGTGAAACTTTTTCGCATCCCGAGCAAGGCGCGAACCCCCGTCTTAGCAGATGCTAGGCGAGAGCGTTACCACTGCACCAGAGAGCGGTGTGTGTGTGTGTGTGTGTGTGTGTGTGTGTGTGTGTGTGTGTGTGTGTGTGTGTGTGTGTGTGTGTGTGTGTGTGTGTGTGTGTGTGTGTGTGTGTGTGTGTGTGTGTGTGTGTGTGTGTGTGTGTGTGTGGTGTTTTGGAGTGCGTTATGTTGCGTGAAGATGTGGTTATGCTGTGTATGGGTGTGGGCATGTGATTTGCAGGTGTAGGTATGTGGTGTATGTGTGGATATGTTGTGTGTGTGTGTGGATATGTAGTGTAGGTGTGAATAAGGTGCGTAGGTGAGGTTGTTGTTGTTCTTGTTTAAAGCAGGAGAAAGAACCATAGGCCAGGAGCCCGCAAGATTGTTCCCTGAGAAAAAACAAAAACAAGATAACTGAGCGCCAAATTCAAGATCCTTTCACTTCGGGATGCGTAGACACACAGTGTTTGAAAGACTGGAGATCATAGGCAGTAGGAAATACAGACATAGGGAGACAGTTCCTGGGTTCACCTGTTGTATACTGAAGGACTGGGAGTAAAGGTTTACTCTTGCATTTGAAAGCTGAACAGAAAAGTGATGAGAGTTTGTTGCTAGACGGGTGCCACGCGCCCACCGTAATGGTGGAGGAATACAAGCAGACAGTTCAGGGGAGCAGTGACCATTGAAGTAACGATAAAAATGAAATAAAGATTTTAGTTTTTATCCTGCTTTTCAGAACGTATGAAGCTGCCGGATGGTGTAACACTTTGTAGACTGCAGTGCTGTGCCACAAGCGAATCACCTCCATTGTAAGTCCTCCGCCATCAGGTTGCCCCATCACACCCCCATCTCATCTCTTAACCCCATCCTGCTGTATTATCCTGTCAAACATTTCTGTTGCTCGTTTTTTTTTAATAGTAAAATGCGGTTTTGTTTTTAAATAATGCTGCTACAGTACGCTTCTTTGCCTCATAACTAAAATACTCTACTTGCTGGCCCGTAGCCAAGGGGGTAGGGGTCGAGGGGGTCGGACGACCCCCCCCCACCTGCAGAAAGGTTCACTTTCTCACGGTCTGCGTTTTTAGTATCAGTACAAAAAGTCACTCTCCGTTGTTGAGAAGTTTTGTGCTGCTTCTAAACGTCGTTTCTGCATACATCCAGACCCTCACAGCAAGCATGCAGCAGCTAGACTTTTGACCAGCCGACTTGCTATTCAAGTCGATTCAGCAAAAAACGTCCCCTCAATTAAAATACAAATAAATAAATAAATAGGCAGCAGACCTCTGACCATCCAACTGCTATTCAAGTCGATTCAGCAGAAAACGTCCCCCCCCCCACCAGTAAAAAAAAAAAAGTCTGGCTACGGGCTGACTTGTACCCTTTATATCAAGTCTTCTACAATAAACTTTATTGCACAACACGGTAAAAATGTTTCTGCTTAATGCAGAAGCATCTTACCGAATCAGTTATTCCTGATACATAGTCCTTTATATTTTTCTGCGTATTTTTGAGGTGGTAAATGAACGTTTCACGTAAGGAAAAACTTCTTTCCCTCTACTCTTAGCAATGATCCTTCCGTTACATCAACTGTTTCTCATCTATATCAACAGTCAACTTACGCAAAGCCACCAAAATTCGTTGTTGGTGTCCCAGTACAACGCTGTACCTTAGTAATGAATAAATGTTTATCTCTGACCTTTTAAATATACTATGTTTTACCTCAGCTGAGTAAAATTTGGCGTTATTTAGAATGCACTTAATGTGGAACTAATAAACGCAAGATTGTGAACAGAATGTAGTAGTATCGAGGTTGTTAAAGTAGCTGGATGGAATGAGAGGATAACTTGAGGAAGGGTGGAGGGTGGGTTGTGGAACTGATACTGTGGGGATTATGGAGGGTTTGAGATAATGAGTTGCGATGTAGGAAGTTACAACTTACTGTGAGGGGTTGACATACCGTACTGTGGGAAACTGACACTATGCCACTAATCATGTACTGCAAATTGGTCACGTGGATGGAATGACAGCAAGTATGCTGCCGTAAAATGACAGTTGACACATAATGTAGTGGTTGTGAGGGGGATGGTGATGGATTGTACGGTGGAGAGGGGCTGAGATAATGAAGGGTTGACTTACTGTCGCGTTGGCGTACCGTACAAGGTTTACAATACTGAGTCTAGTTGTGTTGTGGGCGATGAAAAATTTGATACCGTGGAAGGGTGGGGGAGGGGGAGTTGTATCATATTGTGGAAGTTGTGGAGTTAAAATACTGCTAGGTAGTGCGAATCCCACGATTTGAATAATTTTCCAAAATAACAATTTCCCACAAATTTGCAAGTTCGCTAACCGAATTCTTTTTAACGTATATACAGTATATATATTATTCATCATAAAGACACCTAGTTCAGTTGCCAGGGGTGTTGCTACACTGATAAATATTTGCTGTAATGATCCAGTCGTCTAAGCTAGCTTTGGCTGGACTCACGTGAACCGTGATAGTCACCATTTTTTTTTGTTTCATTTCTGTCCTCAGAGAAAAACTCGTAACTTTATTGTTGAATATCCCAAACCTGGACAAGTGTGGTCAAACTTGGGCGCGGATTTTGGGAGGGAGACAGGGGAGGTGTACGCCCCCCCCCCATTGTTTCAGCAAACCAATGATTACTTATAATAACAGAACATTATTAATTGCCAAGGTATGCAAGAATCTTCTTGCATTTGCATTTGCCTATACTGTCGTACTCTTCTGATTAAAACCGGTCAAATATCTCTCTCTCTCTCTCTCTCTCTCTCCACTGCCCAAAGAACTCCCTAACAGAAACTGGCAAGAAAGAGTGAACAGGATCATAGGCGTCATCATAAACTTTTCCTACCTAAGGATGGTGTGAGGTAGGGTCCAGAGATATAGCCTCTCTCTCTCTCTCTCTCTCTCTCTCTCTCTCTCTATATATATATATATATATATATATATATACACATTTGGAGCAGGATCCCACTGCTGCCTGGCGCGTCCCCAGGTGGCGGATAGGGGAAGGCCTTGTAAGCATGGAGGTATAATAGGAAGGAGGCGGCAAGTCGGTCTTCCTCTCTCCTCGCCAGTGAAGCCGGTGGGCGGGGCTTTGTGGCCCCGGGGGGGGGATTGACTCAAAACATTGCGGTTTAGCAAGGCGACTTGATTACATTTATTTTAATTGCTTTCTGTTTTTCACCACACACACAAATTTGGAGAAATATTATTTGATATGCAAGGTATATATAAAGACATTCCTTGTCAATGATATAGAACCCTGAAAAACCCACCAGGCACCACACTATACTTAGAAAATGTAGTTCTTGATTTGTTCGCTCCACAGATAATAATTAATATTCCTTATAAGAAACGCTAACGTGTTGTTTTGACATCATATTATACTGTAGTGACTATAGATAAATATGAATCAGTCATGTCGGCCAACAATAACAAATGAGAGTATAATTTAACAATTTAGGTTTTCATCAGCGATGGAGAGGGACTGACTCGAAACAATGCAGTTTTTTGCCAATTGTCTTTTCAAAAGATCAGCTACTCCCTCAGCATAGTCTTCCAATACACCTAAGCTGTTCGTACTCAGTAGATTATTTTTTCTCAAGTCATGTATAACATTCTGTAATTGTGCATTTTTCCTTACGAGCCTTCATTTTGACTGAAGTAAAGTTTTAAATTTTATTTCTTGGAAGCTACAAGTTTTTTCTTTATTTTCAGCTAACTTTCCCTCATAGTTAGCCTTTTCAGGACCCACAGGACATCATAGGAGAGCTTAAGCCTTAAGGCTTCATCTATAGGCCTGCCCATAGGAAAGGAACAATCACTAGTGCCTTCTGAAATACCAGTAGTGGTATCAACACCAACAATTCTACTGCTGTTAACAGAATCCAGTTTAACAGACTGTGCTGCTGGTACCTCCCGTTTGTCTGGGCTTTTCCTGGGCAATTTAATTTTCTTCTTTAAATACGATGGAAAACCAGCAAACACACTTGGTATCACATCTTCCCTTAACATAGTTTGGTGTGGTCCTGTCAAAATCCTTTCTTAAAATGTTGAGAATAAGGAACTGCTGATTTAGAAGGATTAAGTCCTTCCTACGTCTTGCCTATGTCCACTTCCTACGAAAAATTCCACATCTTAGGAACCAAAAATTCCATCTCTTGGGAACCTACAAGATAAAATGCAAGCAAGTAAGCTTTTTTGTCAACAGAGTACTAAATATGGGGTCAATTCAATTTCTTTAATCCCAGTCAAATCCAATTCCAGAAGGAAATTAAGTTATCTAATTCTAATTAATTTGCAAGAGAAAATTTATTGATTCCAGTTCAACTAAATTCACCATAGTTTAAATTTCAAATTACCTTGCCTACATATATTTATATTCCACCTCAATGAAATTCACTCAAGGTTGTAATCCTCCTTACCCCCGTCATACCACTGATAGCAGATAAGAATAACATGATTACAAATGTCACAGTTATCAACAAAGTAAATATCGGAAGTGACCATAGACTGGTGGGTTGCACGGCCAGATTCAATTTTAAAAGTGAAAGATGATTAAAGATAAAATGAAATGCCCAATGAAAGTAAACGAAAACAAAGCAGCCTTTCAGTTGGAAATAAGGAACAGATTTCTGGCTCTAAGTAATGCTGAATGTGACACTGACCAACTGAATGACAGACTAATAACAGTGCTATGAGAATCAGCGGAGGTAGCAGGAAAACCTAATACAACCACAGCCAAGAAGTATTGAGAAAAGACACTCGAGCTTATGGGGAAAAAAAAAAAAAAAAGGAAATGAAAGTAAAAACAAAGATGAAACAGAACAAGCGGAGTTATATAAGCTTATATACGCTTATCAACAAAAGACAAAGAGAAGAAAAAAAGAGAAACATGGATCAGATCAAAGAAACCACCAAAAATGGGAAAAAGTATGAAACAGGTCCGAAGTAGGCTAAAATGGCACTAGGTAGCAACATACCTGTATTACATAACTGAAAGACAAAAACGGTGGTCATTAAATGCGGAGATACGATGTTGAAGAGAGTTGAATTTTACAAAGAAGTGTATGCATCAAAGACCGTAGTACCAATAGCTAACTTTCAGTTGACACAAGTGAAATACCAGACGAATTAAATGTTCCTCTTAAAAATATGACAAGAGGGAAAGCTCCGGGGGACGATGGAATAGTAGCAGATGTACTGTTGGATGCAGGAGTAGAAGTACAAAATAGGCTTGCTCACTTATTTACTCAATGTGTAAAAAAGAAAATTCCCAAAACATGGTGTAATGCAAGTTATTTTACTTGACGAATAAGGTGACTCAAAAGATCTTAGTATATAACTATCGACCCATTAGCTTATCAGTCATTTACAAACACTTCACTAAAGTCCTTAAGAACAGAATAACTACAAATTTGGAGGAAAACCTACCTCGTGAATGGGCTGGATTCCGAAGCGGGTATTCGACTACTGATCATCTACACACAATGAACCGGCTAACTGAGAAAACTAAAGAAATAAACCACTGTGCTTAGGTTTTGTTGGTTACGAAATGGCTTTCGACTCAGTGGAGCACATAGCAAATTATAAATTCACTGCAAGAAAAAGGAGTGAATGAGAACACCGTAACACTGCTCGAAAACATAAAGAGGGAACTGATAGTTAAATTACATAAGGATTCAGAAAAAATTAAGATTGAGAGGGGCGTGCGTCAGGGAGATACAATTTCACCAAATTTATTTACATGCCTAGAAAGTATTTTCAGAAAGCTAGACTGTGAAAACATAGGAGTGAACATATATGAAGAAAAGCTAAACCAATTAAGATCTGCAGGTGACAGTGTCCTAATCTCAAAAACAGCAGAGACACCGCAAAAAATGTTAAATGACCTGAACAGAGAAAGTCTCAAAGCAGGACTAAAGATGAACCGGTGTAAAACTGTTTAATCCACAAAAAGCGTCATCAGAATAAACAGAGAAATTCTTGTATATAGTCGAGGAATACAATTACTTGGGACAAATACTAAAATTAACGAAAGATAATAATAGCGACATAAAAAGACACATTTCAATTGGATGGAAAGCTTTCGGTAGCCTATACACAGAGACATTATGAAATGTAGCTTGTCAGTTTGTATGAAAAGAAAAGTATATAACGAATGTTATTCCAGCTATATATGACGCATGGTTGTGAGACATGGAAACACAAAATCGATCGAAAATAAATTAATCCGTTCTTAGAGAGCAACGGAAAGGTTAATGCTGGGAATATCTTTCAGAGACATGAAAAGATCAACTTGGGTGAGATAGCAGACTAAATTCAATGCTGGGAATATAACAGACAGGAAAAGATCAACTTGGGGGAGAGAGCAGACTAAATTCAAAGATATTATAGAAGTTATAAAAGAACAGAAATGGAGGTGGGCAGGAAGCAAGAGGACTGACTGGACACCGAGAGATTGTAGGCGTAGCAGAAAATGGCCAGACAGGAGGAGGGTAGATGAGATAGAGAAATTTGCTGGGAAAACGTGGCAAAGATTGGCTCAGTCAAGGATTTCGCGGACAAGGTTCGGGGAGGCCTTTGTTAAGCAGTGGACCTGTAATGGCTGGTGATGGTGATCATGATAATGTACTGGCTGAAGGTGTGGCAAGACCCACCACCATCGTTTGTTATATTAGCACTGTACCTTTTACAACAAAAAATATTTTAATTCAATTATATTTCTTTATAAATACGCTTCACATACTCGTACACTTGCAAGATGGTCAATCCGCCGCATGGAAAGTTAAAAACGTCATATATGACCAGAAAATTTTACAAAATTTTCGGGTAGCCAACAAGGCACAGGTGGTGGGTGCGTTGTCATGGCGCCAGCATGAAGCATTTCTAAGCTTTACCTCTCCGCTCTGAAAAGACATCCATCTCCATTACACACCTTCCCAAAAGTTTGTAAATACCTAGCAAACCGTCGTTTATCGAGATTAACGCTATACAAAGCCGGAATACAGTAAAATCTTACGGGTAGCCTTGCGCCATGGTTGGTGGCGGCGAATGCATCACCTGCACCCCGAATTATGGAAAAACATACATCACACATACTCTACAAATATCACATGGCTTCCTGCAGATCTTACTTACCTTGCAAAATCGAGGAACACAACAATGGCAATAACTGCAACTAAACAGCCTAAAACTTCAGACACCCTCACATAACCACTGAACTGGTCACCATCTTTGGCGGCTAGCTGCGTTTGGCGAATGGCGGGAAAACTCAAATGAATTTACGACATCCGTTACAGTTATTTCTGCATACGAAACATCATCAATATGCTGTGTGGTATTTAAGTAATACACTTCAGTGCTAATAATATATGAATTACGTACAGGACAATAATGTGTCGCATACAAAATAGATACGAAAATTTCCTAAACTCATACCATCGTCTTCCTCTCAAGGACTTGCGGTCGTTGGCCCTCCTGAAAGCAGGAACACCTTTCTTCCTGGCAGAAAAACTTAACAATCATTATACAAATTTAACTTGGCCTAAACTTGTCATGTATCTATTTTTAATACCGAGTTATTGCAACGGACTAACTCTAGAATGATGCCAGTCATGAAGATGCTGCGGAAAGACTGTACCGTAAAGCCGCAGTATTGTATTTCTGCAACTAAGCTGGATGAAACAGGCCGCAAAAGGACGAAAATCATCGGCCGAATGAAGGTAAAAAGAACCTAGGTGCCACCGAGGCTCCATGACACGCTATGGAAGAGGCCATGGTAGACTTGATTTGCCCTTTCATGATCTAAACGGCAATAGTATTTCATTCCAGTTAATGCCAACCGAGTACCTCACTAGCTAAGTGTTAGTATTGTGACCCTATAATACTGACCCACATAACGAGCTTACTGTAAACGTATGAATTTTGCATCCACATACGATGAAGGTTTAGGTACTCCTCAATGTCTCGCCTCATTACCCTCCCTTCATCTTCGAAGGTAGCTTGTCTCATCATGGTTTGAGGATCCAAGTACATCCATTTGATACCAAGGGTAGAGATTCAAACTTCGTTTATTCCGGTCTGACGTTATAAAAAAGTCGATTACGAGTAAAATTATCATAGGTTTATATAATTTTCAGCATGAAGGACAAGAAAAGGAGAGGGCAATATTTTCCCCTCTCTTATTTCTACATTTTTTTTTTTCTTTTTAGCAGGACAAGGAAAAGGGTGTGCTGAACTGTTTATATACTGACTGCGAATAAATTTTTTTTTTTTTTTTAGCGAGAACAAGGAAAGGGGAGTGCTGAATTTCCCGTGCCAGTTCTTCCAAGCATCTTAAGTAGAAAATTATGGACCCTTTCGCATGAAGGACAAGGACTTGGGAGTGCTGAATTTCCAGTATCTAGTTTCTGTCAAAGCAAAAGTTGTTAGAAGTTATGATTCCTTTTGCAGGGAGGATAAAGAAAGGAGAGTGCTTCATTTCCTGTCTTTAATTTTCCTGTAAAAACAAAACTGATTACCAGAAGAAAATAGCTCTTTTAGCAGGAAGGACACGGGAAAGGGGAACGTTGAATTTCCAGTATCTCTAGGTCTTCCTGCAAAATAATACTGATTACGGATGAAAATTATTCTTTTGGCAGGAAGGACAAGGAAAGGGATGCTGAATTTCCTGCACTATGATTCCTCCTGTAAAAACAATGGCAGTTACAAGGAGCTGATTGCACACCCCATCTGTAGAACTCACCATTACTAGGCATTAAAACACCTTTCGTTACACACACACACACACACAGCCACCATTCACTTCTTACCACGTTTGATTTTAGTAAAACCACACACACAACTGTGGAGTATCACAAACCTATCTATACGTCTTTTACCTTTATTGGATCCATACTTTCATTCTATTAAAAAAAAAAAATAATAATAATAATCAATCTAGTATCGTCCCCTTTGAGGTGGAGCCCACAGCCAGTCTTCCGCACTCCCGTGCTTTTAATGATAGATAATCTTGCTTATTTCCCATGATGGGATTAAAAAAAAAAAAAAAAAAAAAAAAAATCCCGTCACCACCATGCAAGGCTATTACTCCAACAGAAGCGTTCTAACAACTAGATCACACTCGGGTAACTACACTATATCATTAAGCTTTTACTCCTATTACTAACCCCTTGAATTCAGGAGACATCCTTCCAGTACATAATGTTGCTGCTACCTGATAATTTCATTCATCTCAGGAAGGGTTTATTACACCTTTATGGTGTTCGAGCGATGCCTTCATGTGGTGGCATCATTGTAACTAGACGGACCCACTACACGTCAGACTCCCTCCCTATCCCCTCAAAGGAGGATTGCGGACTGCAGGAAGAGAGCAATTTCAGCCTCCAGTCCACTGGGTTCTTGTTCAGCTGCACATGGGGCCACAACAACAGTAGCAACAATACTGTATTAACCTATACCTAACCCCTCCAGGTCAAAATGGCTATCCTAAGCTGAATCAAAAAGTCTGAAGATGTCAAGAATATAATGGAAGACATCAGCGGGCCCAATGGGTTAACACAAATCCTTCTACAGTACCAGTATATAAATACAGGTACCACTTACGGTTACCATACGCTTATTCAGTAACAATTGGTTCCTCCAGCACTCCTGTTAACACTACAGCACGCTAACAATCAATCCCATAAAAACAGGAGCCTAGCCTAAGGCTAAGCTACCAAAGTCCGGTACATTTAAGGGTAGATGACCAGTCTCCTTTCCATGATAGCATTAAAAAAAAAAAAAAAAAAAAAAAAAAAAAAACACCTCTCGATCAATCCTATTGCAAAGTAGCCACTCTGGATGGAGTATTACTAGACCACCTGACATCTGCATGTTGATATATATAAATCCTGTTGGGTATACCTGTGTAAATCAAACTTCTTAACACCACAAACAAGGGGGTAAAAGGTGGAAATATAGACACTGATACTTCTAAAAGCATGATAGTTTGGCCTATAAACTTGTAGGCTTACTGGATTTTCTGGCATCTCTTCCTTACCAGTTTATTTCTACAGGCAGCATGACAGTAGTATCTTGTATGCTATTTATGCAGGCCTTATCCACAGTAAATATATACACGCAATCTGCAACAAAATGTTCAGTGCAAAATGAATAATAAATCATTACAGAAAAGGTGACAAAAAAATATGTTAACCTTTACCAACTCTGTAGTTTTAAATAAGACAGCCCCAAGTAACGGAAAATATCAAACCCACTGAGAATGTACCAAAATCCCTCTCAGTCAGTGCGCCCAAGCTCTCACAACTGGACAAATCTTGCATGTACAATACTATACCAGTCTACATAATTAAAGTATGTGTTTCATAAATTACACAACAATTAATGGTTCTGAATGTATAATGAATGAACAGTATAAATTTCCAGATTGCTCCACATGTAGAGTGCTGGACCTTTCTTGCATGAGTGAGAAAGTAAAGCAATATTGCAGCTGGGAATGTACCTCAACTGGTCTTGATAATAATACAGTACTGAACTTCACACCATCCAATCTGTGTACAGGTAGACCTCCTTATAAGTATGGAAGGCATTTTTAAATATTACATATTTGTTTCACACAACTGGTACTGCAAGTTAAGAAAAACTAGCATATTAGTTTTGTTGTTAACAATGGGTGTTGGAGGACATGTTCATGCAATGGCATTAATACAGCTAGGCAGCTCTGCTACCCAGTCATACAAACTTCACAAATCCCCGTTTATCCACCTGAAAGAGGGATGGTGCACTGCCAGAGAAGGACAACTTCAGTCTGCAATCCACTGGGTTTATATTTTATAGGAACCTGGGGCTACAGCTACAAGTTAGCTATAACGCTTTAATAGGCAACTACAACTCTACTGTATATCAATGCAGACCTGCACAAAAACGTAAAAAACAAGAAAGCCTATAAGGAGAGCTTCAGTACAGTACTTCACACAGTCCCTTTTGTGTTGTCATCAGCAAAAGTTTAGTGATATTACCCTACTGGCACTGCATAGTTCTCATTCCTCCTCAAACATCAGAGTATCCCTCCTTCTCATACTCTTATTGTGTGATTCATAATGCTATTATATCTGAATTAACAGCAATGAGTACAGCATCTTTCCTTTTATTTATTTGCTGTATGATTCATATTGCTTGTATATCAAAACCAACATCAGAGAGTATCCTTCCTTCACATATTCTTTTGTTGTCTGGTTCATATTACTTTTCATTGCCATAGCCAGCTGGGAACTGACAGCAAACCTTTGACAGCATCTATGACTCCATCAACCATATCCAAGTTTATAATCTCATTACTGCACTATCATCATAGAAAAAGGGACATATCATACCACACAAAAAATCACTACATAACGTTCAGTTTTACCAAAAAGATCCCCAACCCCAACCCCCACCCCCAATATATATATATATATATATATCAACACAAATCAAACATGTGCTCAGGTAATCAGACTCTCTCCCTCTCAATACAGTCAGCCCTACATATTTGCAGCCTTGCCACCTGCAGTCTAATAAACCAACTCAAAATAAACTTTAAGCATGTCAGTTTTCTCATCTGATGACTCTGCAAAGGACTTCCAGACAATCACAATTAAATCATGACCACAGAAGCTGTTTTGGAGAGGACCAATTACTGTACTTGCAGATATTTATTATGTGTGGGGAAGCTTTTAACATTTCCCCTGCATATATGGAGGACCAACTGTGTGTTTAAAAAGGGACTGGCAATCTGTAGGTGAGGCTGGTGACTTTTATTTTTTTTCCCTTTGTTACAGGCAATGAATGGCACAACTTCTGAAGGGAAGAATGCTTCAGCCTATAGCATTCACCAAACTGCATAAATCCCAATACATTGATTTGTTTTTAAGTGATATGTACTACCATTCTAGTGTGAAAAATACCCAGTTATAATATTAATATTTTGAAAAATTGATATATAATTTTAAAAAATACAATGAAAAGTAAGTCATACATTTTGAAAGATGATATAATGAAAAACTAAAATGAAAAAGAAAGTCTTTGGTAATTATAATCTATGTAGCTTGTAAAGGGAATATGTACCTCTTGCTTTACCATATTCTAATCCATTCACTCCAATGATGTGACTCTTATTTTAATTAAGCTACCACAAGATTACTTTATTCAACTTTGGACAACCTCTAGTAGTGAAGAGGGTTAATAATTTGAATTCTACATGTAACTCCTCCAGTTATAGAAGTCTCTCCTATGCTGAAAAAAACACCAGGAAAAAGCAAGACAAATAAAAAACACATCATTGGATTGATATGGTTAAATTATTTTCCCCACACACCATAAGTGGCATGAAATTCAACCCCAAGTGGTAGGTGAACCAAGGTTGATGAGACCCAGAATCCCAACACTACTGCTTACTGTGTCCAATGACTTGAGATATCTGGGCCTGTATCCATAACACTCCTAATCCATGGGTGGGATTCTCGGACATATTTATGATCAACTTGTCATAACCTTTATTTTTGTTTGTTTTTTTGGGAGGAACTACAGGTATTGGAAGATTCTATACTCTCCTAGCTTTGTCCTTCCTGAATAACAGGATCATAGTTATGACAAGCAATCATTTGTAAATATGTACGAGATTCTGACTCAAGTATTCTCAACAGCTTAGGGGACTTCCCAGCATTCTTACTAACCAGTTTATCTCCACATCTGTCATGTTAAAATTCTATTTGGTGCTATTTCTGCAAACTATTTCAGTATTCTATGGGTATGAAATAAGTAGAAGAGAATATCAAAGTGTAATATACAAAGCAGATTGCTAAGGTGTAAGAATGTATTCTGAACTGAAGAGAATACTGGTCCTGAACTTAAGACCCATGCCAGTCTGGACCTAAGACCCAATACTGTACTATACCTTATTCACTGAGCTTAGATATCTGGGTCCATATTTATACACTTCTAAGTTTAATGCAGTTACAGCCTTCTTTGTTAGAATATTAAAGTGACAAACTGTGAAAAATACAGCAATCTGTAATAAGTTAACTTGTGTTTAAGATTGCTTGTAAATACACGACTTCAAACACAGCTACTAAACACATCACAATCATTTTACAATACAAGTAATAATAGTGTGAAAAATTATGAAAAGCAAAATAATTCTGAGCCTTGTAAATCCTGTAAACTGGTTAAGGTCCTTTATAAATACTTACTCCAGAGCCAACTGATGCTAAGAGGTTGGTGTTCTACCTGGATATCAAGCCAGTCTGTATATTTACCATAAAACATTTCCACTAGCACTGAAAGGGACACCTTCACATGCTGGCACTGATATGACCAACTGGCTTCATTATCTGGTTATACAAATGTCCCTCAACTATCCCCCCCAAAAAGGATGATGAACTGCAAGAGAAGGGCATCTCTGGCCTGCAGTTCACCAGGTTCATCTTTGGACAAGCCTAGGGCCACAACAACAACCACCACATTACACTTTTCTCATTACAAATGAAAATTATTGCTAACATGCAGAGCCACTTTAAATTTATAATATTAAGGCAAAGGAAGTAAAAATTAGCACTTGGAAATAATACTGCTGCCAAAGAAAAGTAAAAAACTGTTATTCAGCAGTGAAGTTCTGAAAAGCCAGTTTAAATCAATTATTTTTTTAAAGGCAAGGAAGACCAACTCTGAAAGTAGTATTGCTGTAAATTAGAAACTAGGATGAAAAGCTCCACGACACACTCCCAGCACATATTCACCAATCATTAGTGTTGTTCAGTCTGCCAAGATATCTCCCATAAATGAATAGGGTACAGTATCAGATGATCAACTTCTCTTAGTCATTTCCTTACTTATGAACTCCTATTTGGACCAGTGATGTCTATTTTTAGTCTCGATATCTTCAAAATATTTTATTCATGTTATGCGTGACCTCTTGTGTTTCAGGAGATTAATAAAAGCTATTTCTAACCCCTCATCAGGTCCATAAGTCTATCCTGAACTTATATAGTAGCATTTAGTGATGGCAAAAATTAAATATACATCACCAGAATGAAGGGATTAATTAGAACCAAGGGTTGGTTTATGACTCGAAAAGTTTATAAGTTAAAGTTCATGATTACCTAAGGACAAATGTGTTAAAATCATTAGAACATTATGAACCCAGTTGAAACTCACATTCTGTTGCTGCTGTATCAAGATAAGTCTGTTACTCGAAAGTTCATAGGCAGAGAGGAAAAAACTGTGCTGTACTGTGGTGTCTCACATCACATCAAAAGCACTATTCTATCTACCATCCACTCCATCAAGAGCATAGGGACCCAGGGCTAAGTTACTAATCCAGACATTTAAGGCAAGTGGCCAGTCACCGGCCGCCAAGTGACATTATGCAAACAGTAAAGCCCAACAATCCCTTAGATGTACATCTCTACAGGACACATCCAGATGGTGTGTCTTAACCTACTACACCAACAGACTTTGCTATTAACACAAACAATTCTAGGAAGCCATGTTTTCAATTGGGTCAGTGTGATAGATGTTACAAGAACATAAGCTGTCCTTTCCCACCCCCTCCCTCCCTCTTTCTAGCAGTCTGTAACTACACATCTTGATGAAGTGGGGTTTCATTCAGCCCTTCATTCTAATGACACACCTTACACAGTAAGTCTTCATTATATGCTAATGATGTGCTAAAGGTAGTGAAGAAGGATATCTCACTCAGTGGCACTGGCATAATTAGGAACTTTCTCTGTCCACCTATACAAGCACCCCTCAACTCCTTCCCAATTCCCACAAAAGAAAATGGCAGACTTCAAGAAAAAGTCAAAATCAGTCTGCAGTCCACTGGCTTCACGTCCAGATGAAGCTGGGTCAAAATGACATTAAAAATAACACCAAAACTTTTCATACACCTGGTCTGGTAAACTGAAGAAAAAAAAAAACAGCAAATCAACTTTACAGGTTGCAATGGAACTTCCAGTCCTTCACTCCAATTATGCATTTTTCATATTGTTCTTGCCACCTTTAGACATAATTATTCAGCTTAGGAGAGACTTCCTGAACTGGAGAGGTTAGCTACAGCCTTCATTTTCCCCTTCACTACAAGAGGTCTCTCCAAAGCTGAATAAAGACTTCTGGCAACAGCAACCATAAATTGATAAAAGATGTTAATGGATTCTAGGGATTAACAGTTTTCATTCACCTTACTGTGGGCTCATAGCAAAAAGGAACATAAAAAAAGGTAGCATACAATGAAGACTTTCTGTGTGGTATTATTTGTATCACTGGAAGATTTATTCTGAGATTTTTCAAACTAAAGAGAAAGGATTTAGTGTTCATTAACCCCTTGAAAAGGAGAGGTCTTTCCAAAGCTGAATAAAATTTTCTTTAGATGCAGTCACTCCTCCATATTACCGCATTCTTTTATTTGCAAATTTAGTTACTTTATTCACATGTTTAATGTTACCTCAAAATCAATGGTTAAAGTGCATTTTGAAATCAACCTTTAAACCATCTCAAAATAAACTTCAAGCAAGTACTGTAGATTCTAACGTTTGATGATGACTTGTGTGCCGCAAAGTGACTTTATGCAATCACACAGTTAAAACTCCAGAGTTTTTTTTTTTTTTTTTTTTTTTTTTTTGGGGGGGGGGGGGCGGCCCCCCCAATTCAAGCGTTTTCATCATTCATGGGCAGGTCTGCAATACACTTTGAAAATATGGAGAGCTGACTGTAGTGAGAACAAACCTGAGCAAATCACTGGTCTAAAGGAGTTAAAAGGATGAAACAAGGCAGCACACAACACAGCACCAACCCAAACTGGAGTGCACAAAAAACCACATTTGCATCTCAACACAAGCACCACCCACTATTGATACGATGTTCAGGTGCATCTTCTTATAAGTAGCATTTTTTGACATCTTTTTATTTTATATTAAGTCCTCATTAAATTGAAGAAACACTGTTAAAGCTTCATTGCTACCTAAAAAGTTGACTGAAGTTCCCTTTTACTTACAGTATCAATAACATACAACTGATGAATCGATGCCTTCATGTATTGTGTAAGTCAGGATATTCAAACATTCCTGGACTCACTCCCTACTCCCTACTCCCTTGAAGGGGGATGGTAGACTGCTGGAGACAGGCAATTTCAGCCAGCAGTCCACTGGGTTTGGATTTAATATCAGTGTGGCTTGCATCAGTAACAAACAAGATAATGCTGATGCGCAACATCCATATTAAACCGGAAATGAAGAGGTGTTATGATACCTACATCCAGTGTGTGTGTGTGTATGTGTGTGTGCATGCACACACCTTGTTAAATTAGGATGCATTACATTTTTTTTTTTTTTTTTTAAATACATCCACTTGGTGCAGCAGGTTGGATGAGCTGGCCCATCAGCTGTTTTGTTATCAGGGAAACTTTATATGGTAGTTTTTCTGTAAACTGTGGTTGCTGCTGCTGTGACCCCAGGCTCATCCAAAAGCAACTTGGTTGATTGCAGGCTGCAGCTGCTTTTCTTCCACAATCTACCATCAGCCTTCTTTTGGTAGACAGAGATGAATGTGAATAAGTGGACTGCACGCTGAAGCTGACTCTCTTTCACAGCCCACCATCCTCCTTTCAAAGAAGGAGCTGAGGAATGTCTCTATGCCCAGTGACACCAGTACCACCGCATGAAGGTGTCCTTCTCCAGCATCTGATATTCAAAGAGGAAATAACAGCTAAAAAGGAACATAATAAAGATGACATAACTCCAACTTGGTATATCTCCTTCAAGACCCACGAGATAACACAGTTCACCTTTACACTGCAAGAATACTGTACATCACATTATGAACTTAAAGGAAAAGCAATTGCCAGGTAGCTTAAAACTACCTTGGATCACTTCACTCTGATGATGGGTTTATTATTACATTCTTGCTACTCTCAAAGGCTTTACCTTAGGAGAGACTTTAAACTGAAGGGGCTTAGATACAGCCTGAATTTAACACCTTCACTATCAGAGATCCTTCCAAACTTGAATAAAAATTGTCCATTTGTAGCAAGAATAAACTTTATATATCACCAGACTGATAGGGTCAAAGTACAGTATAAGAGACTACAACATATAGCAAACATGTCATATTAATTGAGCTACAAGTGCAACAAATTTGTGTATTAAAATAATAATGATAAAACCAACACACCCAAAACTCAAAAGACGGGATACACATAGCACAGGTCATATACACAAGCACTGCTATAATGCTTTTAAGGATTATATAAAATAAATGTGGTAAGGCTTGAGGTTACAAGGGAAATATATCCCAACAAAATTAATGTATTACACAGGAATAAATTGTACACTTCTAACAAACGTATTTCTCTACAGAACTTCACAGTTGTGGCTAATTGTACAGTCAGCTACAAAAGTCTGTTTGCTTCTCCTGCATCTCTTTCACCACCGGATTCACAGACATTCAAAGGTGATATAGTGGACAAAGGTGCATATCGTCATCCCTCCATGGGTGGTAACAGTCCTATTTTGTGGTTATGATTTTGGTGGTTTCATTTATTCATGGGTAAGTAAACCAACACATAATACAACATTTTTAAGTCCTATTCTGGGATGACATAAAACTGGATACTACATCACCTGAATATACACACTAACCAAGAAGATTCTAATGTCTGGTGATGCTTTGGGACACTACAAAGGTATTTCAGTCAATCAGACAGATGGGTCTTCATTATGTGTAGATATGTTATTTGTGAGTGAGTAAATTACATGACACCTGAAAAAAAAAAAAAAAAAAAAAAAAAAAAAAGGGGGGGGGGGGAAGTGTACACGTCTGTCCATTACATCACATCCAAGCATCTGTGACTCCAATGACGAGAGAGGCATCAGGCACGAATGGACTCTTGTATTGTACCATATATCCCCAATAGTAAATACAATTACTAATATACAATACCTTATACAATCAGATGAAGTAGACCATCAAATAACCAAGGGCTGAAGTCCAGAGTGGTCATTATACAATAGGAATAATGATGATAAAAATAATACAGTACTAAGGTCCATACTCTGGTCAGGTTAGGAGCCTTTCTAGTACTTCTAACTTACTGAGAGTATATTATTCAGTCACAAGTTAATTGTATCCTTTTTTAAACTAACACAGAATGCATGATTATAAAAGAATACATAACAGTACCAGATACAGAGATTAACTGGTCTGGAAGAAGTGGTGCTGGGGAGGGATGCCTTCTCATCATGGCACTACTTAACCGGTTGTGGAGCTGCCTAGTTATAAAGACTTCCTTCACCTACCTCCCTATCCCCTGAAATGAAGATGATGGACTATAGGAGAAGGGCAACATCTGCTTACAATCCACTGGGTTCATGTCTAAATGAATATGGGGCCACATCAAGGAAGATGGCAAGTTACTGATCACCGGGATGTACGTGCTTCTTCATCATGACAAGACATTGTGTTCCTTTGAAGGACACTGTGGAGCCTCCAATACACTAGTATGGAAGAAGCACTAGGCAGCCTCCTAGACCAGAACACAGCCCTTTAAAAAAAAAAAAAAAAAAAAAAAAAAAAAAAAAGGAAGTCCCTCCACAAACTATCCTAGTATACTGCATATGGTATGACAACATTCTAGCAAACTAAGGAACTAATACCTGGATTCTGTAGGCGAACCTTTGCCAGTGGTTTTGTCCACACCTTCAAACCCATCATGTACTGTGCGTTTCATTATTGCCGCCACCACACTCACATACTCTATTCAGCACAGGAGAGAATTTTCATACTGGAGGCGTTAGATGGAGCCTTTAGTTGTTGTTTTGCAGTTATTGTCTTGTTCTTGTTGTTTTGCTGTTATTACTGTTTTGTTGTTGTTGTTGCTATGGCCCAAAGCTCGTGAAATGTGAATCTTGTGGACTGCAGGCTGAAGTCACCATTCTTCTATAGTCATCATTCTTCTGCCATCCTCCATTTTCAGGTGACAGGGAGAGGTAGCCAGGCAGTAGGGTCACCGGGCTATATCAGTACCACCACATGAAGGCAAACCTCTCCAGTACCTAGCCTTTAGTATCATAATGAGTGCAATTGACTTTCCCAAACTTGACTAAAACCATCTGAAGGTAACATGTCAAACAACAGATACATCATGGGACTGAAGGGATGAGTGCACTTGTCTTACCCAAAAATACTATTCAAAGTGGCATCACAGCCATCCTCATTATAAGCAAAGGGTGATAGATTAAAAAAATGTCAATGAATTTCTTTTTCCATATTCAGCTGGTACTGTGAATTGGGTTCATGGGTAAAAATGAAATTGGCATCTCAGTTTCACAGGGAACAATGAAACTGGCAAATCAATCTCACTGATAACAATGAGACTAGCTAATCAGTTTCACAAATAACAATGATACTTCAAAGGGTATTTTTTTCTAACATACTGAGAACATAATAGCAAAAAACTGTTAAAAACTAAATCTTATAAAGAGGACTTCACTGTACAAATCCTAGCTCAAGATGTGAGAAATGAGTAACCTGTTCTGGCCCATGACCAATTTTTTTTATTTTATTT
Source organism: Coenobita brevimanus (assembly GCF_032717465.1). Lineage (NCBI taxonomy): Eukaryota > Metazoa > Arthropoda > Malacostraca > Decapoda > Coenobitidae > Coenobita > Coenobita brevimanus. The sequence continues at coordinate 516,638 of NC_136999.1, read as the reverse complement.
TTCACTCTCCAGGCAATTCTATTCAGCTTATGAGAGTTTTAGACATGGAGAGGATAGATCCAGACTTCATAAACCCCTTCAATACAAGAGGTGCTGGAAAGTGATACCTTCAGGCAGTGGAGCTGCCTACGTATACGAATGTCCCTGACCTCTCTTCCTTATGCCTCACAAGGGGGATGGTGAACTGAAGGAAAAGGGCAGCTTTAGCCTGCAGTCACTGGGTCCACATGCAGATAAGCCTGGGATCAAAACAATGAAACAATGTGGCTTTTTACAATCTAAATCCTCCACAACCACCAAGAACAGAGAAAAAAGGATGTTACCTCGATTCAAACCCCTTCAAGTGACTGCACTGATATAACCAAATGGCTGTACTACCCAGCTTCACAACATCCCTCAACTTTCTCTCCTGACCTCCCAAAAGGCGTAGGATGGCCTGCAGGAAAAGGTTAAATTCAGTCTTTGGTCCAACAGACACACATTCAATGAGCTTCTGGGAGACTGCTTGTTGTGCAGGGATAAATGAAGGCAATATCTAACCTCTCCAGTTCAAAGTCTCCACAAAGCTGATTATAACTGCCTGGAAAATGCAAAAATAAACACACAAAAATACACCATGGGAGTGATGGGGTTAAACAAGTGGTGTGTCGGGTTATGCTAACAACCATACCACCACAAATACAACAAACAGAAAAACAGGAGAAAATACACAAACCAGTGTTTCACTTTTAAAACTACAGCTCAGCAAAAAATTGGACACGAGAGGCCTTCAAAATCACATAGTGGAGAGCACATGGAAAATTGAGAAGGTGGCAGCCCATCTTTATCAGCAAGGTGGGGCATCTTGGCATCTTGTTCACTGTAGCTATAATCCTTTCACCTTAACTTGGCCTGGATTTTCTTCCTTTTCAGTTTACATTATTCAGCTCAGTGGCAGATCAAAATGATGCTACGGCTAAACATCCTACACATAGCACTTCTTTGTGACCAATGCCTTACTCCAGTGCAAATTTATTATATAACTGAGCATTCAAGATGGAGATATGGCAATTGTAGGCCAAGTTAAAGAGAAAAGAGCATAGTGCATTTCTTCTGACCTGACGAAGATACCTAACTCCGTTTTTAGCTAAGAAGACAGCTAAGTGTAGTCAAACTGGAGGGTCAATTTAACTGGTAACCAAGGACACTCATTCCTACCTCATAACTAAGGCCTGTCAAATTTCATACAACCTCAACTCGTATTAAAGTTGTGGGAGTGGCCCAGTTTTGTCGTCAGGTGAAAACAAACCAGCTGCTTGCATGTGGAAAATACAACTTGGATCTCTAAAAATGCACAAGAATGCTGCTATGAAACATGACCGTGAAACTTTCCATAGTAGTAGTGAAACTTTCCATAGTCGTAGTAGTGGTGATGGTGCCAAGAGGAGCAGTCAAAAGTTAACATCCAGTTGCATTTACCAGGCAATACAGTGAACACGGGTCGTATTTACCAACTCTCCTATGCTTAAGTCGTGTTTAAGATTGTATATACGGTATGTCTGCCTTTAGCCATACATCTACCAAACACTGAACAACCAAATTAGAGTGAATATATATATATATGTGTTTACATATATATATATATATATATATATATATATATATATATATATATATATATATATATATATATATATATGTATATATATATTATATATATATATATATATATATATATATATATATATATATATATATATATCAGTATATATATATATATATATATATATATATATATATATATATATATATATATATATATATATATATATATATATATATATATATATATATATATATATACAGTATACATACACACACAATGTCACTCAGTCACCTACCAAACACCAGACAACCAAACTAGAATATCGAGGTGAATGATAAAGAATACGACTGTCTTCCCGATGATAATTAAAAGCTAGGGACACTCACTTACCATAAAAACGGGTTAGGATTCTTAATAAATACGACTCCATGTGCCTGACACCCTTAAACACTTAGCAAAGTCATTTGAAAAAGACATTCTTAAGTTGTAAAAAGTCATAACTGCTTCCTAAACTACCATAATAATAATTCAGGAAACTCTAGTATCAAGACAGGGGCAGAAATTTAATTGTTAAGCACTGACAATTAAACATGTTAATTTTTCTTTCCTACCAAATACTAACAAAGAATGTTGAGAAACATTTAGTTATATAGGATACTTGTGTCACCTATTATTATAATTAAACACATGACAATTTATATCTTACAAAGTCTTTACAATACCCTAACTGACCCAAAATATTACACTCATAATTATATGTACAGTCTCAAGAAAAATATAGATACGTACACTTATATTCTTTGTGTACTGTACTACGCAAGTGTACATCCCGGTACTACCACACAAGTGTAATACCACCGTGAACTCTTATATAAGTGTTTTGTTGTGAGGGTTAAACTAATGTTGGGCAACAATGTCACGTTACTTCTTACACTGTCACTCTCCGACATACTTGCACCCCAGCTGCTGTTAGTACTGCTATAGCGCATTTACTCTGACCTGACAAGGAATCCCATCCCCTTTCAGTTCCATTGATGGCCAAGAATAATGCATTTACTCTAACTTATCCAAAATGCCGAACCTCTTTCTCCTTGACTCACAGCCAACTGTTGTCAGATTGAAGAGTTAATATGTTGGCAATTTAGTATTAGACCTTACAAATGATCCCTAACTCCTTTCACCTTAGCTGACGGCCAACCATTGTCAGATTGAATGGTGGACTTAACTGCTGACAAAGGAGACACATTCCTACATTTTAACTAAGGATTTTGTATGGGTGAATTTAACTGATAACCAAGGAGACACATTAAATTATAATTAAGGATTATCAAATTTTATGCAACCACAACTTGGCATTCCAGTTGTGTTAGTGACCAAGTTCTGTTTGACAAAAACTAACTAACTACAGCAATCAAGGAGACTCATTCCTACCTCATAACTAGGGCTCAATGAATTTCAAGTAACCAACTATGACTCAGCATTCAGGTCATGGGAATGGAGCCAGTTTGTCAGGTGAAAACAAAGTGACTATAGGAGCAGCCTGGTGGCAATGATGTCCAAGAGTCACATATTCTAAAATACTAGAGCTTAGGCACTCTAAATACAAACATCACATGTGTAGGGCTGTTATGGAGGTGCCAATTAAAGGGGGGCACCAGAAATACTAATAATAATCACTACTGGACCAAATTGACGAGATTGTGAACAACTTCCCAAAGATCTGTCTCTCGGATTAGTAATGGGCCAACTATCGGACTATTTCATATACTGTACTGTGTGTGTGTGTGTATAAATATATAGACTCACACACATACAGCAGGTGGAAACACAATACCCCTCTTTGCAATGGGCCAACTTTTGGACCACTACTTTCTTCCATCCAATGATATCCAGGTATTTGTAATCACATTCTTGCTACTTCCCGATTATTTTATTCCACCTAGGGAGAGATAACAGGTTTCAAAGAAACTAATGCAGCCTTTTGCAATGCTATCAATACAAATGGTCTCTCCAGAGTTAATAAAATCATCTGGAGGTAGGAAAAATATGTTAGAGAGAGAGAGAGAGAGAATGGCTTGTATTCAGGGATAAAAGGGCAACAGTAGAAAATAAAGTGTCTGTTGGAGTTTTAATTGGCCAAGTTTCAGACTTACTAAGGCGCAGGCATTGGGAGTAAACAAATATCCTACCGGGTGAAAATTCGAGCATTAGCTAAAATTGTACTCTTCCTAACCATATAATACAGTACTCTATACCACTTTAAAAATTATTACAACTAAGCTAAACCAAAACCAAACCAGAACACTGGATTAAAATATGTCTGGCAACTTTAAGTCCTATGTCCAATATTATTTGCATTCATAACTTAACAATTAAATACCCATCAATCAACACATACACAGTACCATAACCTTGCACACTATGACAACACACAAGTAATGCAAACCTTGGACTTGGGGTGCATGCATCACGAAGTGAGTACGCTAAACACCCAGCCACCAAAGCTCTGATTATAACAATTAAACCTAATATCCCAAAGAGCAATCTGTGCTCTTCCATGATGGACTTTAATTCCAGATGCAAGAAATAGCTACTAACTAGTAATACAAATATTAAGCCTGAAATCAAAGTCCTAACAAAACTACGAACCACTTAAATTTGACTCAAACTGACTAAAGCTCCCCTTCCACACTGCATTTAACGAAGAAACCATACGTATTATAATAATAATAATAATAAAAAATAAAATAAAATAATAATAATAATAACTGCCGTGAAGCAAGTTTTGGGCCCTTACTTAAGAAAGGACAGTGTGAGGTCCCATTCTAATTGTTTAATTACTGTACATCCTTCTATAGATAATATTCACTATAATAATAATAATAAAATAAAAATATCAGCAAAGCAAGTTTTGGGCCATTACTTATGAAAGAAGTAGTGTTGAGGTCCCCATCCTACTTGGCTCATTATAACCTTAAGACGACCTTGGGAATTGATGCTACCACACTGGGTGCTGGGCAGGGGCTTCCAGTAGCTGGGTGGGGCAACCAGAGTGCTCCACCTACACCCAGGATGGTCCAAGTTTAAGCAGGGCACAGCCGCACCCCCTCCCCTCCTGTGATGCAGTGCATTGTTCTAACCTGACTAAGATCCCTAACCCCCTGTCTACTCAGCTGATGGCCATGTGTAGTCAGACTGAGGCTTCATTTGACCACATTTCCTCCACCTTAACTTGCTGGCTATTTCCATCCTTTTGCAGCTTGTTTCCCATACTTCAATGGCTGAATTAGACAATGCTATGGCAGAGATTTATGTCCTTTGGCAGCTTAATTCCTACAGCATAATGGGAGAATTAAATAATGGTATGGCTCTGCATTCTTTCAACAACACTTCTCTGTGACTAGCACTATGTTCGACTGCTAAGTCCATTTACAGTTCAATGGCAGAGTGTGACAGTACCACAACTCTGTATCTTTTCCACAACACTTCTTTGTTACTACTATATTCTTGTTAATCTCTTGTTACAGCTCAGCACTGAAGTTTGTAAGATGTCATTTTAGGCTAAGTTGAAGTGGACAGAGTTTAATAACCAAAGAGACTCATTCCTAACTCATAACTAAGGCATAACAAATTTCAGGTGACCTTGAATTAAGTTGTGGGACTGGCCCAGTTCTGTCAGGTGAAAACAAACCCAGTACACTGCTTGCCACTTTCACTGCTCATCAAGATTGCTGTGCCTTCTAATTCCATAAAAGCCATCCTTGTTATAAGTCACCAGGTTGTAAAATAAAACATTTTAACAGTTTCTATGTACAGTACTGCAGTAAATTGTGTTACCACTCCTCCAATGTAAATTGTGGACAAATTAGTAAATCTGTTCACAAATAACAGTGAAACTTTAATAAGCAAATCTTCCTTAATTTACCAAGGTCTTGTGAAGGGTGAGGGGGGGGGGGGAGGAAAAGGACATGAAACATGTGACTTACAAAACAAGACCTAGTGCATTATGCACATAGTAATCATATATACTGTACATATTTTTTCTCTGCAATTGCTCAACAAAATTTCACCTTAAAAACTTAAACACTATTCCCTACAAAATGACTAAAATCACTATCAGCATGAGTCACTGCTAAATGTCGTAAAAAACTTCTGGGGGGAGGGGGGGACTAATACTGTACCATGAGCAGCTAAAACAATAGTGAGCACATTTAAGACAGTTCATATTGTGAGCACAGTGAAGACAATTTTCCAAGACTAAGAGCAGTGGAGAGTGACACCTGAACCCCTCCAATCCGGTGACATATTTTTTATTTCATTCTCGCCCTCACCACTCTAATCATCAGGGGAGTGACCTTCTGAACTAGATAGACTGATTACATAATCCTTAGTAAAATCCTTCACCATTACTGTTGAAGAAAATCATCAAATAAAATCATCTTGTGGTACAGTGTGTTTGTTTTAACCTGGCAAAGATCTCTAACCCCTTTACACGTAACTGATACCCAAGCGTAGTCAGACTGGAGAGTCACTTTGGCTGGTACCAATGCGACTCCTACTTCATAACTAGGACTCACAGAATTTCATGCCAACTATGACTTGGTAATCAAGTTGTGGGAGCAGCAAAGTTCCATCAGGTGAAAACAAGCACATAAAAGCAAGATAAAGATGAAAAATACATTATGGGAGTGAAGGGGTTGACAGGATGGCATGCGCATGGGGGAAGGGGGGTGGCAAGTCAGCCCTTACTGAGTGCTAATTCGCTCCTCTTTGGCTCCTGACAACCTTGGTCAGGGGGAGGGGGGGGGGGGAGAAAAAAAAATGCAGAGGAATTCATCATCAAAGATATAAAGAGAAGGTAATATCACACTCCAGACATAAATAACATCTTTACACATAGGGAAGAAGTTCAAGAAAGCGTATATGTTAATAGAGATCAAACAAACCTTTGTGGACAAACACCAAACGCGGTTGGCGGCCAAGCGAGTCTCTGCACCCGAGTGGCCACCCCATTGTCCCCTGCGTGCACTAGGGTCGGGGGGAGCCAGACGGGGGGCCTGACGTGAAGGCTGCCTGCTCCCGCGGCCATTTCAGCTATAAACACAATGCTACTCGTGCTACACATTAAGTCTACTACAGACCGTTTGTCAAGCCCATTTTTCCCCTTACTTAAAAACATATCAAACATACTTTGCTTATGCTTGGGTAAAACACAAAATAAATATACATCTGTAAAAATCTTTCAAAACTGACAGTCTCTTATTTAGCCTATATAAATGGCTAGCTTCACAGATAATTGGGCCATCTGTATGTTCAACCATGAAACATAAAATAACTCACACTTGATAATGGGTATATCAAGTCCAACTCAAAAATCAAACAATAACTTCTTTGGCTAACTTAAAAAAGTCTAAAATGTAGTAGCAAGGCAAACTTATTTCCTTAAAGGCAAATTATTGGTTTCCTTGAAGGCAACAAAGGAGGTTATTATTATCCAAAGAAGCATCACTCCCTCCTCATTATTTTCCATTCCTTGCACCTCATGTCTCACTAAAAAAAAATATATTGATGATAATATAATGGATTATGAAGAAACTACAGTGTTGTCCAGAGGTGAACAATATGGTGGGAGGACTGTGGTTACCGCCGTGAGGTGGTGCACACGCGCACGCACACATGCACTAGTTCTACACATACCGTACACACGCACCTCCAGCCTCAAACATCTTATTACCATACTAATAATGAGAATAATTATAATAATAATTACAATGAAAATAATGAGTAATGATAAATAATAATGATAAAACAAGCTTAAAACCAAAACTGTTGGCCCCCAATTGTAAAATCACAGGGGAACATTTATTAACTGCACACCTACTGATATATTTGACACTAGAGATGCTTACTTATCAACTCTCATAAACATTTTTCTCGGTTCCTCCAAACACTTGGCACCAATTATGATATTCAGTTCCGTATACTTGTACAGAAATTATTAACTAACAAATTCCCCCAAAATTTTCCTTCGAGAGTCGGTCGGAAGTCTCGTAGATGGGCAAGGCGTTGGTTTGGTTATTTTATATGGGGTGCTGGTGAGGATAATTATAGGTGTTTTTTAAATTATTTATGCAAGAGTTAAAGGAGCAAGCACAGCACCCCACCCCCACCCTACCCTACCCCACCCTACCCTTGTTGCAGCCACCACATGCCTGCACTCGGCTTACTTGCTGCATTGTTGTTGTTACACTGCAGCGATTACTTACTCATTTTTGAATGGTTTCATCTTACTGCACCATTAATGTTACATTACAATTATTACTTATATGCTTTAATGGATCCATTAATTTTGTTGCACCTTTGATCTTATGTTGCAATGATTATTTGGGAGTTTTAGCAGATCAATCAATCTTGTTGTACTTTTAATCTTACTTTGCAATGTTTATTTAATCACTTTGATGGATCTACCAATATCGTTGCACTGTTCCCCAGCAAATGACAGCTGATGTTACACAGTACTGCGATGACTGATTACTTGCTTTGATCAATCTTTGTGTGCTTCTCAAGTACAGGCCACACTTGACAGATTTTGCCATTGCTATGATGCATATAAATTACTTCTGCTCTCTGATAATCCTGTAAGATATTTCACACTTTTCTTGTTTTAACATTGCTACGGTATATAACTGATGCATTTCTTCTCTGACATTGCTACATAATTCACGTACATCTTAAACTATGCTGTATAATTACACGTGTTTCTTCTCTGATAATGATACATAATTCACAGATTTCTTTCTTACTAATGCTTGTGTAATTCCCGCATTTCTTTATAAATGATGCTATATAATTCAAGCATTTCTTCTTTAATAATGCTATATAATTCATGCATTTCCTCTTCAATATTGCTGTACAATCTGCACATTTCTTCTTTAATAATGCTAAATAATGCATGCATTTCTTATAATTCACGCATTTACTTTTCATCCCAGATAACGTTAACCCAAAATAATACGGTAACTACTACATAAACTGCATTATATCACTGTAATCCTTTACTATGGTAACTGTATAATCTGGTACTGGCTCTTGCTGGGGTATAATCATTCCTGGTGATGTGTAATTATCCTTGGTGGGGTGCAATCATCCTCTGATGGGGTGCAATCATCCTTTGATGGGGGTGTAATCATTCATGGCAAGGTGTAATAATTCTTGACAAGGTGTAATCACTCTTGGCAGGTGTAGTCATCCTCTGGCAGGGCACAATCATCCTTTACTCCGAAAACCAAATGCTCTGGTACTGGCTCTTGGCAGGTGAGAGTGCAGTGTAGGCATTGTATGGCGGGGCAACCTGAGGATGGGTGGGGAATACAGCAGTGGGCTGCATATGGGCAGGGAGAGGGTGGGCTGGGGGTGCCGCCAACACTGTCCGCCCACTGCTGTGGTGAGCTGGTGGTGGTAATGCTCCTCTGAAACAACAAAACAATAATAATAATAAGGTGATGCTTTGGGTGTCTGCCCTTTCCTCTCTTCCTACCTTCCTTTTCTGTCTTTTTTTCCTTCATTCTTTCCTCATCCTTTTGCCTATGGGTGACTTTACACTTCCTCTTCTGTCTTCCTTTCCTTCACTCTATCCTCTTCCTTCTGCCTATGGATGACTCTGCACTGAGTGAAATGCCAAATGGTTTCTTGTACACCAGGAAACAATTAACAAAGCTGGGTGGTAACCATATAACCATATTATGGCGCCTGATGGTTTAGTGGGTAATTAAGGTGCTCCAATTGGATTAAGCCTCTGTAGGTTTATATCCAAGGGGTGGTTGGGGTTTACTGCTCATGTAATGCCACTCTGGGATGAGTGAGGCTGGTCACTCTCATCTTAAATGTAAGGAAAAACTTGTCTAGCCCTGGGCTCCTATGTTCCTCATGGGGCAACATGATGGATGGATTGATGGATAATAATAATAATAATTTAATAAAATGGAAACTGATGATGATGATAAATGAGGGTTGCATGAGTTGGAGGGATTGCAAGCTTATGTCAGACGACAGGGTAACACGGATATCATGTGTCTCTGGCCACCCCTAAAGGAGAAGAAAGGAAGAGAGAAAGATTCATAAACAGAGACAGAAAATGACTGACAGGTAAACTGAAAGACACCCAGAGACATACAAGCTACATGGACAGAAAAATACAGGAAGACAAAAATTACTGTCTATCCATTCTGTGGTTTGCTGGCAGACATTCATATAGCGAAAACAAACTGCCCATCCCATTATACCTTCTCTGGAGCATACAGGCCTGATGGCACAGTATCTATAACTAATGGCTGAACTTAATCTACACTTTTCACTTTAACCTGGCCTAAAACTGACAACTCTCCACCCTGAATACTCAGTGTAACCAGAGATTACAGTTGTAACAAGATTAAAATGGAATAAGCTAGCCATGGAGAAGAGCTAAGGAAGGAATGTAATGCCACAGCATAATTTTGTTCTGCTGCCGTGTTACATGAAGCATGCTGCAAAATGATGAATATCTAGGCCAAGATGAGGTCAAATGAATTATAACATATGCGGATATACCAACTAATCTGTGTGTGTGTGTGTGTGTGTGTGTGTGTGTGTGTGTGTGTGTTGAGAGAGAGAGAGAGAGATGCTGGCAGGTAGGTGGGCTGGGTAGTGGCCACGTATAAAGACAAACGGACAGAAGTGATATAACTCACCCTGGTGTGAAAGAGTTGATGGTGTGGGTCTGGGTAGGGATGAGGGCTAGCAGGCGAGGTGGGTGGTTTTGTATCGTAGTGTTTATAAAGGCCCCAGAATTCTTGCATGCATCGGCCTTGGGCACCTAATGGCAGCTCTTTATGCTACTCATCTCTGGCAGTCTCCTTATTCAGTTGAGGTCATACTCTATGACCTAATCCCAGGTTTTTCTTGGTCTGCCTCACACAACCCTACTCCCCAATGTTTACATTTTTCATTTTCCATGCCCAACTGTCAACCTCCATCCTCTAAACATGCACAAACCATCTCAACCTACCCCTTCTCATCACAACACCAATACATTCCTGTCCCATCCTTTCACTCAACTCTTCATTCCCAATCCTAGCCCCCAAACCGCGAATTCAAGGACACAATCCACATTCATCTGATCACTATCGTTGCTGGACGTTTGGGCTTTCGAATATCCTCTTCCTTTACTGACCATATCTCACTACCATACAGCATTACACTCCTAACACAAGTTGCATACAAAGATTCCTAAGCATGGAGGAAGAGCCCTCTCAGTGTTGGGTGAGGTAAGAGCTCCCTGAACTTCTGCCATCCACTCCTTAATCTTGCCACAGAGCTAGCTCCAGTATCACCCCCAACAATTAACATGTCCACAAAATAACAAAACTCCTCCACACACTCGACAGATTCTGCAGCAAAACAAACCCTTTTATGCCTGACAATCTACATGCTCTCCCCACCACACCGCACACACAAACTCAACATTATTTTGCGGTTTACCTCCAATACCACATCTCTCATGCACACACTTATCATGAATACTGCACAAGATGGTCACCATGTTCAATGACATAAGGATTGGGGCAATATATTATAACACCCTGGTGTGAAAGGAATGATGGTGTGGGTCTGAGGCAGGATGTGGACAGGTGTGGGCTGGGTGGTGGCCATGTACTAATATATTAAAGGATAAAGGAATATATTAACACAATAACTCACCCTGGTGTGAACGGGTTGACAGTGTGGGTCTGAGGCAAGGATGAGGGCAGGTAGGTGGGCTGGGTGGTGGCCACATACACCTGTGCAGCAGCGGCAGCGGCAGCAGCAGCCTGGGGTGGGGGGCCGCCTCGCCGGTACTCACGGTAGACATCAGGCTGGGTGGGAACTATGCCGGCCAGGGACCCGCTCACAGCCAATTGAGATACAGGGGATAGGCCATGCGTCTGGGAGGACGGGGAGTGGTGGGTGGCAGACACATGTGTGCGTCCCAATGTGTGCGCATAGCTAAGACTACTGCTGCTGCTGCTGCCGCTGCTGCCCTGGCCTCCCACAACCACACTGCTACCCCTACCATTGCTTCCACCCCACCCCTTGACATTCCCAACCACCACGCGCTGGTCACGGCTATGGGCTACTGGAGGCTGGGAGTAGTCCTTGTGTCCTGTGATAACACCAGAATTAACACCATTACTGAAACCAGTACATTGCTAACACCACTCCATTACTAACCCACCCATTCATATTCTCAACCACCATGCACTGGTCATGGCTATGGGTTACTGGAGGCTGCCAGCAGTCTTTGTGTCCTGTGATGAATAACACCAGTATCAGCACCAAAGCTAACAAAAGCAATAATCATGACTTTACTATGAGCAAACTATTACTGACCCACCCCCTTCTTATTCCCAATCACCATGTGCTGGTCATGGTTATGGGCTACTGGGGGCTGCATCCAGTCTTGTGCCCAGTGATAACACCAAAACTAACACAACTACTAACACTAGTACACTACTAACCTACCCTTTCACATTTCCAAACATCACACACTGGTCACAGCTATGGGCTACTGGAGGCTGTGAACAGTCCTTTTGTCTTGTGACAAGTAACACTGGTATTAACACCATTACTAACACCATAATAATTATAACCTATTTTAAATGCCATTCCATTACTAACCCATCCTAACCTAACCATACCACCATAAACTTGTCATGGCTACAGGTTACTGAAGGCTGGGTATTGTCTCTGAATCTGTGGTGTCTAATGCATAAAACTAGTTCTACCATCAATACCAAGACCACTATTAACATCACTACCAACACCACTCCATTGCCAAGCCATCCTGACATAACCAAAAAACACCAAGGTTCATCATGATGCTACTGGAGGCTGAGAGTAGTCCTTGTGCCCTGTGATAGTTAACACCTAAATTAACACATTAACACTGTACCTAACCAACACTAATCCAAACATTATATGCTGGTCACAGATATTACGACTGGGGTTGAACAAAAAGAACATCTATCAGCTAGAGTCAATCTGATGGCTATAACATAAACTTTTAAAAAAATTCAAGAGAAAACATACATGAAAAGTAAAAAAAAAAGTCCAACACAAAATGAAGTTATTCTTAACCCTTCTGTGGCCGCTGGCATCGAATGTTTTTCTGTAGTGTGGCCACTGGCATTGATGCAGTGCAACTTGTAGAAAACTGCAAATATTTTGGGGAGAGGAACGGAGGTATGGGAGATTCTGACATAGACCTACTCCAGCCTCTAAACCACTCAAACATTCAGTACATCTCGTAAATCAGTCATGGGTGGATTTCAGTCTTTAGCTCCCCTCAAATGTTAGTGTATAAAAAAAAAAAAAAAAAAAAAAAAAAAAAAAAAAACTGTACCCATTACCATCCTCTTCCTCTTCCTAAACCACCCAACGTAAAGAAAGCACCTCGATCCAGGAATACAAATTATAGATAAAACAGAGGGAAGACATTCATAATTATACAGTAATCTCTTTAATATCCAGATGCCCAGTAACCAGACACCCCAATGTCTGGACATTTTGGGCACGGGCCTTTGGAAACCCAAAATTGCCAAAAAACGGAAAAAAGAATCCCCCCCCCCCACCGTAATTTGAACTTGACGCGCGGTGCCAACCAGCTGTGTTTACGCACAGCCCCTTGCTTTCTCCCTTTTCCAGTTACCGCCTAACTACCATCCTGACGACGCTTATTGCATGGATGCCGCACATGCTCGTTTTTGTGAATAAATTACAATACCTCGCAACTAGACCACATGGGAATTTACAGGATTGTGCAGTGTTAAGAAAGCAGAATTCAGAGTGCAAAGGATTAAGTGCAGAGTGCAAACTGGTAGTTGCAACTGGCATGGCGCAAGTAAGACAGAATGTGCAGTGTTAAACAATTATAATTCACAGTGCAAAGGATTAAGTGCAGCACAACACTGGATTACTGTATGTGCTTCAAGAGCATTTTCACCACTGCCAGAGCCTTAGAGGAGGCGAGTTAATCTTCGTAACGGACACAGACGTATTGTAAGTACCCTGTACACTGCTAAATATTTTCCATACTCACTTCTAATTCCTCATTCTCTGGTTCCTTTTCATTTATTTCAAGGTTTCTGTCCCTTATTTGTGTGAATAGGGTCTTAAATAGGTGCTATGCATGTCCAGTAAGGAGTTATGTACAGTAATGTAGGTGGTTTTCTGAGTTAGGCTTGGTTAGGGTCCATAAGTACCAGTCCAGGAGGCAGGATCCCAGCATCCGGATGATCCCACTTCCTGGACGTGCCTTTGGCTGTATTACATCAGATACTGGGGAGATTACTGTATTTTCATTTATAAGTACATAATATACTGTGTATGGAATTTGTTCATTTTACATACTGTATTTCATATTTTGCACAAACAGTTCAGCAACATATGAGGTGTTCTCGTGGTGAATAAATGGATGTAAACCTTCCCTTCCCCTCACACTGATTCCTTCGCTCGAGATGAAAGTCTTGGGTATTTCGAATATCAGATGAGATGGTTTGTGTCTATACTCACACATATCTTGAAATGGACTAAAAATAGCATCCTTATTATTTCTTTCCACATGAATTAGACCACCCATAAAAAAAAAAAAAAAAAGGAGGGGGTGGGGGGGGACATTCATAACCATGATATTTTTATTTATAAGTACATCCACTCACTCGATGTAGTGCTATTCTCGGGTGTCTGCCCTTTCCTCTCCTCCTTCCTTTCCTTCCTTCCTCTTCTGTCTTTCTTACTACATTCTTTCCTCTTTCTTCTGCCTACGAATGACTTTATACTCCCTCGTCTTTCTTCCCCTCATTCTTTAATGTTCCTTCTGACTGTGCATGACTCTACACTGAGTGACAAACCAAATGATTTCCTGTACATCAGGAAACCATTTACTACGCTGGGTGGTAACCATACACCCAAATTATGGTGCCTGGTGGTCTATCTATCTATCGCCTGACGCCCTAATCCCGCAAAGGGTGGCTGCAGACAAAACGCCTCCAAGTCGCTCTGTCACCCACCATTTGACTACCCTCCCCCCGTATACTTCTCAACTCCCTCCCTCCACCTCATCCTCGGTCTACCCCTCCCTCTCCCTCCTTCCACCTCACCTACATACACCCTCTTAGTCATTCTCCATTCTCTCCACATGTCCAAACCACCTCAGTGTATTTCTCCTAATCTTCTCAACCACATCCACATCCACCCCACAACGTTCCTTCACTTCTTCATTCGTCAACCTGTCCCTCCATGTCATTCCACATGCTCCTCTCAAGTAACTCATTTCCACTGCTCTCACTCTTGACTTGTTCCCCTCATGCAAGGTCCACGCCTCGCTTCCATAAGTCAGGGTAGGGATCACAATACTATCATGCAATGACCTCTTAACTTGGTGGTTTACTGGGTAATTAAGGCATTCCAATCAGATTGAGACACTGTAGGTTTATATCCAAAGGGTGGCTGGGGTTAAATGCTCACGTAATGCCACTCAGGAATGAATGAGGCTGGTCACTCTCATCTTGAATGTCATGACCAACTTGCCCAGCCCCAGGCTCCTATGCTCCTCATGGGACAATGTAGGACTGGATAGATGGATGGACATATCATTTGCTAAATGTTTTCATTGTACATATTTCTTGCTCTGCAAAAGCATTTCAGCAACGTATGAAGTGTTCTTGTGGTGAATATATGCATGTAAAACCATCCCATCCCTTTACACTAATTCCCTCATGCGTGGTGCTAATCATGAGTCGTATCGAGCTTTAGATGTTGCGGTTAGGCCTGTTCACACAAAGGAGGACACTTATCTGGTTAGAGCTAAAAATATCATCTCTTGCCTCTATCTGGACACAAACAAAACCATCCAGACTACAGAAATAACTCAATACTTGCATAAACACAAGAAACATCAAAATATGTGAAAACAATAATAATAATCTTTTTTTATATGAAACCTACCATATTATGTACTGATTTTGTTTGTAATACACATATCTAGTCATTTCAAACCATTTCAACACCACTGAAATTTTGGAGGGGTGAAGAAAAAAAAAAAAAAAAAATCTTTGGCACTGACATCATGTGTAAATATGTGCACTTTTCCACACTTCACTGCACAGCACAGGATGGGTCTACAAAGCCAAAAATTGCATTGCTAGGTACGCTAAACATTCCTCTTCAATTGGGGGGGGGGATGAAACCAGAAAAATTGGCCCCGTGGTTGGCCAGTGGGTCCTAACAAATTCTGGAGGCTTGGCCACGGAGGAGTTAAATCTAATACAGTATTACAGATTATATGATGTACAGTTTTCCATAAAAAGGTATACTAAATAATGTCTGAGATGCATTTCCTCATCAGGCTGGGTGAATGAGTGATTATGCATGTGATGCCAGGTTTGATTAGATTAGGCTGGGTTAAGTTAGGCTAAGTAAGTAGGAAAGGTAACAGTAAAAGTAAACGTATGGTAAAGTAAGATATCAGTTATAAATGCTCCAACATGCTTGCATGCACTGGCTGCTATTACCTAATGGAGGCTCTCCACACTGCTCAATCTCTCACAGCCTTCCCATTCAGTCCCCGAGGTCACACTCTACGACCTCGTCCCAGGTCTTTTTTGGTCCGCTTCTTACAACCCTACCATTGATGAGCAAACCTCTCACCTTCCACACCTAACTGTCATCCTCCATCCTCTCAACATGCCCAAACCATCTTGATCTACTCCTCCCCATCACAACACCAATACATTCAAGTCCCATCCTTCCTCTCAAATTTTCAATCGCAATCCTAGCCCCCACCACCAGGCCTCACACTCGAGGAGGAACGACATCCATCCAATCGCTGTCTTTCTGTACGTTTCAGCTAACCTTACAGTAAGGTAAGGTAAGGTAAGGTAAGGGATGGGAGGGGAAGGGAAGGGATGGGAGGGGAGGGGAGGAGAAGGGAAGGGAAGGGAAGGGAAGGGAGGGGAAGGGAGGGGAAGGGAACGTGAGATGAGGAGAGGTTAAAGTAAGGTAATACGAACACCACTACCACCAATAATAATAATAATAATAATAATAATAATAATAATAATGATGTGCACATTGCTCTTACCAGGTGGGTGCACTGCTGACTGGCCGGTGTACTCTTTGTGGGCCTGGGGTGGCTGGGTGAAGGAGTGAGTGTGCGTGTGAGAGTGTGTGCGGGCAGGGTCTCTGGTGTGGGCGGCAGGTGGCGGGAGGTTGTCGTGGTGGGCGGGAGGCGGCTGCAGCAGAGAGTCCCGCACGTGGGCAGCAGGGGGGGCCAGGTGCTCTCTGTGGGGTGGGGCGACACGGAAAGGAAGGGAACACCATCCAATACATCAGACTAGTTTACTGTGCAATGGGTGAATCAAAATTGCATATTCTAGTTTTAAAATGTATTCTAAGCTGTATACAATCCTCAACAATGGTAGCAGTAGTAGTAGTTTTAAAGTAATGGGACACCACCCAATATGTCTGACTAGTTTACTTTGCAATGAGTGAATCAAGGATACATCATACTCCTCTAGTTTTAACAAATGTATTCTAAACTGAATATAATCATGAGATAACAACAGTAACTGTAAAGTTGTGATGTAAAAAGAGAGGAACACCACCCAACTGTCAGGACAGTTTACTGTGCGATGAGTGAACTATGGCTCTACCTAACCCTTCTGGTTCAATTATCATCATCATCAGCAGCAGCAGCATCAGGACCTCCTTTCCCGTCCTACGGCAGGGTAAGGAGTAGCAACGTCCAGACAGCCCAAGTCTGCCCAAGTCAATGGGCCATGATTCCATTCACTTATCATTCAAGCCCCCGGAATCCTTGCTCTATCTATTACGCCAAAGACATTTACCACATTCTGCAGCTTCGCATAAACATATCCAAGAGTCAATCCAAATGCTGTCACGGTTTAGGAAACCCTAAATGGCAGTGAGACAAAATTTCAGTGTTACAGGCTGTAAAAATAGTTTCACCAAGGTCTGAGGTACTTCAAGAGATACTACTAGTGACCTGGTTTAGAGGCTGCCCATGGAAGATGTAAGAGCTGGTGGTGTGTGCTGACCTTAGATCTAGAGCTACTACTACACCTGGCACAGAAGTATTACTACAGGTACTGAACGAGTATATGAGTGGGCTGCAAGTTGGAGAGAAGGTAGCCTGATAGCAGAGGACAAGGTGACATAGTGGTGGTTCACTATGTGGCCACCCCTTATGGGATTATGGTGTCTGCCAATAGATGGCTAGGTAGACAGAGACAGAGAGTGGGGTGTGAGCTGGAATGAGGACAGTCAGACAACAAAGGAGAGGACAATATGAAGAAGATTTGTTTTGTGACCAGCCCTTATGGGATTAAGGTGTCTGGCAATAGACAGATAAACAGGCAAGATAGACAGACAAAGATGGTTACTAACCTGTTGTTGTAGTTCTGATCCCTAGACTGCTGTGTGGAGTAGTCTCGCGCTTCGGGTTTAGCAATGTGCAACACACACTCACTCTGAGCCTTGGCCAGCAGACGCTTCTTCTGACTCTGAGAAGCACCCACCGACGAGTAACTGTGGGACAGACTGAAGCACAAAGTTGCATCAGTATATGAGTATTTTTATTCTAACCTGGTATAAAACTGCCATCGCTCCAACATGATTACTGAGATCCAACAAGAACAACACTAAAACATGATGCTACTCTTGAAGATGAGCAGTGGAAAGGGTGTAGAGATGTAATCTTCCACTGACCACATGAAATAAGCTGCAACAGAACAAAAACTTGGGCCAAGTTAAGGTAAGAGGACATTACTTCACATTATTCATAACACACTTCATACACCACTTCCATAACAGTGACAATCCATCAACATAACCTCAAATTAGTATTACTGCACTTCATTCACCCACCAGTGAGTGAGTATGAGACAGACTGAAGCACAAAATGACACTGTAAATACTGAGAATGAGAGTGAGTGAAATGGAGGGGGTGAAGAGGGAGCAACCGAGGATGACATGGAAGGATGGGGTGGGGATGGGTATGAGAGGGGGTGTGAGCTGAAGAGAGAGCGGCCTAATGGTGAAAGACAGGTGGCATGGGGATGTTGTTTGAGGGCACTCCCTTTGGGATTAACCCCTAAAGTCCTAATCACATGAATTGATGCGATTTGAGTTTTATGCCAAAATGCCTAATCATATAAATTGAGCAGGGCCTGTAAAAAACCGCGGAGCACTTCCTCCACCCCGATTATGATGTACATGGCATCAGGCCAATGAGAACTCACCCGAGGTGGCAAGAGGGAGGATCGGACCAACCCGGGCAGTGGGGGGACACCCCCCCTCTGGGCCACCTCCATGAAACCCTCTACCCCACTCCCTCCTTGTCCCCCATCACCCTCCCACTCCTCCACGCACCTGCATCTCTCCTCCCACCACCACCTGTGTCCCTTCCCACCCACTCTCACCCCTCCTCCCACCGTGCTAGCCTTGTGCTCCCCCTGAACCCCAACCCATCCCTCCCATCTTGTCCCTCACTACCCTCCCACCCCTACAGACCCCCGAGAGGTATCAGGCCGCCAAGATGTTACAAAACACAATGAAGTGCTTTCTTTTCAGGTGAAAAGTTGGTTATTATTCCAACCCCTGTACCTACTCCCCACAGCCTAGTAATCTCCACACACCTACGTACACCTGTTTTCATGGCTGGTGTGACAGAACACTTTGAAATGACCTGTTCCAATAAGAAAAATATGTAGTTATCAAAATTTTCATGTTTTAGATTGTTTTCAAGGGTAACTATTTTTTTCTTTTTTTTTACCCTTTGAGAGGGTAAAAAAAAATAGGCCTGTTTTTGCATCCTGGCGGGCAGTCAAGGCTGGAGAATTGTGTACCATAGGGGTTACATCGAGGTTTGAGTGTATTTTAAACCTCAGGTGAGCGATTTCTCTACGAATTTTCGGTTTCTCACCAAAAGAAGTTTGAGCCAAAAAATTTTTTTTCCAAAATTGGTCAAGATTGGGGGGGGGTCAATAATGGAAAACCGGTTGGGATGGGGCGGGTTTAAAAAAAAAAAAAAAAAAAAAAAATCAACACAGACGAAACATTAACCCCAACAGTTAAAATACTAGTGTAATACATGCTAAATATGATGAAAATGATGATGATGACAGAGGGGAGTGACCCACCTGGCGTATTTGTCATCATTTGATGTTTGAGGTTGCTGGTGAGAGCTGGCCACAATTTTGTTCTGGTTGTTGTTTACACAAGTTGAGCAGTGGCGGTCTTTGCAGCATTTGCCTGGAAAGTAATTGCAACATCATAAATTAATTGCAACACTGTAAACTAACTACAATACCTTAAATTAACTGCTACTGTAAACTAACTGCAGTATTGTAAACTATAAGTAACTGCAATACTGTAAACTATCAGCCATACTGTAAACTTACTACAGTATCAGTTCACATCGTATAGTATCGTTTAAAAAGGCTCCAAAGTGCTTGCATGCATTGGCCTTGGTCACCTAATGGTGGCTTTCCAAGCTGCTCAATCTCCAACAGCCTCCCTATTCAGTCCCTTAACCCTGAAGTCACAACCTATGACAACATCCCAGATCTTTTTTTGGTCTGTCTCTTGCAACCCCACCCTCAGCATTCAGTTTCTTATCTTCGGCACCCAAATGTCGTCTCCCATCTTCTCAACATGCCCATACCATCTCAATCTATCCCTCCTCTTCATAACACCAATATAGTCCTGCCCCATTCTTCCTCTCAACTCTTCAATCACAATCCTAGCCCTCTCCAGGCCTAGCATTCAAGGATGCACTACACATCCATTTGATCATTGTCATTTGTGTATGTTTAAGCCTACAAACAACCTCTTCCTTTACTGCCCAGGTCTTGCTTCTAAACAGCATTACACTCCTAACACATGCCACATACAATGATGCCTTACCATGGAGGAAGAACCCTCTCAATGTTAGGAAAGGCAACAGCTCTCTGAACTTCTGCTGTCTCTCCTGACATTGAGACGGCAATATTGTAAACCAACTGCAACATAAAAAAATAACTGCCATATTGTAAATCAACAGCAATACTGTTTAGTATGTATCACATAAAAGTTTTAATCTCTATGACACCAGGTTTAAACATCAGGTGCTAGATAGAAACACCTTCATGAGGCAGCTCTGCACCACCTACCTCCAGACTCATCGTCACTGTTGCCGATAGTAATAACTCACACGGCTGCCGATGGAGCGTCTTGAATGATGATGGTCTATTGGCTATACGGCTTGATTGTACTGTTACACCACCATTATTATAACTACCACCTACCTCCAGCCATCATCTTCATCATCATCGCTGTCGATGAGAGTATGGCTGGTGATGATTTGCTGCCTACATAAGATGCCAACTGAATCATTCTAACCATTGCACCAACATTAATATCCTCAATATATGTCACCTACCTCCAGCCTCATCATCACTGTCGCTGATGGTAATAACTGACACGGCTGGTGATGGAGTGTCGCGGATAGTGATAGTCTGCTGCTTGCCAGCCATGCTGCTGCTGCTGTAACTGCTGCTTGAGTGTTGCTGACTGCTGCTGTGGCTCTGCTGCACTGCCTGCCCACCGTGACCCACTGTATACACAGACAACAGACTCTCAGTAACACACCATAATTGTCAATATCATTTAACAAAGCCTCAATCAACATACAGCTCCTAGCATCAAAACTATCAGTTATAAACAGGGCTATACTGGGTGTCCCATGAGATTTCTGAGAAACTTCAGGGTGATTCTGTGGCTACCTTTATACTGTATATATAGTAGACCCTAGTTATCCGCGAGGATTAAGTTCCAGAGACCCCCACGGATGGCAAATTCCACAGATACTCATGTCATCATCACAAAATGGCATATTATTTCCACATGAGCTAAGCACATCCTTGAAAAAATGAAAACATTCTTTAAAATATTACAAATACTTATTAACTCTCACCAAAATACAGTGTGTTCTCTTCATAACCTTCGTACAATGACGACTGCTGTATAGGTGACGATGATTGTTGTATGACGACGACAATGACTGTAGTGCAGTTCCTACAGTGCCAATGTGGTGAGGTGATGAGATGTGTGGCGGCAATATAGGCGAGCTGTGAGTCTAGTCTGACCCGTCTGACAGGACGCAAGATAACACCTTACGCTCTCTCTTGGGCTTAAAAGGATTGCTTTTATCCTTCACTTGTTTCTTGGGAGCCATTTTTCACTTACACACTGAAGTACGGCAGAGTTGTAAACACGAGAAGGGCGACGACGACATAAGTAACGAACTGACTGGTGTTTACAATAAGACTGGCGGAATGGTGGGAATGCTTGTGGGAGTGGGTAAGCTAACTGTAGCTACAAAAGAAGTGCGAGTTGCGCGCCAATTTCAAATTAAGTTACAGTGTATAGTACATATTAAAATAAGTTTGATCCGCGGAAACTTAAATCCACGGATGAAAAGGGTCTACTGTATATATAAAGACTTCAACATGGATCTAATTAATCAGCCATTACACAGCTTCAATAAATGATAACCCTACAGGAAAGAAAGGTCTCCCTCTATAATGGTTCAGAACTGGACCCATAATGAGAGCACTCTTTACAGAAAATAGTCCTAGAATAACTTAGTTTTTTTAAATCTCACAGGACACCCTGCATTAAATAAAAAATGCCTGTCTGACCATGTAAGGTAGTCCAGTTCAGTGTAAAAATGTAACAGGCTGTTAAGGTATTGACCTGTATGGGTTGGGTGAGCGGCGCTGGGGTGGGCAGGATGGGCGGAGGAGTGGCCGGGGTGAGAGACACTGTGGTGGGCCGAGGAGTGGGTGGCTGAGTGGTGGGCCGAGTGATGGGTTGGGTGGTGGCCGTGGCCCGAGTGGTGACCAGAATGGTGGTGACTCCCGCTGTTGTGTATAGCAGACCCATTACAATTATTGAAACCACTACTACACACTAACCTACACAGCATCAGTTGCTAGGGAACAGGTGCAATGAAGCATCCTGTAACACCTACAATGATACCCTAATTAACAGATAACAAAGCATTAAAACACACACACACAAACAAATAAGGAATGCCTCAATAATTTTTATCCACCATCTGGTGTTCAAGATGGACACCTTAAAGTGGTGACATTGATATACATGAGTGGCAGAGCTTCACAGTAAAAAAATATTCCCCAGCCCCCTCTCCATCTCCGAACTGAAGATGGTGGGCTGAGAGAGAAAGGCACCTTCAGCCTTCAGTCTGCTGGGTTCACATTCATATGAACCTGTGGCTACAACTATTACTACCACCATTACTTTTATCATAAAAACCTTTATTGCCCCATATACAGTGTAAGCACCTGAAGCTACGTTACTTAGTCCCAACATTTATGGTGGGACTGATAAACTGTTCTATAGGGTGCAATTTTGTGAACAATAAATTCCAGCCATCCCTCAGATGTAAATCCTCATGAGTCACATATGGCTTGAGTGCCTTGCCCACAGCATCACAGGCATCATACCTGTACAAAATCAACTCTCCATATTTCTGAAAGGTGACACAGTCATAATTTGTAGTTTCTTGTTCAGGCTTTACTATTCTCTTTTCACCTTAACTATGCCACCGTTCTTGTACGTTACAGCTTATTTCTCATCGCTTAATGGTAGAGGACAATATAACAGCTCTACTGTACAGTACATCCATCCCATACCAATTATCTGCAACTAACATTGCGTCCTTCTGTTAACCTGCTGATACAACTCTGCATTCAAGATGATATGGCAATTTTTAGGCCAAGTTAAAGTACAAAGAGTATAATCACTGGGGCACTAATCACCTGGGATTCATTATTAGTATGGAGCACAATTATGGTATGAATATCAGGGATTTTCAGCTTGTTAATCTGTAATGTACACAATGCTACCTACTGACGTTTTTGCTTATACTGTATCATTATATACAAGGTGGTCCATAAATACTGCTCCATTAAACTTACCTGGGTGTACCTAAACTACTGCAGGGATGGCTCAGTCTGCTGAGGTGGATATGGGTGCAGCAATAGCAGTAGGAGATGAATAAATGATGCAGGGTAGATACTAATTATGCTGACTGAGTCATCCCCACAACACATGAGAAATCATCCAGTGGAGTGAAAGAGAAGCATTATGTATGGACAACCCTTTCCTGTAAAATAATGTGCAGATGAATGCAATAACTGGCATCCTCCCAGCAGACAAAACATGGCCTGGCCAGGGAGTGCTTGGCAGCCAAGGGGGCCTGGGCAACATGCTTGGTTTACTATACTGATATTAAAATACAGTACTTTACATATGAGAGGGGAAAGTGTAGGTTGAAGGGTGGGCAGCCTGATGGTGAGGGACAGGGTGACACGGATGTAATTCATTTGTGGCCATCCCTTTTGGGATTAGGACGTGGCTATCAAAGGACAGCTAGATAGATGGATGTGGGCAATACCTCACGATGCACTCAGACTCAATCCACCCCTTTTCTGTTTGGCCTTATTAGCTGCCTGTGGCTTTCTCTGCTGAGATGAACAATGATTATCGCTTTCCAGTATACATGATATATGTGTCAGGTGAGTGCCTGCCATGATGTATGCTTGTGTGTGATATCTTACTTAAGACAAGTATGGTAAATGTCATGGGTTATCTGTGGCACAGTGCTGATACTG
Organism: Coenobita brevimanus; assembly: GCF_032717465.1. Classification (NCBI taxonomy): domain Eukaryota; kingdom Metazoa; phylum Arthropoda; class Malacostraca; order Decapoda; family Coenobitidae; genus Coenobita; species Coenobita brevimanus. Next base: position 492,281 of record NC_136999.1, on the reverse strand, counting down.
GCCCAGTGAGATGATACCTCAGGTAGTGCCTGTGTGTGTTAACTTATTTATGACTGGTAAGGTACGTGTTAACTCGCTGTGACTGATACAGTACGTGTTAACATACTTGTGACTGTTATGGTAAATGACATAGTTTATAATGAACGGTACAAAGTGTGATAACTTATAAGCAGCATGGTATCTATAATAACTTACTTGTGACTGGTATGGTAGGTGTTATGTGTTATCTGTGGTGCAGCACTGGTATTAGCCCAGTGAGATGACGAGGCACCAGGTGGGGTTCCTTCCTTCACCCTCTTCTTGACTGGTGACAACTGCTGACTGAGGTCCTTCTTGTCATGAGCTGGTGGCTGGGTGGGCCGGGCACTGACGTGGAGGGTGTGGCCGGGGTGGGCAGAGGAGTGGCCCATCAGGGATGCCTTACTGGACCGCTTGCTGCCTGCCCACGTGCCAGACGGGTATGCCTCATACAGATCCGGGTGAAGGTCCACAGGGAACATGGTGGGAGGTGCATCACTCTGTACACAAAGTAGTGTTTTAAAGAACATTCATTGTACAGATAATGTACTCTAAATGTCTTACTTTCTACCTAAGAATGGAATGAGGCAAGGTCAATATGTAAGTATGGTATATATCTATATATATCTATCTATCTATATATACCTAAATATCTATATCTATATATACCTAAATATCTATATCTATATATACTGTGTATATATATATATATATATATATATATATATCCATCCATCCATCATCCAATCCTACATTGCCTCATGAGGAGCGTAGGAGCTCGGGGCTAGGCAGTTGGTCCTGACATTTAAGATGAGAGTGACCAGCCTCACTCATCCATGAGTAGCATTACATGAGCAATCAACCCCAACCACCCCTTGGATATAAAATACACTGGCTCAATCCGATTTGAGCAAAAAAATTACCCACTAAACCACCAGGCGCCAAAATTTGGTTACCCTATATGGTTACCACCCAGCATAGTAAATGGTTTCCTGGTGTACAAGAAAACAATTAGCTTGTCACACACTGTAGAGTCACCCACAGGCAGAAGGAAGAGGAAAGAAAGAAGGTATATGTATATATAAATATATCATGTTTACAGTGGCTCTGCTCTCTCTATTCCCATTCATCAGGCTTTCGAAATATTCTTTCCAGTTGGGCCTTACTTCATCCCCATAGATTAATAATCTACCACTTACATCCTTCACAGTTTCACATTTCTTTCTGCTTCCACTTCTACATTTCCACACCTCTTACCAGAATAACTTTCAATTTTCAGAGTAATTTGTATTCACTTTTCTTCCTAGATTATGATTTACCTCCTTTTTCCCCTTCACTAGTCTCTTTACGTGCTTCTTGCTCTCAAAATATTCAGTTCTTGTTTCAACTGAACCCCTGTCCTGTAACCACTCTAGCCACTTCCTCTTTTCCTCAACTGCTCTCTTAGCCTCTTCATCCCACCATGCCGTACCTTTTTTTGTGTTGTTACTCTTGCCACACCACAAACCACTTAGCATTCCTAACTCTGCAATCCCTAAATGCATTCCACAGGCTGTCCAGATCCATTTCATTCCACTTCACTTATCCTAACTCCTCCCCTACTTTGGTCCTGTATTCATCAGCCACTTCTTTGATCCTCAGCTTCTCGACTTTCAGTCTTTCTCCCTGACTGCTCCTCTCTCTCCAGTTCCATCTCACTCCTCTCAACTTGATCTTGCATAAAACAATCATATGGTCTGACAGACCTCCACATCATCCTCTCACGGTGCTCGTATCAGCAACCATTCCCAGCATCGACCTCTGTACGAGCACGTAATCACTCGGGCTCCTTTCAATACAATCCCCATTCCCTCTTTACCATGTATGTTTATGTGCATATTTGTATTTGATATACAAGTTACAAATGCACAACCTCCTTTCCTGATGCATATCCTTCAGTCGCTTCCCATTATCATTTTCTTCTGGTACTCCATTACAACCTCCCCCCCCAAAAAAAAAAGCAGGAAGATATAGAAGAAGAGGAAGAAGAAGTACTGGTAGGAGTATTGGTTGTTAGAATTAAGAAACAACAGCGTACTTGTACCACTGTTGAGTCGACAAGGAAGGTGCGTCGCCATGCATCAGTAGCATCAGGTAAGAGGCTGGCTGGCTGCTGCAAAGAGGTTGGTGGCTGTGGCAGCTGCTGCCATCCACTGGGGACAAGCGCCATCTGGCCGCCCCTCCCCCAGCCCCCTCCCACAGCAGCACCCGTGGTTAACAGCATCCCTCGGCCAGGCTGCTCCACCATGGATACCGGCACATACTGACCACCACCGCCTACCTGATATAGCACAACATTAATCATCTATCTTCAGTAACACAACACAAAATTCCATCCCTCTTACTCTCTCTCTCTCTGGGCACCTAAAAGAGTTTCCTCTTCCAGGTTACCACCACACAACACAATACTCTCACAACACAACATTATTATTAACCCAATATGCACATGTACACAAACAAACCTGCATGCACAAAGAAATGCATATTTGTATGCATACACTGAAACATACACACAGGCATCCATGCATGCACACACACACAAGTAATAACCTTACCTGCTGAGGCAGCAGTGATGGCTGAAGCTGTAACTGAGGCTGCTGAGTAACTACGGTAACATGTTTGCCAGGTGATGCCAGGCCCTGGTATGGCGGTGGGCATAGGATGGATGACACCAGCTGGGGCTGGAAGCTAGCTGCTGCTGCTGCTGCTGCTGCTGCCTCACCCCTACTGCTGCCACTGTACCCACGCCCGCTGCGACTGCCCTGGTACAGGCCATACTGAAATGCAACTATAGTCAGCACACACCACTACATCAATTACATCCACACTCACTGTAACGGCCCTGGTACAGACCGTGCTGTAATGCAATGACTATCAATACACACCTTAACATACCACTCTGCTAGACCGCTATTATATACCCGTAACATGCCTACTGTCCATTTCTAATCACAATAGGATTAAGCCGCTACTCACACTGCCACACAAGCCCACAAACCCTCTCTCTAATTCCAATACCTATAATTATATACCTAATATGAAACAGTCACACAATGGGCAAGTGTGTAAGGTTGTAATTCTATTCGAAATGAAATATAAATTAGGCTTTCCATACACTTAAATGCCCTGGCAGAAAATAAAATTAAATGGTAATAATGGTGCAGCGCAAGAGAGGGATGCCTTGATGGGATGGCACCAGTATAACTGGGTGGGCTTAGCTGTCCAGTTCTACAAATGTTCCTAAACTCCTTCCCTATCCCCCAAGAGGAAGATGGTGGACTGTAGGAGGACAAATTTATCCTGCCACTGAACAGGCTCATATCCATTTAAGCCTGGGGCCAAAAAAAAAAATTTGATAGTGTGAACTATGAACAAGCAAGCAATGTTAAAGAAAGATGAATACGGACAGTAAATGAGTGTCCATTTGAGGATAAATGTTTGCTCAATATTCACCTCTTCCACTTCTGACTTCCAAAGCTGTCAGAGGTTTAGTATGCTGCTCTGCCTACACATGATTCTCTTTGATATGATATGCCTGGACTCAAAAAGACAGACAAGCCTAAAGTGTGAGGTACATGCAGGTGAACAAAGGTTTTTGCTCCCAAATGTACCTGGCTGCTGAAGGTAAGGGTGATAGGAGGAAGTGATGGACATACCCAAGTGTGAAGCTGATGCAGCGGATTACATAATTTTCTTTGATAGGATGCATCAGGGAGGATAGTAACAGACAAACCCGAAGTGTGAAATAAATGCAGTGGGACACAGGGTGAACTCTGGATCAACTATGAATTTTTGTCTCCAACAGCAAACCACTGTTCATGATGGTAAACTTCTGCCCCAAATGTGAACCTCTGTCTACGATTAACTCTGGCTCCTACTTGTCAGCTACTGTCTCCATTGGTGAACTTTTGTCCCCAACTGTGAACTTTTGTTGGTGACTGTACCTGGTTAGTGATCTGGTTATTGAAGGTGAGGGTGACTGATCCATTGGTTGAGTGGACATAATTTGGCATGAGTGACGGCGGCAGCGCCTGGGTTTGTGACACGGCAGCTGCTGTGGCGTAGGGCGGAGCAGGTCGTCTGCACACTTCCATCATCTGTCACAAGAACAATGATAAACATTAATACATTCAAAATTACTAGCTACCACACACACACACACACACGCAAACACCTCCCCCCACACACGAACACATTCACACACACCTCCCCCCCAACACACACACACATACATGCCTGCCCACACACGCAAACACATGCATGCAAGCCCCCTCACACACACACACACACATACACACAAACATATGCACACCTTCCCCCATACATGCATCATGCATGCCTGCGTGCACGAATGCAAGCACACACACACACACACACACACACACACACACACACACACACACACACACACACACACACACACAAATGCACCTCCCCCCAACACACATGCATGCCTGTACCCCCCTACAAACACACACACACACATGCATGCATGCCTGCATCCCCCCCTACACACACACACACACTAAATTTGAATTATTAAAAAACGGAGATGGGACCTCACAAGTGTAGCTCAATTCCTGTATATCACAATTAGGTAAATACACAAACACACACACACACACGTGCCTGCAACCCCCCCTACACACACAAACATACACACACACACACACACACATATGCCTGCATCCCCCTACACACACACACACACATGCCTGCACCCCCCCTATACACACACACACACACACACACACACACACACACACACACACACACACACCTGCATGGAAGCCTTGACATTAGAGCAGTGAGGATAGTCTAGGAGGTGCGTTAGGGTGACAAAAGAATGTTGAAGGGCCTCTCCCGGGCTGATGCGCCTCTCCTGGTCCATGGTCAACATTCGCTTCAGCAGGTCAATGAACTCCCGGCGGTCGGCTTTCTCCGCCAGCAGTTCACCCCCCTCAAGCTCAGGCACGTTAACCTGGCCCATGTCATCCAGGCAGTTGAAAATGTACTTGCGGGCCTCCTTGCTCTTGATCCCAGTCTCTCCCTCATGTTCCTCAGGAGTCTGAAATAACATCAAATAGCATCAGCACAACAGACCATCCAGGTAATTGAAAAACAGTATACTGGTGCAACTTTTCTGTTCTTGATCCTGGTTTCTCCCTCATGTTCCTTGAGGTTTGAAATAATATCATATCACATAACATAGTACATAGCAAACAGCAATACACCTAATAGTTCTTTCAAGGCTGCTTGTTAGAAAAGACTATGATATCTAATTCTACTGGCTGAACATAAGGACAGCAACACAAAGTTGCTGAAGTTGCGTATCCCGCTAAGTTATGCTGGTGCAGACACGTTGAAATGGGGGAGGGTGACGCTGAGAACGGTTAACTATGGATGTTGAGTGAAGAATGCCAGAGATAGAAAGGACAGCAACACATGAAGGGTCCCCAAAGTTAGCGAAGCTGCGTGCCCAACTTAGTTAAGATGGTCTGGGTATGATAAGATGGGAAAGGGTTCACCTGCAAATGTTAAGTGAACAATGCTTGAGGCAGACTGAGAAGATGGGATGAGGTCCTGCATGGAAACATCCATGATATTGGACTCAGACGAGGAATGGCTCAGGATCATAACATGTTGACTTGCCATCAGGTGAAAAGTGCCACAGATGCTAATGTGATCTATGATCTTTAAACATAAAATCACATAATACAGGTAACACGTTTCATCGTTTCATTTTTAAAGGCTCCAACATGCTTGCATGCATCGGCCTTGGTCACCTAATGGCGGCTTTCCACGCTGCACGATCCACTGCAACCTCCTTGTTCGGTCCCTTAACCCTGAGGTCACACTTAATGACCTCATCCCATGTCTTTCTAGGTCTACCCCTCATAACCCCACCCCCAACATTAACACTTCTCATCTTCCTCACCCAATTATCATCCCCCATCCTCTCCCCATGTCCAAACCATCTCAATCTACCTCTCCTCATCACAACACCAATACACTCCAGTCCCATCCTACCTCTCAACTCTTCCATTGTAAACCCAGCCCCCCCGGACCTTGAACGCAGGGACGCACTACACATCCACCTCATCATTGTCATTTCTGTACATCTGAGCCGGCGAATATCCTCCTCCTTTGCTGCCCAGGCCTCACTACCATACAGCATTACACTCCTAACACATGCTGCATACAAAGACCCCTTAGCACGTAGGGAGAGCCCTCTCAATGTCAGAAGAGGCAAGAGCCTTCTGAACTTCTTCCAACCACTTCTCACCCTAGCCACAGAGCTAGCTCCAGCCCCACCTCCAGCACACAACATGCCTCCCAAATAACAAAACTCTTCCACACACTCAAGAGATTCACCAGTAAGGTCAATCCTTTCACACCTGACAATCTCCACCTGCTCTCCCCAACACACCGTACACATAAAATCAGCATTATCTCGCAGTCTACCTCTGATATCACTACATCTCTTGTGCACCCATTCATCACAAACACTGCACAAGATAGAATTACTTCCCACGCCCTTGTGGCAAACTGCACATGGCCACTCTCCCTCGTCTTTGACAGTACCGCCACCAACCCTAGATATCATCACTTTTGTTTTATCTGCATTTACCCTTAAGCCCTTGTGCCCCATACCATCTCTCCACTTCCTAAACTTTTCCTCCGCCACCCTTTCGTTCTCTGCAATCAACACCAAATCATCAGCATACAACATCTCCCACGGGAGTCCGTTTCTAAAGTCACGTGAGAGGGCTTCAAGTACCATCATAAACAACATGGGACTCAAAACTGACCCCTGATGCACACCAACGTTCATGGAAAACTCATCACTCAAATCTCCATTTACTCTTACCTGGGTGCGAGCACCCACATACATAGCCATAACCACCCTAACCAGCCACTCTTCCAAGCCAAGCTTTCTCATTGCCCACCACCTCTATAGGGACTCTGTCAACAAGTCCATAACCACAACAAGTCCATAACATGTATACATGCCACCCGATGGCTACAGACGTTTTTTAGTAGCACGTACATATGCCACCCGATGTGAAAGGGTTTAGCCTCCACAAAGGGTAGGTGGACTCAATATCTCTGTACATAAATTTGGTGGTCTTGGATACAGATTCTCACCTTGAGCCTCCAGAAAGGGTAGGTGGACTCATTATCTCTGTAGAAAAATTTGGTGGTCTTGGTGGCATTGTTGAGCATGTGTTCTGCTGGGATCCCCTGCGTCTGGCTGATGTACCGGATCTGGCCAAGAAAATACTTGCATTACATTCCATTCCTTCATCATTGCCATCATCGTCGTCACCATCCAATCTTTCATCACTGTCATCATTATTCAATTTTTCATCACTGTCAACACTATTCAGTCCTTCATCATTATCACCATTATATTCAATCCCTCACTATCATCATAAAATCTATGGTGATCATCATCATTCAATCTCTCATCATCATCAACTAATCCTTCACCATCATCATCAATCCCTTGATGTCATCATCCAATTCTCTTTATGCCTCATCAAAAGCAAAGGAATCCATGTCTAAGATATTCAGTTCCAACATTTAAGGCAAGTGACCAGACACTCTCCATGTTGCTTTATGTGGGAAAAAAAAAAAAAAAAAAAAAAAAAAAAAAAAAAAAAAAACTCCCTTGGATGTTGTAAACCATTCTGATAGTGCTGGCAGCACTGCTAAGCATACATTCTTCTAGGATCCCTTGTTAGTACAGTAATGGATAAAAGCTTACCTACTGTAGTCCATATTTACTTCATACTTAGGGCATACATCACTTTCCACCTTGATGCATCATCAAAGAAAGTCAGCCAGAGAAACAAATCAAGTTCCTCTCAGCTTAGGAATATTAGCCACCAAAGGAAAGTACAATGACGATTATTCCATAAAATGGTTCAGATCCTTTCTAAAACATACACCTGATTATACTCTTTAAGACAAAAAATACACTGGCTATCCCAGGAAAAGCAGTAAACCCCAAACACTGCTCAGATATAAACCAAACTGGAGGAACTTAACTCATTAGACAACCAGATATTATAAATATTCACCTGGTCATACTCTGAAGACCCTGGATACAAAGGCCAGCCCAGGAAGAGCTCAGCAATGACGCACCCCAGGGACCACATGTCGATAGCTTCAGAAAACGGAAGCCCTAGGACAATCTCAGGGGCTCGGTAGTAGCGTGACTGTAGGTAGGTATTGCAAACAGCCTTGGAGACATGAGAGGCACTGCCAAAGTCTATCACCTTCACACGATATGGTTGTCTTACGGGGTCCACCAACATTATGTTCTCAGGCTTCAGGTCAGCATGGATGAGACCAAGTTGCTGTCACAGGAAGACAGACATGTAAATTAAATGGTACAGAACAAGGCAAAAGGCAGAGATACAATGAACGAAGATACAATGACATGAAAATAACTTTGTTTCTTAACCTGTCCACTCTCCACATGCATTCCTCAATAACTCCACTTCCACTGTTCTTACTCCTGACTTTCCATTTTCATGCCACACCAAAGTCTCACACCTTTATGATAATGTTAACACTAAAACTCCTTCTTCCAAAGCCTCCCCCCAGCTGCCAAACTCAAATTTCTGTTTCATATCAAGGTCTAGTACCAGCCAGTTTCCCTCACTACCCTTCTTTCTACTTCCTTTGCAGTATGAATGATCCTCCTTGGTTAGTCAAACCAACCCTCAAATGTGATTACTACCCGCCATCAACTTCACTGAAAGCAATTAGGGATCTTCGTTGTTCATGTTGTTGCAGCTCCACTATCAAATGAAGTGTGAACCTAGTGGACTGCAGGGTTAAAATGTCTTTCTGTTGAGGGACTTTCGTATAACTAGACAGTCGAGCTGCATGGTTATAGCAGTGGTACCACATGAAGGTGTCCCTCTCCACCACCAAAGGATTTCTGTCAGAATAAAATGAAGACTGCAGTCAATGTCTCCTTTATTCTCCTCAAATGAACTTACTTTTAGTTTAAGAAGGGCTGTCAGGACCTGCTGAAGGATAGGTCTAATAAATTTGAGGGGCAGTGGAGAGAATTTGTTCTGCTTGAGGAAGTCGTAGAGATTCTGTTCAAGCATCTCAAAGACCAGGCAGGTGTGGTTCTTGTGTTGGAAACATTCAAATGCTCGAACAAAGTTATAGTCATCAGCACTCTCCTGACTGAGCCGCGTGAGGATGCCAACCTAAACGAAGAAAAACATCATTATATTATTACCAGTCTATCCATTACATATCTGTCAGTCTATTTATCTATGTAACACTCAAATGCTCAGACAAAGTTACAACTGTCGACACTCTTTTGGTTCAGTCATGTAAAGATGCCAACCTACACCAAGAAAAACATTACTTGGACTGTGTATGACAGTATAGTGCAATAACCATATGTGTTACCTCAATCTGTCCCTGTTTGGTGTAGATGGTGTGTTTATTAAAGATATTAAGGGCACAGAGTAAAGTATGGGAGTATGTAATTTGGAATGGACTGGAAGGAAGAGAAATGCGATTAAGTTACCACTGTCTCTCCCTGGCATGGGATGGTAGGTTTTTAGGGATCTTGATGTTAAGGGTGACAAAGAATGCGTTGATGTGCACAAGAACTGTGGCTAACTGTAGCTGTAATTTGGAGTGGACTGTAGACATGAGACAAAAACGGGACACATGCATTACCTCAATCTGCCCCTGCCTGGCATAGGATGGGTGGTTTTTAAGGATCTTGATGGCCACAATGTCGTTGGTGCCCTTCTTCCAGCACTTGACCACCTGGCCAAATGTGCCACGGCCCAGGAACTCCAGCACCTCATACTGGGCCGTGAGTGAGTACAGGACTTCATGCTGCACAAGCTGTAGGGGAAAAATAAGAAAAGATCATCATCACCATCATCCTACCCACCTTCCTCATCCTGAGATGCAGGAAGAAAAAGAATAAAGTTCATGGCATACCTCCTAAACTGTAACAAAAAACCATGAAAGACAAGACCAATGTGTATAATGCCCAGCCTTCTAAACAGCAATAATACCCAACAAGAATAAAGATCAAGTATAATAAAATGCCTCCTAAACTGCAATAATGCCAAAAAGGACATAGTCAATAATCCCCATCTACAGTAGAAGGCTTCCTACCACTGCCCTTGCTGGCACTGATTTGGCTGCCACCCAGAGCCACCTTGCCTGTGTAGTGTCAGGTCCTTACATACTACGTCATAACCCGCTTGTTAATTACCATCTGCAGCAAAGTCATCTGAACACCACCTAGGTACACTCAGTTTGTGTTACGTCATGTCATACTGTTGTGTTATGTTCTACACCCACCTGATAATCGCCGTCTGCAGCAGATGAGTTCCCCCCATTGCCCTTGGTGGCATTGTTTTGGCCGCCACCCAGGGCCACCTTGCCGTGGGCCACCGTCTTGGCTGCTGGGGCTGGGGCTCCACCTGGGGCCCCCACCTTTCCGTTTTCTACACCTGAGCTGCCTCCACTGTGACCATTGTGGTCAAAGCACTTACGCTGAAACACAGCAACTCGATTTTTACACAGGTCAAGAAAATGTTACAGAGCCCAGGAATGTCTTTCTCATTATTTTCTTGCAATCTCCTAATGAGTTTATACATAAATTATACTCATTGAACTGGAGGGATTAAATACAGCCTCAATAAATGCCATTAATACAAGATGTTTTAACTAAGTTTAGTGAAATTTTTGGGCAGCAGGAAGAATAAAAAAATGGACATCACCTCGAGTGGTTAACAAGATAACTATACTGTACTCCATGCCAGCCAATTTATCTGTTGATTCACATGTTCTCCCACCAGTAACCTCTAAATGGCTACAGTAATGATCCATCCATCCATCCATCATCCAATCCTACGTTGCCCCATGAGGAGCGTAGAAGCCCGGGGCTAGGCAAGTTCGTCCTGTCATTTAAGATGAGAGTAACCAGCCTCACACATCCCTCAGTGGTATTACATGAGCAATAACTCCAATCGCCCTTGGGATATAAACCTTCACTGGCTCAATCCAATTGGAGCGCCGTAATTACCCACTAAACCACCAGATGCCATAATTTGGTTATAAGGTTACCAACCAGCATAGTAAATGGTTTCCTGGTGTACAGGAAACCATTCAGCTTGTCACTGAGTGTTGAGTCACCTACAGGCAGAAGGAAGAGGAAAGAATGAAGGACAGAAAGACAAAAGAGGGAGTCTAAAGTCACCCGCAGGAAGAAGGATATGGAAAGAATGAAGTAGAGAAAGACAGAAGAGGAAGGAAGGAATGGAGGGAACATACTAATGAAATTATGAGTTTCATATTTATATATAAATTTCACACTGACCTGATGGTGGCTTGAGAAGATGTGGCTCTACAGCTAAGCTGGCTAGCACTGATTTTAATACAGTAATCTACTTGGCTATGGCTGTTATTGTTCAAGGACAAGCACTAAAACAGTGTTAACAGTCTGAAAAGACATCAATACTATAACATTAAATGTGAATGAGCTTAACCTTTTTAATAATTATCGTAGCGGTGCAAAAGTCACCTGCTCGTTACTGGACGACGCAGGCTGCGTCAAACCTAATCTCACCTGCTCGTTACTGGACAACGCAAGCTGCGACAAACAAAATCGCCCCTTGATGAAAAGAAAAAGCATAACAAATTTGCACATAATTTATATTCACCAAACGTTTTTATCAACACCATAAGCAAGTACAACTATTCAAGATTACATGAATAAAAAATCAGGCATATAGAGGCATAAATAAATGGGGAAAAAATAATTTAGCAACAAGTTTCGCTGTGCGAAACATCACTCCCGCACTGCACCACGACTGTAAGATAATTTCTTTTTGCGGAACGTAAAAACGACCCGAACTGTCCTACAGCAAATGTTTATATACAGTAAACATTCATTATACGATGCCTCTTTGTACGATATTTCGCTTATACAATGTCAAAATTGTAGTACTCTATGCCCACTATACAATGGGAACGATTTGCAACAACGATGGATCATCCGCGGCTCAGTGAACAGCGAATGTGCAAACGCAACAAAAACGTCCTCACACTGTCGGCATTAGACCACACACACTTGTCCACAGGTTCAGCCTCATTAGCTAGCCCTGCCCAGCCAGGCAGTTCTGACATTGATGAGTGAGGGCTGTGAGTCCCTGTGACTGTGAGGCCGAGTCGGGACAATTCGCCGTCAGGACGATTCCCCATCATTTATTTACGTACCAGTTTATTTAGCAAGTACACTAGTTTTTTAATTATGTAAGTTATAAAAGTGATGGTGGTTTATTGTTTATATAGTAAATGTAAAATATGGCATCAAATCAAGGGCATTAAATGAAAAATAATAATATATTGAAACGTGAATAAGCTGATTTATGATCGATCCTTCATCTTAGCATAAGGCTACATACAAGACATTGGCATTTATATAAATGCCTAATTACTTTAAGTGAATGATCGACATACTTTGGAATTATACAAATAGTCTTCATGTTACGTCGATATAAATGTTTTGGGATATTTCGTCATCAAGTCAATTCGCCATCACAACAATAACAAGACAATTCGCCATCGGGACTTTTCGTCGTCAGGATGATTCCCCATCGTTTATTTTCATATCAGTTTATTTAGAAAGTACACTAGTTTTTTAGTACTGTACTTGTACCTCTTCAAAGTCGTTTTAAAATATACCCAGGATGTTGTAGTACCAATGGAAATTAATGAAAACAGCTGTGGGTGATGCTAGAACATAATTCAAAGTCAACTACCGTAAGGTAGAAACAAGTTAAATATTGTCTAAAAGTGCAACTTACAAATGATATCCAAAGCCAATGCTATTGAATGAAAATAGACTTTGATAGATCCCCCTGAGAATTAGTTATTAAAGTATCAGTTAATCAGTAATAAGTATATTTATAGAATGACGGGGAATTGTCCTGACGGGGAACGTCCATATTATGACGGCGAATTGTCGACTTCATGGCGAATTGTCTAGGAACCACATAAACAACCGTTGCTTGCTTCAGTAAAGGTAAGATCTACTGTATACTGTAGTTTTCATGCTTTTTTCTCTTTATTCACTATTAATGTGTTACTTTAAATGTTTAAACATAAGGATATTTCACGTATGTGAGTGCTAAGGTGTGTGTATGTGAGAGTTCAGGCACGTCTGGGAACGTATCCCCATTGACTCCATGTTATAATGGGATTGCTATACGATGGATTGCTTTACGATGGGGTTTTCAGGAACGGAACCCCATCGTATAATGAGGGTTTACTGTACCATAATGTAGCTAATGAAATTTCCTAAAACTCTTTCTCAGTAACAACTTCAATAAAACATATATTTCTATGAGAAAACATGAAAGAAAGAAAAAACATCATAAATTAGAACATAATTTACATTCACCAAACATTTTTATCAACACCATAAGCAAGTACAGTACAGCTATTCGAGATTACGAGGAAAAAAAAAATCACGGAGATAGAAGCAAAACTAAGGGTATGAGGATAAAATGTTTAAGAAGGACCGTGAGTGCGGAAACGGGGGGTTCTCCCAGCACTCGGCCAAGGTCGAGCCGGCCCACATCCCGGGTACTTGCCCGCGGTTGGACGCAGCCTGCTTCATCCAGTAGCGAGAGGGTTAACTTAGACTTTCATTAGCTAAACTCTGTCATGGTTACTCCTGGTACCACTGGTAAACTGTAGAGAACTGCTGTTGATACCTTATCTAAAAATGTGGATCTAGCAGTGTTCCTGAGTGTTACTACTAATGTACTGTAAATAACTTGGTGAGGTACCTTTTGTGGAGCACTTTTGATACAGATGTAACAGTTATGTACCAATAAATACAGATTACTAACACGAGAGTTACTACTGATGCGTTGTAAATAACTTGACTGCGTACCTTTGCGAATCAATTTTTATATCATCATTTCATCAATGATCATCCAATCCTACCTTCCCCCATGAGAAGCATAGGAGCCTGGGGCTAGGCAAGTTGGTCCTGACATTTAAGATGAGAGTGACCAGCCTCACTCATCCCAGAGTGGTATTACGTGAGCAATAAACTCCTATCACTCCTTGGATAAAAACCTTCACTGGCTCAATCCGATTGGAGCATTGTACTTACCCACTAAACCACCAGGCACCATTTTTTATATGGATCTACAAGCACACAAATGTTACTACTGGTGTACTGTAAATAATTTGACTGCATACCTTTGTGGAGCACTTTTGATATGGATCTAGGAGTTTGATAGTAGATGCACGCTGCTGCTGTTGCATGGGCTGGTGATGTTGATGCTGTTGGTGTTGGTAGCTGAGGCCAGACCCACCGGCTATCAGAGTATATCATCATCAGCATCTTCCTCCTCTTGCTCCCACTCCTCATCATCATCATCATCATAATAACACTGTTTTGGAACAATCTCAACCTTTATACAAATTCAATAAGCAAAGATCTGTGAGGCTTGTTTTAATACCACTATCAAAATCCTGACCTCTTCTTTCACTCTTACATAAACCTAGAGTTCAATACATGTGAAATCTCATTACTACTGTAACCACACACACACACACACACACACACTCTTTCTTCCCTCTCCCTCCCTCTCTCTCTCTCTCTTGCACTTACCTCTGGCTGAGTGGTGATGATGGTGATGGTGGTGGTGATGGTGGTGGGCTGATGAAGATGATGATGATGATGCTGTGCTATTACTGCTAATCTTGTGAGTCTGTTGATGCTGCCCATGCTGCTGCTGTGGCTGTGCTAGCTGATCCTGGGAGTGCTGTGGTGGTGGTGGTTGTGGTGGTGGAGCTTGCTTGGTCTGGCTCAGAGTCACGCCATCGCTGTACACTGTACCACCCTGTAACAGGTAGCATACAGTTAGTAACACATACCAGTAACACTCACAACACAACACACAACATCCATCTGATACACAACACTCAGTCAAGTCATCGCTGTAAACCGTACTAGCCTGAAAAATGTACAGCCGAATTCATTACACATACACTGCAACACATAACACTATTTCATATATAACCCAGTCATGCAAAGGCTGTCTGCTGCACCAGCCAGCAACACATAGCACTCATTCATTGTAACCTGTAACAGATCACACTCATTTCATAAAACTCACATAACAGTGTCATGCCATCACTATACAATGTACAGTACCAGCATAAATACATAACAATCAACATTCTATCATCATTATACAGTAAACTCTCAAATACCCACCGGCGCAATATCTGGTCTAACGCAATATCCAGTGCAGTTATCTTGGCTCTCTTAATGCAAAATCCAACTGAATTATGCAACATCCGGCATCAAAATGGGGGCATAACGAGGAGTCCAGCGCAATATCCAGTGTTTAAGCAGCTCAATCGGCTCGTGCACACCAGCCAACCAGAATCCACTGTAGGCATGGCTTTTCTGACGTGCCACGAATACCACCACATTCTCATTCTTGCACGTGGATATCATTTAGTCAAGACGTGCCTGTGTGCTCTCCGCTCTTCTGACCGTGTGGTCACAAAACCCTGGTGCTCTGACTACCTCTGTAGCATCCTATGTCTGAGCTACTGTACTGTATTGTATTGCAAAGCTAATAGCTGTCAGTGCTCATGTCCAAGTGCTCTACTGTGTTTGTTAAACCAGCCCTGTGCTGTATTGTATGCTGTACTATTTATGAGTGCAAACCTCCCACTGCTGTTTCTCCCCATCAATGCCAACACTTAGTGAGTACATACAATAGTACATCATGTACAATACTGTATTACTGTAGCTACTGTATCATTACCATTTTTATATGCTTAGTTTCCATCTTTTACCCGTGGTAAAGTTTTCAGGATAGAGGGTCGAGACAGACAGGATCCCAATATCCAGCTCAAAGCTGAATATTGAACCCGATGTACAATATCCAGCGTTCAAGTTACTCGGTGCAGGGCTTGGGTGGTTTACAATGGATAATTGGGAGTTTACTGTAATGTACTCTGTTGTTGCTGTTCATCAATCCCAGCCTGTCCAGCCAAGCAGACACATCAACCGCTGGAAACCAACAGTCCCTGCAGGGCCGTTCCATGCAGTGAACTGATTTTCCCTTGCAGATGACAGTGCCTCACCACAGCTGGAATCCTGGCTCCACTTCACTAGCACAACCTCCAGACACAGGTTCATAATAGATGAAGCTACCTGTACCAACAGAGTCATGCCACCACCATACCCTGTACTACAGTCACGGAGCGTGACTCTGTGTTTGTTGTTATCACGCCCTGGCAATTTACCAATCAAAAGTGTGTCTGATTTTGTGTATATGAGATGCATGATTCGTATATAATAACATATGCATATAATATATTCGTGCACAACAATGATTCGTGTATAATGATATGAAATCGGACGCACTTATGAATGGTAAGTTGCCAGGGTACGATAATGACAACCTCAGAGTTGTGCGCCACGACTACAGTCTACAGCACATACCCAGTAATACACAATCAATAACTAACACCCTAAGTCTCACCATCATTATCCACCATACCACTCTGAATATAACACCCATTTAACACACAATGATTTGTCTATTTGTTGTACAGTGAACACTACCCGCTATAAACTGCACAAGCCATTTCTTGATTTACTGAAAGACTGACTACAGTCTTTATACAGCTGAGCCATTCCTACAAAACAATTTATCTAAGTAAAGGTCTGTTTGTACAGCCGAGCCACAAGAAAGCAATCGACCGATATACAGGTATAAAGATCAGCCACCCCTACCAAGCAATACATCAAGACTATCTATGCAACTGAGCTGCCAATATACAATTTATTTGATTACAGGAATCATACAGCCAATCCACCACTACCCAGAAATCCATTACAGAACTCTAGTTTGCTCACCTTCACTTGGAGATTTTCATCGCTTTGCAGCTTACTTCCTAAAGATAAGGGCAGGACAACACAAAACTACAGTTCCACATCCATTCCATTAAAACCTTTTAGTCTTTAGCATTAAATTAAAATGTTAATCTAGGCTAATGTTAAAGCTCAGCATCCAAGGCAGGGGGATGGCAATTTTGGGCTAGGATAACCTCTGAGACTGGGAGCTTTTTTTCACTAGTTTTTGCCATCTCCTGACACTTTTACTCAGCTTAGGGTAGACTTTTTAACTGGACAGCTTAGATATACAATAAACCCTCAATCTGCATGTCCCAAATAGTCAGGTCTCGTTATACGACAGTTCATTAGGCTACGCAATAAATCACTACAACAAAGAACAAAAAGTATGGCTAATTTTCGGAATAAAAATGCCAAAATTATAGCGAATTCACTAGAACAATTCATCCCAGTCACCTGACTGTGCCAAGATGGTCACCATGTGTTTATATTCACTGTGATCATTTGCATTTTGTTCCATTTTGTGCGTGTAAGGCCACTGAAACACCATTCCTAGTGCCAAATAACAGTGCAAGCACTTAGCGAAGTGCGATGTGTAATATTTGTATGTGTGAAATATTGAAACTTGAGACTAAATAGTGTCTTTTATTTATTTATTTTTTTTTTATGATAAGGCAATCACAGGCCCCCCCACCCTAGCCCCGATGAACCCATGTTATAAAGACCTCTTTATACAATACTTTGTTATGCAATGGTGTTTCATGACGTAACCCCATCGCACAGCAAGGCAAGATTGTATGCACTATACACATTTTGTGTTGAAAGACGATCCCTGACATCCCTCAGTATAGGCGAGGGGGGGGGGTATGCATGGCCTCTATCCTTGGCCATCCCCCCCCCCTTCAAAGTTACAGTTAAACTACAATACGTAGACAGATGGTCACCCCACAGAATAAAGAAAACACTACCAGTATGTGTACTCTCTCTCTCTTTCACACACACACACACAAACACAAATGTTTGTTTAATTTCGCATACTGAAATAATAGCCACCGGCTGCCAGGCTCACTCAAAACACACACACACACACACACACACACACACACACAATAAGGAATACATTACAAGAACGAGACCTCAAACATTTCTGTATCTTGCGGCTGCTGGTAGTGACAAAGGGTAGAGAAAAGAATGACAGCTGGAAAAAAAGGAACGGGAAGGAGAGAGAGAGGGTGAGAATGTGACTCGAACAGGAAGGAATATTGATAATTAGCCTCGAAAGTATTGAATGTAACTGACAACAGGACGGGCTGAGTGATATTTACATTCACCTGGAACCACCTAATTTATAATGTAATGTCTAGATTTCCTGCCAATCATTTCACTGCTATATATTAGCAGCTGTCAAGAGGCTGACATTGGCAGTAATGCATTTCCCTAGGTAGGCCACCCCAGCCCACCCCTATCAGTTCACTGTCATCTTCCAAGGTGAAGGTACATCTGTTTGCTCCTGCTAACTTCCGCCGCTTTTTACCCCCATGCAAAGGGCCCTGTGACCTTTACCCCCTACTAAACCACGTGTGGAAAGAGGTAAAGGGCTGACAATTGAAAGAGAGTGACTACGATCTTTCTGTTGAGTAAAACAATGCAAGTGGAATTGTAAATAATGTATAAACAGCAAGTGAATGCAATGAATGTACAGTAAATATAAGTAAACAGTGGAAAATAGTTTTATAAGTTACTTCAAGTGACAGTGCATAACACAGTGTAAATAAAATAGAAATGTAAATAAAGTAAATAAAATAGAGAATGTAAATAGAAATGTAAATGAGTAGTATTATAAGAATACCAGTATATATATACTAGGAGTAATGAAAGTGAAAGTTTCACTCTAGCATGTATGAATACTATGAGTTATGAGAGTGAAGGTGAAAGTGACATTCACTCTCAATGTTAGTATACAGGACGAGAAAGTGAATGCTACGTATTTTACTGAAAGAAATTGAATGCCTACAGTGACAATAAACTACTATTACTGAAGGAAACTTATGGATAACGACTGTAGATATATATAAGTGTTATATAGTAATAGAAATATAAACTGTGAGTGTCTTTATGAATAATAAATGACAACACCAGCGGCAAATTAGCGCAAGTGGGAAGGTCATACGCCCTCGTAATTTTCATTGCTTTCACAGTTTTTTTTTTTTTTTTTGAATATGGATTCTAAACTATTTGAGAATCATAGAATAGTGTTTCTAGTGATAATATCAGGCTGTAGTAATCATATTACGGGTTGCCGGGAAGTGTAAAGTGGAGACTTCGTTACCCAGCTTCAGAGGTCTCCACAAGTCCTACGGTACTCAACAAAGGCTCAACAAACACCCCAGGAGAAAGCTGAAGGTATGTGCCATAAGCATATGTGATTTTAATATTCTAGGACTAATAACTGATTTTTGGAAAATATTTTTAGAGAGTCTGTCGGAGCACGAATATGCCCGCGGGTGCTGCAAGAAAAAGCAAATCAAGCCTGCGGTTAAAGGGTTAAGGCAAGGGTAACCTGCCTTTCTCACCCCGTGTGGCATTATGTGACTGATAAACAGCACCTCTTGGCTGTAAACTCTAACGAACCCATTTCAGCTGAAGCATCTTAACCCCTTTAAGACCACCTTGAGTCATCTGGTTATAAGGCTACCATCCAAGATATTAAATGGTGTCCTGGAGGACAGGAAATCATTTGGCTTGTCACTCAAGTCATGTCTCACCTGAAGGCAGCCCTAGCTATGTCAAGTGAGTGGATATTGGATTCTCTCCCTTAACATTAAAAAATACATATATACTACTACATGAGGACTTCTTTGGCAGAAGGGCAACCTAACCACTGTGTCCAATGACTGGGTCACCTTCTGCCACCAAACACCTCATATATCAGTACAGTAAATCCATGCATTACCTGATGAGAGAGAGGTTTGGCAGGTAGAGTGTGGGACTGGGCTGGCAAAGCTGAGGCAGTCACAGTGTAATTGGAGGCAGTGTTGTTGCTGTTGCTGTAACCACTGCCAGTCTGATCCAACTTTCGCTTCCTCTGCAGACACTGTCCAGAAGTGGCAGGGGCATGCAAGACTGCACTGGGCTCACCTCCCGCCGGAGAGATGAACATGTCATGCATTCCCTGCAACACACCAACACCCACCATGGTTACTGGTTAGATCACAATGCCACACACAAGCAATGACAGTCTAAAGACTCTAAACCACATTATTTTAACATCAAGGTCAATCTTGTAACTCCAATATACCTGTAATTTAACAACACACATCAAGGTTACAGATTAGATCACAATGCCACATACAATGATACTCTACACTAATTTTACCATTAGTTCCATACTGGTTAGAGCGCAATGCCACATACAAGAAAAGATATTCCAAAGTACAAATTACCATTATAACTCACATACACCAACACTTGAATTTTTAAAACACCAACACACAGTTAATATTACGGTACTGGTTAGATCAAAACAACACATGAAAGCAATACCATCCTCAAACATAGCTATTTAACATAAACTCCATCTTATATGTATGACACTGTGCTTGAAGACAGATGCCTCCACAAGGTGGTACCAATATGACCAGAAGGTGGAGTTGCCCAACTAGGCTATACAAACATCCTTCAACTTCCTCCTTAGTCTCCATTGCAGAATGGTGGACCACAGAAAGGAATACTTCAGTCTGCAGTCCACCAAGCTCGCATTTAGATGAGACTGGGCCTACATAACAATAATAATTTATTTTTGTAATTGATTCTGGTGCTGAAATGGGAAGCCTTCATGTGCTGGCACTGATATTAATGAGCAACTTCACTGCAGGGTTATTCAAATGTCCTTCAACTCACTCTCTATCCTGAAAAACAGGATGGTGGACTGCAGAAGAGCAGTTTCAGTCTGCAGTACAACAGCTTAATGTTTCAGAAGAACTTGGGGCCACAAAAACATCTGTGAATAAGTTTTTGCAAAACCTCAACACAAACATACTGGTTACTGGTAAATTCACAACACCACACAAGGCAAAAACTCATCAGTTACAAAGGCTCCTCAGCATCCCTTTCAAACCAGTACATTTCTCCATATGCTATGTCAATATCTTTTGACATGTTATTTATGGAATTTCCATACACATTTACTATGTCTATATTAAAGAATATTAACCCCTTCAATCTGATAACTTATTTTTTTTTTGTATTCCTGCCATCCTTCAATAGTTTTACTCAGTTTGGGAGAGACTTTTTGAACTGGAGGGGACAGATATTGCCTTCAGCTACCCCTTCACTACAACAGGCCTCCAAAAATATAAAAATAGTAGGCTGAGGTTAGAAAGACTTCAATGGAAATATATGTCATCAGACTGAAGGTGTTAAGGTGTAGCATTCAAAATACTGTAAACCAAAAGGGAGAGGTGTCTGAAAGCTTACCAAGCCTACCATACTGTGGTTCCAGGTCACTAGACTCATTTTACTCTAAGTTGGCCTTAAATTCAAATCCCTTCATCTTAACTGCCGAGCTGTAACAACTGATTAATACTGTTCAGTACTAGAATATGAGAAATGATAAGCTTTTATCATTCTTTTTCTGTGCCTGCCCTCCTCTCTTCCTATTTCTCCTATCTTTCCTGTCACTTCTTATTCCTTTTCTTTCCTTTACAGGTGGCTTTACATTGAGCGACAAGCCAAATGGTTTCCTGAAAGCCAAGAAACCATTTACAACACTGGGTGGTAACCATATAACCAAACCATATGTGCTCCCTACGTGTCAACAAGTGGGTTGGTGGAGGGTTGGTGCCCCTTCCTGTAAAACAACTAACTCAGTGTCAAATGGCCACCCTTTACGGGATTATGGTGTCTGGCAATAGATAGATAGATAGATGTAGAGCCATGGCATTATCATTTTCTGCCCCTGAACTCCATAAATTCAGCTGAAAAGGGATTAAAACCTGGGCCAAGTTAAGGTAAAAAAGAGCACAGCTCACACACACACACACAACAAAATCTTCCGAGGGAGTATACTTTAGTTTTTAATATCCAACTCAATCCTGTATCATTTTCAAACATACTGTAAGCTACTTGAGGTTTCATCCCCTCAGGATTTATCTTGGAAAGATCATATTATCTCTCTTGTAAAATCTGTTTCCATGAGATTAGCTGTGCTGATTCGACCTGCCAAGCAACAAACTCTCATCCATTTTCTGTCCAACTCTCTAATGCAAGAATTAACCTTTACTCCCAGATCTTCATGTATGAAACAGGTCAACTCTGGAACTGTCTCCCTCTGCCTGTATTTCCAACTGCCTATATCTCCAGCCTTTCAAACGCAGTGTGTCCGGGCATCTCCAATGAAAGGATCTTGAATTTGGTTGTTATCTTTTTATCTTTCTTTTTTTTTTTCCATGGAGGAAACAATCTTGCCAGATCCTGGCCTTCAGTTCCTTCTTTCTTGCAAAACACACACACACATACAGGACGGCGTCAGAGGCACAGCTCCGTACAGATTGTGGGAAAACAACGCAAAATCGACAGCAAAAGGAAAGCATGCCTATTATGAATATGGAAACTGAATGTGTGAGTGGTGGTCCCATCTCATTTTAGTAAAAAGCTGGAGGTTTTAGTCAAATAAGAGTAAAACTCAGTGACAGTTTTAAACTTTGTAAGACTGCGCCATGGCAGAGAGAAGCAGTTCATTGTTTACATCCAGCAATACTGAGTTTGCAGGGTTCAACCACGATGACCAAGGCAACGGAAGTATCAAACTGAACCAGAGTAACAAATGTGGAGAAAATGGCTGAGAAGGATGCCCAGGAATTAAAAGAGGTATGGGCAATAATTAGCGAATTATAAGAACAATCCTCGGAACAGGGGAGGGATATATCAGAGCTGAGAAATGGGTTAGAGTGCATCTGCTCACACAGTGCTGACCAGGAGAGCAGGGTGTCAGAATTAAATGCAGGTAATGAAACAGCTGCAAGTGATATAGGCCTAACTGCTTAATTGGGAAAACAAGAGGCTGGAGGAAAAAAAGGGACAAAATGAAATGTAAACTTGACGAGTATGAATCTAAAACTAAGATGCACGAAGAATATATCGTGGAAATCCAAGAACATCATAAGGTGTGGGGGAAAAAGAAAAAAAAAATCAAAAGGAAGATAAAATACTGTAAGTCTTAAGGAGATTTTAGAACAACAGAAAAAGACAAACCAGGAACAGGTGGAGAAGGAAGTGGTGAAGGTATTAAAAAGTAAAGAACACTTGTCAGAGATGCAGCGGAGAAAAAATGCGTGATTATCTCAGGTTTGCAAGAAAAAGTGATGCCAGTGAGGTCAGAAGGAGAAAAAGAAGAACTGAGAAGGACAAAGGAAATAGTGTCAATAGTTATGGAAGGAAAGGACGAAGTCCAGGAGGAAACTGAAGAAGTGTTTTGACAGGGATAATATGTGGACGGAGAGGCAAGACCACTCAAAGTACCGTAAAACTTCAATCTCTGGTCATGGTAAATGAAATAATCAACAAGACTTGAAAACTAGCAGATAAGGAAGGATTTAAAAATATCTGGATAAGGAGGGATGCAAATGAAGAAGAGAGTGCCAAAATAAAGGAATTTGTTAAGTAAGCGATGGAAATAAAACGACTAGAGAACGGAGGAAGAGAAGCCAGAGTTCTGTTGGAGATATATAGATCAGAAATTGAGGACGTGGTATTTGGCTCTCTCTTGTATTTTGTATCTCTGTAGGAGGGAACAGTTTTTGCAGGCTCATGGCCTTTGGTTCCTTCTTCCTCACATATTTATTAAAGAAGAAAAAAAAAAGGGTGGGGGGGCAAAGAAGAGAGGGAGTGAGAAGGGCAAAATAAAAATCAAGACAAAAAGATTGAAGGTGGCATATGCTAATCCAGATGGTCTAATCTCAGCAGCGCTAGAAACAGATGATTTCTTGAGGGCACATGGGCCAGACATTATGTGCTTCGTAGAGACCAAGCTAAAAGAATACACTGAAATGAGAAATACAAACTATGGAGAAGAGACAGAAAAGAAAAAACAGGAGGAGGAGTGATGATAGCAGTGAAAAACAGCCTAAACATGGATAGTGTGGAATTGGGAGTAGGTATGGTAACAGAAAACATAGAGAAAGGCAAGAAAGATACTGCAGTAGCATATGTCCCACCCAACACATGGGCAGGGAATGAGGAGGAATACCAGATGTTGTCAGATATGGTTAGATACCAAGAGAAAGTGACTGAGAAAAGTAGGAACATAATCCTGACGGGGGACTTCAATTGTAAAGGGGTAAACTGGGAAGAGCGGGGCCCAGGTAGTAGTAAAGATTCGTTGCGCAGTATAATATTAAATGTAGCAATGGATAATGTAATGACCCAGTGGGTCAAAGACAAAAGATTCCGGGGGGATGACACACCAGCAAGACTACATTTAATTCTAACCAAAGATCCTGATGCACTTGACTCTCTGAAATACCTGTGTCCTATAGGAAAAAGTGACCATGTAGTGATAGAGTTCTAAACGATAGACGGAATTGGGGACACAAGATATGAACTATATAGGCATGGAAGATACCCAGTACAACTCTGGGAAATCAAACTTTACGGGACTGAGAAAATTTTTTGAAGAAGCAGATTGGGGAGAATTCTGGGAAACAAGAGAGATACAAAAGAAGTGAGATATCATTCTAGACTTCTATAATGCAGGTGTGCAAAAGTTTGTGGGAAAGAGAATTGGAGAAATGACTGTTTCAACAAAAGGTGTATGATAGAAAAAAAAAAAAAAAAAAGAAGGGGATAAGGCATGGAACAAATGGAGAAAAGAAGTAATGACAGAACAAAGAAAGAACATAAAAGAATTAGAAATGAATACGCAAGAAAATGTAGAAAGGAAGAAACTTTGAAAAAGGTACCAGTATAGCTGACACACATAAGAAAGAACCTAAATTGTTTTACAGGTTTGTTAATGGCAAATTGAAACAAAAGGATGGAATCATTAAGCTGAAAGCAGAAGGATATGTCTATAAAGATGCAGTTATGCAAACTGAAATAATGAACAAATGTTTCCATCAGTCTTCACTAGAGAAAGTGATTTTGTGGAGGAGGAGGGGGTGACCAGAAATGCAGTGTTAAAAGTTGTAAAAGTTAAGTGCAAGAAGTATACAAATTACTGGAAACTCAAGATGTGAGGAAGGCCCCAGGACCAGACAGGATCTCTAACTGGATACCATAGGAATGCAGAGACCAAATGGCGGATAAGATTCGCGGCTCAATTGTGTGTTCTCTGGAAGAATGGAAAGTGCCATAGGAATGAAAGAGGGCCAATGTGGTACCAATTTATAGGGGAGAGAACAAGGAAGTACCCCTGAGTTATAGATCAGTGTCCCTGACCAGCATGGCTGCAAAATTGTGCGAGAGAATCCTGAAAGACGGACAGGTATAATATCTGAAGGAGATGGACATTTTGGCAGAAAGTCAGTTTGGATTCAGAAGTGGAAGGTCGTGTGTTTATCACCTCTTTTTATCAATTTTTTTCCTGTGTCCTCTTGCTGATGCTTCCCCATAGGTTACATACCGATATTCATTTATGTCTACTTTCTCTTTTGTTGAGACATTTATACAGCATAATCATGTCTCCTCTTTTCCTTCTCTCCTGTAGTGTTGGCAAATTCAGTTTTTCTAGTCTTTCTTCATAGCTTAGATTCCTTAAGCATAGCTCCCATCTTGTAGCTCCCCTTTGAGCTTTTGCAATCTTATCTATGTGTTTCTTGAGGTAAGAATTCCAGACTACTGATGCATACTCCAGGGTTGGTCTAATGAATGATGTTATTACCATTCTCAGCATGTCTTGATTTATGTATGTGAATGCTATTCTCATAATAGTAAGCAGTGTATACATGTTCTGTACCTTCTCACTGATGTGGTCATCTGGAGAATGAGATAGTCTGTTATTGATAAGCACTCCTAGGTCCTATAGTCTGTCTATTTTATGAAGCGCGTTTAGGCGTTGTCCCTCTTGGGAATTTCCTCATATATATATATATACAGTATATATTTAATTCTCTAATAAGGCTATATAGTATAGTGTTATAAATGTCTCTTGTTTTCTAATAATAACAATAACTTTTTATAAATACAGTACCACATCACTTGGCAACGTTGCCACGCTTGTAAGGGTAGAGTGACCGTGTTAATTCAGGCCATATCTACTCTGGCCGCCACCTGAGTTGGATGCTCTTACTCCTGCTACTTGCTCTCATGTGCTCCACAGTAGAGAAAAAGAACTTATTTACAACATAAATAAGTGTTTTTTAGAAGGGAAGGCAAACAGAGAACCTATAACTGTTCTCTCAGAAGCTGTTGATTAGGCCTCCAGGGGAAAACCTCTATAAAAAAAAAATAAAAATAAAAAAAAAATAAAAAAAAAACGCGCCTTGACTTTTACCTCAAAGGTGGTGTGGAAAAAAGTCGAAATTATTATAGAGAACAAGTAAAACATACTTTAAGGAAAGTATCACATTCATAAGAAAAACATAATGTTGACAGACAGACAGTAACAGAGACAGAGAGGAGGGAAAGGGAATGGAGATAAGGGGGACAGGCGGACAGCGAGGGAGGGAGGTTGGAGAGGCTGGAGATAAGGGAGAAAAGGCAAAACGAAGGGAGGGAGGGAGGGAATGTGGAAATTGAATAGGAGCGCAACAAGACAGTCAGGAGGCTTTTCCTCAACCTCAGAGGTGGTGTGGAAAGTAAATCGAAATTATAAACCACAAATAAAACATCATACTTTAAAGAGAAAATCACAGTCATAATAGAGAAAGAGTCAGTCAGGAGACTTTTCCTCAAATTCTAATACTGTAATTCATAAAACCGTATAGACTTTTTATAAAAATAAATCTACAAAAAATGCAATTTCTATATGCAGAGAGAGAGAGAGAGAGAAACAGAGAGAGAGTGGTGTGCTGGGAGGGAGAGTTGTCATTTACGCCTTGTTTCTAATCCGATTAAGTTGCACAGTACAAAGTATGGTAACACTGTGGGACGGGGACTCCCCAGGAGGGACAACGCTCAAACGCTCTTCATAAAATAGACAGACCATAGGTGTGTGTGTGTGTGTGTGTGTGTGTGTCGAAAACTCAAATCTCAGAAGGTACTGACTGTAGAAGGAAAAGTTATTAATAAAAGTTGTTTAGAGTCACAACTTGAGTTCACATGTCACTCAACCCGCACTGGGTGTCATCCAGTATGGATACATAATAGTCAAGTTTTCATCTAACAGTATTATTATAATCTATGTGGCTGACTGATGATAGGTACCCGGTAGTCTTTTTTTTTTTCTTTTCTTTTTCTTCGAGGAAACAACCTTGCAGGATCCTGGCCTTTGGTTTTTTCTTTCTTGAAAACACACACACACACACATACACACAATCTACCTCTCATTATCACAACACCAATACACTGCACTTGCATCCTACCTATCACCTCTTTCATCATAATCTAAGCCCCCCCAGGCCTTGCACTCAGCGATGCACTGCACATCCACCTAATCATTGCCATTTCTGTATGTCTCAGCCTCCGAATATCCTCTTCCTTTGCTGCCCAGGTCTCACTACCATACCATACAGCATTACACTCCTAACACATGCTGTACACAAAGATCCCTCAGCACTTATGGAGAGCCCTCTCATTGTCAGGAAAGGCAACAGCTCCCTGAACTATTTCCAACCACTTCTCATCCTGGCCACAGTGCTAGCTTCAGCCCCAACTCCAACACATAACATGTCTCCCAAATAACAAAACTCTTCCACACACTCAACAGACTCACCAGCAAGTTCAATCCCTTCATGCCTCACAATCTCCACCTACTCTCCCCAACACGCCGCACACATAAAACCAGCATTATCTCGCGGTCTACCTCTAATACCACTACTGTACAGTACGGTACATCTCTTATGTACCCACTTATCACAAACACTGCACAAGACGGAGTTACTTCGCACTCCCTTGTCGCAAATTGCACATGGCCACTCTCCCTCTTCATTGACAGTACTGCCATAAACCCTAGATATCATTGCTTTTGTTTTATCTGCATTTACTCTTACTGTGGTGAGGTACTGTCTACCACAAGGGAACATCGGTTCAATGCAAAGGATAGCCCTGCATATCAGATCAGATGGATGTCAGAAGCAATGCCTTTATAACGATGCATCCTTTAGCAGCATTATTTTGTTTCAGTTGTTTAGCTCCATTTTCTCAGTAGCTCATACTTTCCAAAATTCATATAAAGTTTCTACCTTATGTTCTATATTTTTATCACAAAACAAGTTATCTCCAATGATGTTACTCTTATCTTCTATATATGGCTGTTGTAATTCTGCAAGCTTTTCTCTCTCATTAGTACCGTACCATATACTGTACCCTCTGAAGTGTTCTAAATCCTCATCTCTTTCATTACAGCTTACCGTATTCTACTGTAGCTCTATCTTTACTACTGGTACAACTTATCCTAGCTCTATCTTTATTATATTTATTTAGTACTGCTTCTTTCTTGCCCTTTTTTTGTTCTGAGTAATTGTCCATTTTTTATATAGCCTACAGTCCAGTCTCACCATTTGCCTTTCTTGCATTCAGTTCCTGCCTCAGCATTTTTTCTAATGTACCTCCCTTTATTTCTTTGTAAGTTCTTGTAATATTCCAGCCTTTTTCTTTACAAGGTCTCTTTCACTTTTAAGTTTTTTAGCTTTCTTCATTACTACCCATTTTTCATTCTCTTCAGACAGCTTTACTAATACAGTACTGGTCTGTTTCTGTTCTCATTCCTAATTTTCCCAACCCTTATCACCTTCACTGTGTTAACTTCTTTCCTTTCTACTCCAAGTGAGCTCTCAAATACTGTAACGTATATCACAGCATTTAGCTGTGTCCTCATCCTGTCTCTCTATAACAATCTCTTTGTCAGATTCTCTTATGTTGTACAGTACATCACTAAGTTAGACTAGTTCTCCTTCTTTGCTTGTCTTCCTCTTTCACTTGTTCAATAAATACCTCTGCTGTTCTCTTATTTTATCTCTTGTTCTCTTTCTTGCGAAAAACCTCCTCAATCGTTCTGGGGCTTATTTCTTATGTTTTCTAGTTTTGCAGCTATTTCATCTATATTGACTAGTTTTGCAGGGACAGCTGCTTGCCTGTCATTGATGAGTCAGCTCAAGGTTACTCAAAAACAACAAGCAGTATACTGTATATTAATATCCTACTGCCATCTGATGTCTAACCTTAGAAATACAGTATCGGTATCTCAAGCACGTGCTGATGTTTGAGGTTACCTTTCACGTACCATGTATTTTCTTGTTTATAAAGCATTTAAAAGATTGATAAATTCAATTAATATTAATAAATGATCATAATACATATAGTAGGATACCACAGCCTACAATGTTTATGTGAACTGGTATCGGTAACATGTATTATGCGCTAGTATTCGCTGGTATGTGGTGGTGCTGTGGCATGCATCTTTTAGGGTTATATATACGGTACTGAAATATCTGTATTCCCCCCCCCCCACATTTACTCTGATTATAGAAAGTTGAGAATATACATAATTCTGAAGTCATTAATTACAGAACCTCATCATATAGCCTACATACAAGCCAAGCCTAACAGGATCTAACCTGAAAAAACAAGATTCCTCAGTCCTAAATTTGTTGTCATATCATAGGTGTTTCACATTAACTTGGCCCACATTGTCCCACTGTTTATTTCACCTACTGGTAACTATTATAAAAAAAAAAAAAAAAAAAAAAAAAAAAATGTTAAAGCATTAGTATACTTCCATATCAACTGTGAAGAGTGTCATACTCAGTTAATCTATTGCTACAACTCAGCATTCAAGATGGAGAAATGGCAATTTTAAGCCAAATTAGAGTAGGCCTAAAATGAGTATGGTTATTTGTAGACTCTAGGCAATGTAACATTATTACACTAAATGAGACTTAATCTTTATCATAAACAACTGAACACCTATGAATGACTGTTCTCACAGATTTTGTCCCAGTTCATTATCATCTTGCCTTCATGTTGTGGCACTAACATGACCAGGCCCTGAGGCTGCCCAGCTATACAAACAGACGTCAGATGGTAGGTGGGGACACCCATCATCCACTCACTTGATGTAGTGCTGCCTACTTTGTCTCATTCTTTTTCTGTCTGTCCTCCTCTCATTCTATTTCTCCCATCCTTCGTGTCACACTTTATTACTCTTAGCTTCACTTCAGGTGACTCTACAGAGTGACAAGCCATATGGTTTCCTGTAATTCAGGAAACCATATACAGTACAACACTAGGAGGTAACCACTTAGCCTAGCCAACATCAAGATGACAAGGAGCCTACTGTGGTGTCCCTGATAAATGGGTGGATGCAAGTGCCGAACCTCCACACTAATCCCCACACCTCACTGTGGTAGAGCGCAGTCAACCTTATGGAAACATCAGTTCACTTCACAGGACGACCCTGCTGGAGCGGTTACTTGTCTTTGGCTGATGGGTCTCCTTAATCAGACAGACTGGGGTAACATAACAATATTTATATAGAGCCTTTACTCTCCACCATCCCCCCAAAGGAGGATGGCTGACTGCAGAAGGGTAGCTTTGGCCTGCTGTCCATGAAGTACTGTATATACACATTCAATTGCAACTACAGTACCATACTACAGCTAAAACACAAAACTTAGCCTAATACTTGTCAACTTTAAACACTACAAATGGGAGTTCTCCTTGATTTTGTCCCAATCTATAACACACACACACACACACACACACACACACACACACACACACACACACACACACACACAGGCAGACCATTATATATAATATTCAAGGAATCCTTAGGTCAAAGCAATATTTGGAAGAAGGCAAACACTGTTCCCCTCTTCAAGAAAGGGAACAGACAGAACCCACTCAACTACCAACCAGTATCACTGACCAGTGTTGAAAGATACTACAAAAGCTAATAAGAAAAGTTTGGGTAAACCATCTAGAAGAACACAATTATATATAACAGAAGGATAGTTTTTTGGAAAGGAAAGATCATGTGTTACTAATCTATTAAGCTATTAAGATCCAGTTACAGCAGCATTACAGAAAAGAGAAGGATGGGCGGACAGTATCTAGCTACTGTATTTAGATTTCAAGAAAGCATTTGACAGAGTGCCGCACCAAAGACTTTTATGGAAACTGTACCATCAAGGAGGTATCTGAGGCAACCTGTGCTGTTGGGCAATTTTCTCAGAAAAAGGGAAATGAAAATAGTACCGTACTAAGGAGAAATTACTCATCATGGAGGGAAGTGAATAGTAGAGTTCCACAGGGTTCAGTACAGGCACCAATTATGTTTTTAGTACCGGTATATATAAATGACCTAGAGTGTAACATTGGAAATATAAGCTATCTAAATATGTTTGTTGATGATGTAAAAATACAAAGGAAAATTACACAGATTCTTGCAGAGAGCTACAAAGAGAATTAAATAAACTTCATGAATGGAGCAATAAATGGCAAATGGAATCTAATGTGGACAAGTGTCATGTAATTAAGTTTGGTAAAAGTGAAAAAAG
This sequence comes from Coenobita brevimanus, assembly GCF_032717465.1. Classification (NCBI taxonomy): domain Eukaryota; kingdom Metazoa; phylum Arthropoda; class Malacostraca; order Decapoda; family Coenobitidae; genus Coenobita; species Coenobita brevimanus. The sequence continues at coordinate 460,604 of NC_136999.1, read as the reverse complement.
ACCAGACTAGGATTACATGTTAGGAAGTTCAACCATACACATATCAGAAAGGGAGAAGGAAATAGGACTGATTATCAGTAACAGACTACCTCCGGCTGACCACATCAATGAGAAGGTATGGAACATGTATATACTGCTTGCTAATATGAGAATAGCATTCACATATATAAATGAAGACAACCTGAGAAAGATAATAACATCATTCATCAGATCAACCCTGGAGTATGCATCAGTTGTCTGGAATCCACATCTCAAAACACAAACAGATAAGATAGAAAAAGTACAAAGGGCAGCTAAAAGATGGGTACCAAGCTTAATGGATCCAAGCTACGACACATGACTGGAAAAATTGGATCTAGCTATCAACATTACAGGAGAGCAGGAAAAGAGGAGACATGATTATGCTATATAAATGCACCTCAGGGAAAGAGACAATAGACAAATGAATATACAACCTGTGGGGAAGCATCAGCAAGAAGACATTGCAAAAAACTGCACAGCTAAAAAGAGAGGCGATAAACAGGTAGCTAAGGAAATTCAATTTCCCAAATAGGGCAACAGATCAGTGGAATGCACAACCAGTACCAAATGAAATAATGTGCGCTAAAACTATTCATAAATGAGGGTATGTGTGTCCAAAGGGGTTCTCGTGCCAAACTGCAAAGTGCCAGAAAACGTGTTCAACACGACGACTTTCTACGATACTTACACGAGAACCCCTTTGGACACACATACTGGTACCCTCATATTTAAGGATATGTATGATAAAACGGATTAATACATGGGACAGTGCAAGCCTGACTCATTCCTGTAAAGGTACAATTACATAAGAATACACACACAAAACAGATTTAAACAAATACCTGTTATGTGACACATGCCTGAAGTAGTGAAAATTGAACTTAGGCCTCAATTAACTTACTAAAATAGAGAGCACAAAGGTATGAACAAGCTCTCAGTTACTGAGGACAACTTCTGAAGCATGTGAGTGAAGGGATTTTTCCATATTAACCCTTTTCATGCTCCAACCTCATATGAGACACAATAAAGGTCTGCATGGGCCATGTTACAGGCATCATCTATATCTACCTACAGCCAGACACCATAATCCTGTAAGAGGTGGCCATTTGACTTAGAGTTTGCTGTTTTACAGGGAGGGACACTAACCCTCCACCAACTCACTTGCTGACAAGTAGAGATCACTCACATAATGTGCAATTCACACTGGTTATACAACATCAGCTCAGGGCAGGTAAACCACCTTTACAGAGAATCAGCATGGCAGGGGTTAAGATTAACCACATTCTGTAATGTGGGATGCTAGTTCATCACTTATCATTTACAAATGTTCCTTAATGTGATAACACAACATGTACTGTATGTATGACCTTCCTGTACATCTGCTAACAGAATTCAATAACATAGAATGCTGGCTGATCACATTAAGAATTGTAAGTGTTCCATAAATGTGATGAAAGAACATGTCTGACCTTTCTGTACTGCTACTATATTGTGGCATGCAGGCTAATCACATCTTAAAATTATAGTTGTTCAATAAATGTGATGATGATGATGATAGATATCTCAACTTTTACTGTATTCATGCAGATTGCACTCAGTAATGTGGGATGCAAGCTGATCACACTGACAATAGCAAGCTGATCACATTGCCACAATAATGTGTCAAACTGCTGACCATCCACTGAGATGAAGGATGCAGGCTCACCACATGTAACAATTACACATTCTATAAGTGTTACGACACACCTGGTCTGACTTTTTTGTAACTTACAGCTGACCATACTCTTCAATGGGATGCGGCTAATAGCATCAATTACAGGCGTTCCACACATCACTGTCAGTATAAATGGATGTAGCTTGTTTCTTCGTGCACTCAGTTTTAATAACAATTCCGTTTAAGAGGCCAGGGATGTACTTACAATGCTGCTGACGGGATGAGAGGGTGATATGTGGAAATATAATGGAGGTTGCCCGTGCCAGCTGCCCGCCACTTCACTCCTCTTTACTACACTTGCCAGCCTTCCAATCACCCGCCCACGTCAACACGTTCACGCCCACGCCCACACCTGACTCACCTGCTGATCTCACTCCACCTCCTGGCTGCGTCTTGGAGCATTCCGTAGCGCAACCTTCGTCGTGTGCCTCTTAGCAACTCAAGCGTCAGCCATTTTCGTTAAGCCTTCGTCAGTTCGCCTTCCCCATCTCCAAATCTCTAACTAGTTTTCATATTATACCGTTTATTTCGACACTCACACATCCCTTGTACAACACTGGAGGGGGGTTTGGTCCCAACACTGACCCCTGTTCATGGCAAAAGCCAGGGGATAAACGGGTAAATATAAAATTCTTCCCCCAACACTACCCACTCAGACTGATTTCACCTTACACATCAGACTGGACCACTTGGTTCCAAAAATATTTAATCCTCGCCCAGCCACTATTATTATTTTACTATTCAAATCTTATTCCTTCAGAAAAAGCAAACTACCAAATCTGTTTTTAATGCAGAAGGCATATGGGTCAAAAGGAACTTATGTCTTACTTAAATACAAGAGTATCATCCATACCTGATATTAGAGAATAACTTTCCACTACGAGTTAGAGTTTAAGCTCAATGGCGCCTCTGAGGGCCAATCAGCGCTTGAGTCTACGTGAGATACCAAAATTACTCACTTTTACCTGAAGGTCAATATGACTTCACATATGAACCTTTAATATAATAATGTTACCTTACACAAAACACAATTCCACAGATGCAGTTTTTATTTCCTGAAATACGTCATACATAAGGGGAAAAAATCAGTAGCACACCCCATATCCATGACATTTTTTCAATGTAAAGTTGCCAGCCGTTCTAGTTATGACTAATATTAGGTAATATTGCAGTACACTACGTTGATTAAAAAATGTTAAACTTACATTTCAAAACAGCATCTTATACCATGCAATCCTTAGTCTAATATGTCAGCATTAATGGGCACAGCTTTAGTGAATAAATTAAAATAAGCAAATTTTGGGCAACATGAGGAAGTGCACGTGCAATATCTACGTTAGTGACGTCACAACAGAAGTGTGTCGTCACGACCTCCAAGGAAAAAAAATATATATACATCCCACGTATAGAACTTTTCCATGATTCACTACTATGACCTGTATTCTAGATATCATGGGATACCTCGTACTGCATCTTCCCATCGCTTTATGTTAAGCTGCACCTTTTTATCTTACACGTTACTGAGGCAAACTACGGCAGTCTATGTATTGTTACTATGTTATATTTTTTCCACGAGTGTGGCCTAGATTTCAGATCACCTCTTACGCTTCCTCAACTATTTATTTTGCATATTGCACCTTCTTAAGTTTCTCCGAAGTAGTCACAACTCTGAAGAAAGTCAAGAAACAATTGAGTTTATTTATGTAACTATATTCGTCGGTTTTATTTCACATGACAGAACTGGGCCTCTCCCACACCTTGAATGCCACGTCATGGATGAATAAAATTCATTAAACCTCTGGCTGAGTTGAGAATGAGTCGATCCTATGTTACCTACAGTCATATCAACTCTCTAATCTGACGACACTTGGCACCATTTTTGTAATCGCGCATTAACTTAAGAGGAGCAAGGAACCACAAACTCATCACAGTGCAATACGTATAGGATATATGCTTATTTTACAAATAACATGAAAAACTGACAATGACACCAAGGTGAACTACAGACCAGGCAGCAAATGGTATGAATGATGAGGCAGGGGGTGAGGATGATGAGCAGGTGGTGTGGATGATGAGGAGGTGGGGTTGGTGATGCTGGTGGTAAGGAAGGTGATGTGGGTAGGCCTAGCGGTGAAGCAGGTGAAGTGGGTCGGGAAGCCGGTGGGGTAGGTGATAAGATGGTGTTGGTGGAGAAAGGTGGTATAGAGAATGATATGCAGGCAGGTGTGAGTGGTGTCAGGTTTCCCTCTCTCTCTCTCGCCTTCAATACAAAAGATCCTTTCGCTCTCTTTCCTTCAATACGAAAGATGCTTTCTAATTCTCTCTCTCTCTCTCTCCTTCAATACAAAAGATCCTTTCTAATCTCTCTCTCCCTATTCGAAAGATCTCTCTCTCATTCCAAGAAGATTATATGGTGCTGCATTCTTTTCCAGTTTCCATCAGATGACTGTACAGTACAATACTCAGCTTAGAATGAGTAACAGGAGCCTATGACGAATTGTATGAGCAAGCTTTAAAGAAAGAATGAGATAAAAAAAAAATGACAGCTAGCAATCTAATGTACACATCTCCTTAGCAATTTATTTTGTGTAAATCACAATCTATCTATCTATTGCCAGACGCCTCAATCCCGTTTGGGGTGGCCACAAACAAATCGCCTCCACGTCGTCCTGTCCCCCACCATTTCACTGCCCTGCTCCCAACTCACACCCCCTCTTGCATCCAATAGTACAGTTTGCCTTGGATTTCTCCTTGATGGCACAGTTTCCATAAAAGTCTTTGGTGCAGTACTCTGTCATATGCATTCTTGAAATCTAGATAGATACTGTCCACCCATCCTTCACTTTTCTGTAATGTTCTGCTATTCTATCATAGTAGCTCAACAGATTAGTAACACATGCTTTTCCGTTTCTGAAACCAAACTGTCTTCCTGTTATCATACTGTGTTCTAGATGATTTACCCAAACTTTCCTTATCAGCTTTTCTAATATTTTGCATACAACACTGGTTAGTGATACTGGTCAGTAGTTGAGTGGATTTTGTCTATTCCCTTTTTGAATAAGGTAACAATATTTGCTTTCTTCCAAATATCAGGTAGTTTATCTTGACCCAAGGATTCCTTGAATATTAACGATAATGGTCTACTTAACTCCTTTGCACATTCATGTTGCACCCAACATGAAATTTCATCAGCACTATTTGCTTTTCCTTTGCCTTCGTGTGTGAGAGAGAGAGAGAGAGAGAGAGAGAGAGAGCATGTAAAGACTGAGAGACATGTAGTGATTGATTTTGCTGGAGAGTCTCTTGAGTCTGTGGAGGAGTTTTGTGGAGGTGAGTCCGGAGCTAGCTCTATGGCTAGGGTAAGGAGTGGTTGGAGGAAGTTCAAAGAGTTGTTGTCTCTCCTGAGAGGGCTCTCCCCCCATATTGTGGGATCCTTGTATGCAGCATGTGTTAGGATTGTAATACGGTATGGTAGTAGCATCTGAATAGTAAAGGGAGAGGATATTCATAGGCTCCAACATACAGAAATGGCAATGATTAGAAGGTTGTGGAATGCATCCTTGAATGTGAAGCCTGGGGGAGCTAAGATTGTGACTAAAGAGTTGAGAGGAAGGATGGGACTTCAATGTGTTGCTGTTGTGATAAGGAGGGGTAGATTGAGATGGTTTGGGCATGTTAAGAAGGTGCAACATGACAGAAGGGTCCAGAAGGTGAGAGGTGTGAATGTCAAGGCTACAGTTGTAAGAGGTAGACCAAAAAGACCTGGGAAGCAGTCACTGACTGTGGCCTCAGGGATGAAGGACTGAACCGAGAAGCTGCCCGAGATCAAGCAGTGGAAAGCCACCATTAGGCCTAGGTGACCAAGGCCGACATATGCAATCACGTTGGGGCCTTTGTGAACAACATGATACGCTATGACTACACCTTACTCTTCTTTTGTATCTTATTTACATCTTTATATCAACATGGTGATGGAGAGGGATGCCTTCATGTGGTGGCACTGATATAACCAAGCTGCTCCACTGTCATTATGCAAATGTGCCCCAACTCCCTCCCCATCCTCTGAAACAAGAATGGTGAGCTATAGGAGGAGGGCAACTTCAGCCTGCACATCAATAGGTTCACTACTGCTACTACTAATACTACTACGTCTTCTACTATTACTACTGCTGTGGTACTGCTACTACTACTAATACACTGTAATAATACCCTGTACTGCAGTGACTATGCTCTTTTTACTTTATGTTAGTCTAATACTGACCTCTTTCCAACTTGAAAGCAGGGCTGCAACGAGCCTGACATGAGAACATAGTAGTCATAAAGATGTGCTATGAAAGGGATGGACTGCAGTAGTACTGTCTTTTTCAGCCACCAAGCTACAGGAGATAAGCTGCAAGGATGAAAATCTGGGGCAAGGTAAGGTAAAAGAAATATAATACTGACTCAGATTACAGAAACATTTGAAAGATTACTAACATGCCATACTCAGAAATTAATTGGTAAGGAAGATGTGCTATAGCACCTCCTATGAACCTAAAACCCTCCAATCCTGCCTGTCTGTTTATAACCAGATTCCTTTAATTCCATAAGGGGCAACCACAAACAAATTACCTCCATGTCACCCTGCCGTCTGCCATTTGGCTGACCTCCCTCCAGCTCACACATCCCTTTCTCATACAGTGTCCTCTCCGCTCAAATCCTCCAACCAGACGTATTTTCACCATGTTCTTGTTCTCTCCATACTACCGTATCTTATTTGCCTTTAGAGAGGCTTTTCAAACTCAAGGGGTTGGATATACTTTTGATGCTGAAGAGCAACACCTTCAAGTGGTGGCACCAATATGACTGGGCAGTAGAGCTGCCCAGTTACACAAACATCTCTCAGACACCTCCCTATCCTTTGGCAAAAGGATGATGGACTGCAGTAGCAGGGTAGCTTTGGCTGGCAGTTCACTGGGTTTATGTTTAGCTGAGCCTAGAGGTGCAATTAATATTACAACAAGATGTATTTTTTATAAACCCCTTCACCACAAATGGCCTCCCCATAGTTAAATAAAACTGTCTGTAGGCAGCAAGACATTCCCAGACTGAGAGGGGTCAACTGAAACATGAAGTGATATATTTCTGGTTCAAGAACGAGAGGGTAAAAGCAAAAAAACACATATCCAACTTCAAAACAACTTTATCATGAATCATGCATGAATCACAGGTAAAAAAAAAGAAAGAAAAAAAAAATCAGTCCCATCTTACCTCTTTTAAGGAGTAGGGGACAAAGGTTAGGTTACCACAGTTCAATACATTTAAAGATAGATGGCCAGCCTTTCTCTTTATGCCATTACAGGTTCTCCTCATGATACGTAAGGGATGTTCTCTAAAATATCAAAACTTTTTGCATACAACTATTTCTGTACATTAGGGTAGCTTGCAGCCCTGTTTCATTGTCACATCAAAACCGAAAACAGAGATACAGTATTAGCAAATTTCTGATGGACATTTATAGAACACCAATAACTGTTCGATGTGATTAACCAGCATACCAAGTTACTAAATGTACAGTAGTCAGCAATGATAAGGAAAGATGGTCATAACATGCCCCATCCCTCTCTCTATCTCTCTCTCTCTCTCTCTCTCTCTCACACACACACACACACACACATACACACAGTTGAGCAGTCAGACAGGACGGACACATCAGATGGAGCTCCTGAAACAACATTCAGCAAACCACTGCCTAGCTAAGTGTATTAATTGCTGTACTGGTCAAGCTCATGTCCCTACTACAAAATGAGTGAATAAGACAAAACAAACTCTATAAGTGGTGTGTTTTATGGAGGAAAAAAGTCAGAAAATAAATAATCAAAATAAGTGGTAAACAAGCAACCAGTGACAGCGGCAACAAACAGCTGGCCGAACAGTGTTGAAGTAAATAACAAAATGAGCAAAGGATTCTGAAACAATGGCATTCTCAGACAAACTAGGAACAGATGATAAACGTAAAAAGGATCCCTTGTATGTGACTTGGTAGATGAAAAAATATTTAAAATGTTAGCAGAAAGAGTCAAAGCTGGAGGAGTAAAAGGGAATTACAATGCTGTATGAGAAGGAAAAGAAGCCTCTGTGGTACAATGGTAAAGTGTGCGTTTTCGTACACTGGAGAGTGAGGGTTCGTGCCCCGCCAGGGTAATAAACTTTGGAAGAGTTCTCCTGGCCATGTACTGCTTTGGTGGACACCAGGGGTGCTGTGGTTGAACCAGTGTTGCATAATGTAAAGTATGTTTGCACCCAGTTGGTTTGCACGGGCCGATTACACTTGGTTCACAGACTACACACACATATCCAAAGCCACTACAACACTACAATCACACTTACAAGCACTTCTCACCCTACATACAATCTCTACCAGACAGCCTAAGCCATTTGGTAGAGATACATTGGCTGTATCGTCCCAACTTCGGTCGGGATAGGTCAGTCCTGCAGTGGATACTTAAACAGCTGATGGGGGGAAAAAAAAAAAAAAGGAATGAAGAACTAACAACAGAGGTGAACAAAAAAGATGTTAAAATTAGTGAAATGTCAGTAGAAATAAATTACTTGAAAAACAAAATGAGAAATGAGTATTGAACAGGTGAATCACCAGCAAATGTTAGGCAAACAGGACAAGGATGAAGAAGTGATAAAACAGGCAAACAACATAGCAGAAAAGAACAAAGTGTTTGAAGAATCTGTTGATGCAGTTTGCACAGTAAAGGATGAGGTGAACATGACTTATGTTCAAATCTTATGAGAAAAGGATGAAATAAAGGGCAGACAAAGCACTGACCAAATAGGGTTTTAAAATATAAACATCAGGAAGGAAGTTATGGATGTAAAAAGGAATAATCCAAAATTACTAAGGCAGACAGTTGACATGAATAAATCAATAAAAATAATGGGGAAGAAAGAGGAAGAAATAAAGAATAATACAATCAGAGACAAAACCAAAATGAGTATTATCATGAAATTTATAAATAAAGTAACAGAAGCTGCATCAGAAAATGATATTGAGGAATTTCACAGATTAGGAGAATATAAATGTGATAAACACAGGACAATGAAAGTAACATTCCAAAGCTAAAATATAATCGAAGATATAATGAGAAATGCCAAAAAACCACAAGTAGAGGAAGAAATGAAGAACATATGGAGGAGATGCTTAAACAAAGAAGATAGGGAAATATTAAAAGGAAAACTTGAAGAACCAAAAAGGAAAAATAATAAGAGGACTGAAGAAGAAGAATGACATTTTTTCTTCAAGGTAGGCTACTTTACTCTCATCCTAAACGTAAGGACCTACTTCCCTAGCCCTGGGTTCCTACGCTCCTCATGGGGCGACACAGGACTGAATGATGGATGGATGTAATAAGGCTACAAGTGAGGAGGTGTTATATAAACAGAAGGGCCAATTAAATGACAATAGTAAACTACAGAGAGAATATATAAAAATAATACAATGAAAATACTGTATTCAAATGGATATTGTTTAGTTTCCAAAGTAATGGAGTTAAAATATACAAGACAAGAAACATCACGTAATTTGTCTTATGGAAACGAAGTTAAATACTAATATAACAAATGACACATTAAATACAAAGAATTATAATATATGGATGAAAGATAGAGAAACCAAGCAAGGGGGAGGAGTAATGATACTAACAAGTAAAAAGCTGTAAACAATGAAGATTTACGTAAATTTACCAGAAGCAGTAGAATTAACAGCAGTAGAAATAAAACTAAAGAAGGAGAATTAATTATAGCAACTATATGTATGCCTCCTCAATCATGGACCTGGGAGATGGGCAAATACAAAAAGTTGGTAGAGAAGACATTAAAAGTTTCACAACATTATTTCACAATACAGAGGATAAATCTAAAAGGATTATATTAAACGGAGATTTTAATAGCAATATAAAATGGGAAAGTATAGAAACAAAGGGTACTGAAAACCACTAGTATAATACGCTTTTAGAATTAACCCAAGATTTTTTTTCTATATCAACATGTAACATCCAGTACCAAGAAGACAATATAAGCCATCCTTATTAGATCTGGTGTTCATCATTTTCATTCATCATCCAATCCTACATTGCCCCATGAGAAGCGTAGGAGCCCAGGGCTAGGCACTTGGTCCCGAAAAGATGAAAGTGACCAGCCACACTCATCCCTGAGTGGCATTACATGAGCAATCAACCCCAACCACCCCTGGGACAGAAACCTTCACCGGCTCAATCTGACTGGAGCACAATAATTACCCACTAAGCCACCAGGTGACAAAATTTGGTTATATTTGGTGTTAACAAGGCAAAAAGGATGATTTTGAAAACATACTTTATAGTTCCACTTGGAAAGAGTGATCGTATATTACTAGAATATAATTTTATCATAGCATGTGACATAATTCAAGAAGGGGAAGTCTATATGAACCTATTGAACTATAAAAGAGGAAATACGAAGAACTACGGAAATATTTCAAAGAAGTTAACTGGGAACACGAACTGGCAGAAGACGATGTAGACACTCAAAGCTTAAAATTTTGTGAAATATACAAAGCAGGAGTATAAAAGGTCATTCCCCACCAAAAGGAGATAGTGAATAGGTTAAACAAATGGTTTACTAACCAGTGTGTAAAAGCCAATTAAAAGACCTACCAATAGATATAGAAGACACAGCAGTGAACAAACATATGAGATATGAACAGGCAAGAAATGATTACACCAGGATCAGAAGGGAAGCTTAAATGATTTTCAAAAGACATGACAGATAAGGTAAAAGTAAGGACCAGCCAAAACTCGTTTCATCATAATCCGGACCTCCTTTCCCACCCTAGGGCGGGGTGAGGAGTAGCAATGTCCAGACAGCCCAAGTCTGCTGACTCCAATGGGTCACACTTCCATTCACTCATCATTCAAGCCCCTGGAATCCTGGCTCTATCTGACAGGCCAAAAACTTTCACCACAGTCTGTAGCTTCACATAAACGTATCCAATACAGTCAAAACTCTTTTACAGCTATATAAAAGGCAAAGGTAAGGTCAAAGATAAGATACAGGTATAGCTGACAAGGGAAGAACTATGTTAAGGAGGAAGACCTTTACTCTCCTCCATCCTTCTTTCCTTTCATCCTCTTCTGTCTTCCTTTCCTTCATTCTTTCCTCATCCTTCTGCCTATGGGTGACTTTACACTCTCTCTTCTGCCTTTCTTTCATTTTCCTCCAGCCTCTGGGTGACTCTACACAGAGTGACAGGCCAAATGGTTTCCTGTACACCAGGAAACCATTTACAACGCTGGATAGCAAGCATATAACCAAGTTTTGACACCTGGTGGTTTAGTGGATGATTACGGCACTCCAATTGGATGGAGCCGGTGAAGGTTTATATCCAAGGGGTGGTTGGAGTTCATTGCTCACGTAATGCCACTGAGGGATGAGTGAGGTCGGTCACTCTCATCTTAACTGTCAGGACCAACTTGCATAGCCCTGGGCTCCTACACTCCTCATGGGGCAATGTAGGATTAGATGATGGATGAATGGACTAAATAACAGCTTCCAGTCAATATTCACTAACGAATGGCCATTTGAAATGGATGAAATTATACAAGCAACATTACACAAACTGGGAAACATTTATCTTAATAAAAGGGAAACAGAAAAAGATATGAAGAATTTAGATAATGGGAAAGCAAATGGACTGGATGAAATATCCAATTGGGTGTTAAGAGAATGTGCAGAAGAATTAAACAAGCCCATGCAATTAATATTTCAAAAGTCACTATATCAAGGCATGTTACCTGAAATATGTAAAAAGGCTAACATAGTCCCTCGGCATAGATAAAGCAATTGACAATGTCCATTGAACTACAAACCAGTTTCATTTACTAGTGTTGTAAGCAAATTGCAGTAAAAGTCCTCCAATCTGACCATCAATAATCCAAATATCCCAACTCTCTGAATTTTTCAAGCGGAAATTTTTCTGGGCTTTATCTAAGGATTTATCAGGCTTTGACATGCCCTTGGACTTGAATGTACCTGCCTTCAACTATTCATCTACACTCCTATGCATTTCTGGTGAATAAAACAACAATCCCTATCATTTTAATTGTTTATTATTAGATCATGTACATATTTCTAATGTTTTCAAAGGTTCCTCCCAATAGTCTGAAAAAAACACTAGTCTGAAAGACCCTCAGTCCCCTGCAATTTGGATTACAGGACTTTTACTGTAACAGAAAATTTAATAAGAATGAGATGGGCAGAACACTTGGAAAAGTATGAAATGTTATCAGAAAGGCAAATTGGGTTTAGAAAAGGAAAATCATGCATAACAAATTTCTTAAGTTACTATGACAGAGTGGTAGAAATGATGCAAGAAAGAGATGGATAGGTAAACAGTATATACTTAGACTTCAAAAAAACTTTTGACAAAGTCCCTCATGAAAGGTTAATATGGAAACTTGAATACAAAGGAGGTATCTAGACAAACCTACTGCAATGGATGCAGGACTTTCTAAGACAATGGGAAATGAGAACAATATTAAGAGGAAAGTATGTGTCCTGAAGAATTTAGGCAACAAGTGGTGTCCCACAAGGTTCAGTGTTGGCACCAATCATGTTTCTGGTATATATAAATGATAACACTGGAACAGAGATTTACATGAATATGTTTGCTGACGATGCCAAAATACAAGGACCAATAAAAAATGAGGACTCATGTATGGAATTACAGAAGGATCTAACAAAATTATATGAATAACATCATACATGGCAGACAGAATTCAATGCAGAAAAATGCCATGTAATAAAAAATGGAAAGAGTATAAAGAAGCCTGACTGGGACTACAAACTAGGGAGCAACAGTTTACATGTATTCGACAAGGAAAAAGATTTTGGAGTAATTATCAATAACAGACTATCACCAGAAGACCATGTAAATGAAAAGGTAAGGAACATGTGTAAACTGTTAGCGAATATGAAAGTAGCCTTTATATAAATCAACAAGGAAATGGTAAAGAAGATAATTACATCATTCTTAAGACCAACAGTTGAATATGCAGCAAAAGTAGGGAACCCACACTTCAAAAAGAATATTGAGAATACTGAGAAGGTACAAAGAGCAGCCACAAAATGGGTGCCAAGCCTGAGAGATCTTAGCTATTAAGAAAGACTTGGCAAGCTACAATTACTAACATTAGAAGGGAAAAGAAAAGAGGCGATATGATCATGCTATATAAATGTGTCAAAGGAAAAGAAAAGATTAACATTAATGAATATATTGCTAGTACCTTGACAGTCATCTTCAAGAGGACACAGAAAGAAATTATATAAGAAAAGATGTGAGAAAATTCAGCTTTCCAGACAGGGTAACAGATCAGTGGAACATATTACAGGAAGAAGTCACGTGTGTCAAGAAGATTCACAGTTTTAATGAAAAATATGATAAAATACTATTAAAAGATACGACACAACGAGCTCGACCCAGTCCTGTACAAATACAATTATGATTAGAACAATTAGGTAAGCACGAACACACACACACACACACACACACACACACACACACACACACACACACACACACATGCACAAACACACATCCAACTCAATATTGTCCCACCAAGAGCACAGAGGACTGGAACATGGCTGTTTATTCTCAACATTGAAGGCAAATAACCAGTTGCTTTCCACTTTGTGGCATTATGTTAAGCAGTAAACCTCAACCACTTCTTAGAATGAAACCCTTAGTGGCCACATTCAGCTGGAGCCTGGCTTCACTAAACCACCATATAAATCTTCCAACAAAGTATTCATAAGGTAATGATTCTACATTTTTTTGGCAGAGTTCGTGGCATGTCTTCTTTCGCGGTTAATTTTGAATAATACACTACATCTTAACATTTTCTTGCATATTATTTACTGTTCATGATTTTAATTCTGACATAGTTTGCATCAGTAACATACACAAGGATATCGAAGTGTAAATTGCAGCATAAATTATCAAGGAAGAGTTGTTACATCCATCCATCATCCAATCCTATGTTGCTCCATGAGGAGAGTATGAGCCCAGGGCTAGGCAAGTTGGTCCTGACATTTAGGATGACATTGACCAGCTTCACTCATCCCTCAGTGGCATTACGTGAGCAATAAACCCCAACCACCCCTTGGATATAAACCTTCACTGGCTCAATCCGATAAGAGCGCCTTAATTACTCACTAAACCACCAGGTGGCATAATTTGGCTATACGGTTACCACCCAGCATAGTAAATGACTTCCTGGTGTACAGGAAACTATTTGGCTTGTCACTCAGTGTAGAATCACGCACAGGCAGAAGGAAGAGGAAAGAATGAAGAAAAAAAAGACAGGAGAGGGAATGTAAAGTCACCTGCAGGCAGAAGGAAGAGGAAAGAATCAAGGAAAGAAAGACAGAAGAGGAAGGAAGGAAGAGAGGAAAGGGCAGACACCCAGAGCAGCACTACTTTCAGTGAGTGGATGGTGAGCACCCCCACCTACCAGGCAAGAGCTGTTACAAACTATCCAAATCCACAAAGCATACTAGCCTATGCCTCTCCTTGTGTGCTGGAAAAGAGAGCTGATGAGACCCAGGTGAGGCCCCACTTAAGGTTGGTCAGCAGAAACTTGAGTGCTTTGGTCCACTGCTCCTCACTGTTGAACTGCATCCTATGCAAGACAAGAATAAAACACCATTTAGAGGTAAGGGTCTATTTTCTTTGAGGTAACATTTCACCCCTTCAGGGTAGTACTTGAGGAAACCCTGAAGAGGATGAAACAATTCTCCAAAAAAATAAAGTCCCTTGCCTCTAAATAGTGCTTTAATTAATCAACCTGTCGAGAATTCTAGCTCTAACAACAAGAATAGAGCACACTATTAACCATTAACATCTTGAGTCTTGGTGACATCCTTTTTAGTTTGTTCTTGCTACTACCAGATACTCTGATGCAACTTAGGAAAGGCCTCCAACACTGGAGGGGTTTATTAAGACTACATGTATCCCACCCACCCAATTCAAACAGCCATACCTAAGCTGAAGGTCAGTTTCTGAAATTGGAAAGAAAACAAAGTTATCAGATTGAAATAATTAATGAGTGCGAGACTGACTAAGAGAAAGTATGTGAGTAAAGTGGTGGGGGGAAAGGAGGAGGAAGAGCCCTAGGATGGGGGCAGGGATATGGTAGAATGATAAGGGACAATTATATTCAACTCATGACAGACCTCTCACATTCACAGGATTAATAAAGGCAATACCAGTAGCTAGGTCCTTAAGCTTAAAAACTCTCTCTGAAGCTAAATAATGGCATCTGACATTAGTAAGAACAACAGAATGAAGACCTCTCCAATGAACGGGTTAGTGCATTAGGGAAGATAAAATCAGCCACCATGGGCAACGCCTTAGCCCTTCGGGGATACCTGGCGTAAAACCAAATTATTTTTATATATATTATAACCCCTCAATTATCCGACATACTAGAGCCAAAGACATGTCAGGGTAGTGGCAATGTCCAGATAATGAACAATATCCCCCTACTATGCCCAGACCCTACTGATACCCAACCTCCAACCTATACCTAACCTATTTGTACGGTACCTCTGCTTACTTTCCCAGTGTTTTCCAGTCATTCAGGCATATTTAGACATCAAAGCAAACACAGAAATATGCAAAGTAATGCTAAACACCAGGAAAGCCATTAAAAAAAAAAAAAAAACTGAAAACCTAAAAACACCCCACCCATACACTACTGTATGTACAGTACCCCTCCTAATTCTGGCACTGTTTTCAGGTCAATCTGCCATACCCCTCCTAATTCTGGCACTGTTTTCAGGTCAATCTGCCATACCCCTCCTAATTCTGGCACTGTTTTCAGGTCAATCTGCCATATTTAGACATCAAAACACACACAGAAATATCCAAAGTAATGCTAAACACCAAGAAAACTATGAAAAAAAAAAAATGAAAACCAAAAAACACTCTACCTATACACTGCTTTATGTACAGTATCCCTCCTAATTTTGGCACTGTTTTCACGTCAATCAGCCATCTTTAGACATCAAAACACATATGGGATTTGCCATATTAATGCTAAACATCAAGGAAACAATGCATAAACAACATCCAAAAAAAAACTCTGGACGGTTGGAAAATCAGTTAAATGACACAAGTGATAATTGCTCCTGGGCCACAAAAAAATTCCAAGGCCAAATATGCCATCGGAAATTGGTTAAATTGGTACAAATGATATACCATCATCTTCGCTGGTGTTTATAAGCTAATAAAACCACAAAAAAATGATGAGTAAAAGGACATGCAGTGAGAATAAATAGTTTTCAGGAGTAAAACTTGCCTTCAAATAAATTCCCACCATCCTAGTGCAAAATTTTGCCAGCATCTTCCAAGAGTTATGCACATGTCTAGATGCAGAACTTCATGAACTTTCTCGTGGTCACTTCAGAATTTCGATACCACCAATAATATCTGAATAAATCGCAAAAATCTTCAAAAACCTGTGAATCAGTGCTATCAGTGCAAAGGAGGGGAGGGACTGATGGAGTGAGGGGACAGCCGGGAGGGTATGAAGGAGGAATGGGAGGGGAGGGGGAGAAACGAGGCATTGGGCAGGATTTTCACCCTTCTGTCATGAAGTGGACGGGCGCTTTTGCTGTACATTTTCCCGTAGCTTGTGATCTGTTGGATGCGTGGTGGCCATTTGGACACAAAACTCCTGGTGACTGGGCGACTTTGGAAGTTCAGGAGGGAGGCAGACGGCAGCTGTCAACAAACATGAGTTCATGACTTGTGGTCTGTGTTCGATGCGCAGTGGCAGTCGGGAAAGACTTACCCCAGTGGCTGCGCGACTTTGGACATTTGGTGCGTACGGATGGTTTGACACTCCTTGTGGGTTACAGTCATATTACTCGAGTGCTTGAGGTTCGTTGCGAGTGATAGGAC
Source organism: Coenobita brevimanus (assembly GCF_032717465.1). Taxonomy (NCBI): domain Eukaryota; kingdom Metazoa; phylum Arthropoda; class Malacostraca; order Decapoda; family Coenobitidae; genus Coenobita; species Coenobita brevimanus. The sequence goes on along the minus strand of NC_136999.1, from coordinate 443,877 downwards.
CAGTGAGCGACTTTGACCATCCAGTACAGGGGCAGACTGACATTTTAGCTCTGGTTGTGGGATACAGTCTATTTCCCGCTCACGGTTCAAGACCAGCGGCCACAATACCAAATGTTTGAATGTGTCAGCTGGCCAGCCAAAGTTCTCAGAGACTTTTACCTTAGGATAATGGCAAGTAAATTTGGATAATGGTTTAATAGAGCCAAGGTTCAGAATCCAGAAAATGAACAGGTCCGGATACTGCACGTCTGGATAAATGAGGGATTACCGTGATAATAATGAATAATAAACTATACACATAAAAGAGCAACGTTGTTTGTTTGGTTGTCCTTCAATCACACCCACACCAAGGGCCAGAGACCCCCAGATCCATATATATTCTGAATCAGGGTGACCCAAGGATGGTTTTTTGGGGGGTAAATTTTCAGATCTGGGTCATTTGAGGTCACCGGTAGAGTGTTCACCTTTTTGGCCTGTGAAATGCTGGGTACCCCTACAGCCCAATTTCTGACTTGGAGACTCACATGCCCTCCAGTTTAGACACAGGCTATTTGAGGTTGACCTCGGAAGTCATTTGAGGTCACTGGTCGGAGGTCATTTGAAGTCATCGGTGCTGCATGCTCGAACGACTGGACCCAAGAGCCCAATTTTTGGCATGGAGACTCAATGACCTCCTGTTCGGACACAGGCTAAAAGAGGTTGACCTCTGAGGTCATTTGAGGTCACCGATAATACACTCTCGAACGAATGGACCCGCAGCCCAATTTTTGGGCTGAAGACTCACGTGACCTCCAGTTCGGACACAGGTTATGTGAGGTTGGCCTCTGAGGTCTTTTGAGGTCACTGGTAATAGTAAACAAGTGCACACAAATACTGTACCTTAGTCTGCAAAAGCTGAAATAGAAAGTTCCTGGACCTCTTATAATCCCTTGTCAAAGGCATAAGTGGTATATGGTCATTCTGGAGCAAAAAGAAAGATTGAACTAGAACAAATAGAATTAGAGTGTTTGCCTTTTTGGCCTAGGCAATGCTGGGACCCCTGCTAGTAATGAATATAATATACTAATAATGTAACAGCCAGTCCCACATTAGCTCATTTTAGGTGCATTGGCCAAGAGCTAGGCTACTGTAATCTAGCACGTTCATGGGTAGTGACCCGCCCACTTGCCTACCTTCTTCCAAATACCTCTCCTACTATCCTCCAAACAACTCTTGGGGACTGAACCAATGCATGGCAATCACTCTAACTGGGGTGTTCTAATCACTGGACCACCATGCACCACTATCTATCCATCTACCAGCCAGAAACCTTAAGCCTGTAAGGAATGGCCACAAACAAAGCACCTCCATGTCACCCTGTCAATACACACACACACACACACACACACACACACACACACAGATAATAATAAAAAAATAAATACACACACAATGACAACACCAACCTGATTGAAAGTGAATTATTTGAGTTGCGATCCTCAATGAAATGTTTGTTGATGCGATAGGGGAGACAGAAGCGGCCAGCATGAGTTCCCTGCACCTCCACATATTGTTGAAACTCAGCCACACACTCTAGAAATGCCGACATCCCTCCATCGAACTTGGTGTCCCATAGAAAACGAAATCCACCCGACCCATAAAGGGGAAGCTCTCGATTTTCACCCAGCACCTGAAGTACAGAGAAAGCACTTCTGTTATATCGTACTATAGTTCTTTTACCTAAACTTGGCCCAGATTTTCATTCCTTTCCAGTTATTTCATACAGCTCAGAGGCTGACAAAAGACAATACTGTACTATGGTTCTACATCCCTTCCACAGCACTTCTTCAAGTCTATAATCATGTTCTAGTGTTAACATATGGTTGCAACTCAGCATTCAATATGGAAAAATTACATTTTTACACAAAACTGAAGTACAAACAGGTTATCTACTGTATATATCTATCAATAGCCAGATACCTTCATCCAGAAGGTGGTGGTCAGTGTTTTAGGTCTCGAGACCAGTTTGATGTGGTCTTGGTCTTGGTCTCGCTTGACATGTTCTTAGTCTTGATCTTGGTCTTGAAGCTTCTGGTCTAGGAGTTTTGGCTCGAGACCAGGTCAAGACCAACATTATAAAGTGCACCGTGGCATGGGGAAAGTCAGAATTTATGATCATAAACGGAAAAAAATCATGGCTGATACGATTCATGGTGCACCATACAGCATTGTATTGTCTATAGATACTGCCTGGCTAGCCCTAAGGTGATGATGCATGAACTGAGTCTTGCCAGTGCCGATAGAGTGCATGCGAGTCGAGAGAGCATGCATGACGTGGCCATTCTCGTAGTGATAATCTGCGTTTGCACGCACGCATGTCTGCAGCTCTATTCGCCTCTGTGAACTTCATATACGTGTATGGTGTATGCAATTCCCCCCCTTCGTACATGTACATCACAGGTTTAGCTAGTTTGCTTGGAAAAAGTAACCACAAAAATTTCTATTTTCCTATGTTTGTTTCTTCATGCCAATGAAGCAATGAAAGCAGAAATATTTCACCTAGATGTTCAGTTGTTCATATATATTAAATTTTGTAAATATATTTCCTCCCTTACAGGGGCGTAGCCAGGATTTGGGAATGATGGGGGTCAAGTCAGACATCAGTGGCTTCCAACCTTTCGAGTTATGACCCTTCAGAGCTTCAAAATGGCTATCACAGAGGCCTGCAGTGACTACTGTGACCTTTTCAGAAGAAATCAGAATATCTTCTAGTATTTCACGGCCATCCTCGTATTTTGTACAACTTATTCACCTATGAGCGGAGGGCCATGGCCATGTGGCGTTTCTAGCCCCACTAACATGGGGGGGCCACCTGGGGGCCGATAAATCATCTGTAGTAGCAAGAAAGGTTGTGAGCAGAATCGAATGAGGGCCCCCTTCAAGAGGGAAAATTAGTGAAAACTGTTCTCTTAAACAAATACACTAATGGGTATGACTAAGAAGTATTTGGAACACTTATAGAAGTAAAATGTATATTTTATATTTATGAAAATTTTTTGCTTCCCACCTCTGTATTCCAAAACCCTTTCAGTCTTTTGTGCAATTATCCTGACAAAATAGGTAGTCCCCCTTCACTGTTCATGAGAAACGAAAGATGAATATGTTGTGTATGGAGCGTTTGGGCATGGGTAAAGCTCGGAGAGAAATGCAAAAATAAGTCTTCCGAAAACCAGCTTTCGCATGAGGAAATACAGCTATCCATGAGTACGAAGGCACTGACAAAGTATGCAACACCATACATTATAACTTCAAAACCTTACTTTCAAAAGTTTAAACAATTAAAAATCTTTAAAAAGCCGTAACATTGGTCTGCAAGGCCGTGGAGAGCTATGACTGCGTCCTGGGGTGCCTGGAAAACATTTGACAAAGGCCAGAAAAAGCAAAATTGTCACAGTCCTGGTGTGGGCCCTGGTCCCTCCATACTCTTGAGTTTTGGCCCCAGGAATTATCCCCATTGCCCTCTTCTCTCTTTCATTCTTCTTAGTAATTGTCTTCCCAGAAACTCCTCAACCTCATTCAGCTCATGTGCGATAATCAACTTAAATTCATTTAAAAGGTGTTGAGTATGGCATCGATACATAATCTGCAACTGGGTGACTGGGATACTACAGTACTGCACTCACTTGAGGGGCCGAGACGCCCTTGAAAAATGATCAGCAGTGCAACATCTGCAAGCTGCAGCTACTTTTCATTCATTCAGCAGACACATAAATTCATGATCAACAGTAACAGTATGCACAAGTGCTTTGTCAATAACACAATTTTGCATAATTCAGGTAGCTCTTCATCGCAATTGCATTTCTTAGAATTAGAACTTAGCAACCTTGTGGGAAGTCGGGGGCCATTGGTGTGTTCTGCTGGTTGTTCCTTGGCCAGGTTGTAATTTGTGCCTGATGCCGCTCAGGTGAAGTTTTAGAGATACGGCTTGAGCCATAGGGAAAGAGGAGGGGGGGGGGGGGCCAAGCCAGGGGCCAGCCAAATCTCTGGGGGGCCATGGCCCTCCCGTAGAATCACCACTGCTGTGGCCCCACCTCTGGCTACGCCCATGCTCCCTTATATGTTACTCCCATTCTACCATTGTTTGCTACATCGAGCACATCTGGCAGCAGGGTTGCCAGGTGCACAAATATACTTTTGGCATTTTTATTAGGTTCATTATATTCAAAGGTACATGTATGAGAAAAAAGTTAAAACCAATTCCTTACAAACAGGACAGGACAATATAATTTATGCAGTACAGACCAAAAGTATTCAGATAATAGTCAGATTTGCAAAAAATGTTTTTATATGCCATGTCTTGGTCTTGGTCTCAGAGGGTCTAGTCTTGGTCTTGGTCTCGGAGGATCTGGTCCTGGTCTTGGCCTTGGTCTCGGAGGGTCTGGTCTTGGTCTCGAGGTGCCTGGTCTTGAATACAACACTGGTGGTGGCCTTAAGCAAATCACCACTGTCACTGATGCTCCTGCACCAAATCCAGTCTAATCTACCCTGCTCTAAACCTAACCTAATATAACTCCCACCCAGCCTCAACAAACCTCAATATAAGAATGGTTGCCATAGGGGACCAGCCTGTATTTTGAAAACTTGAGCCCAATCTTGCGAGCAAGGGATGCCAGGAGGAGGACCGTTTGCCCCCAGGCTGCATTTATTTCCTGCCAGGAGACCGGGGCCGTCGGCAACCTTCCCAGACGCAGGTTGTTGATGGTTCCAAAGTGACCAGAGTGCCAGATGTGGAAGGTGGTGTTGAAAATGTTCGTCTTCTTTAGTCGTTCAAGCCGGTTCTGAGTGTAGTTCAGCTGGCTCTTTAGGCTATGAAAGAAAATGCACGGGTATGTAATTATTACAAGCACAATCTTTTTCATACCTAAGAATGAAGCTAGACTGAGTCTGGAAATCAAGAAAAAAAATCTTGAATGTATAAATGAATGATGTCTTGCTGTAATGTACAAAATGAAAGCCTGACTAGGAATGTATCTGAGTGAGGTGGAAAGGGAAAGGTGAGACCATGACGACTAAGGATGAGCTGGAGGAATGGGGTGGAGAGGCATATGAGAAAGGGGGGCATGAACTGGGGAGACAGAATCCAGATGGTGGAGGACATGGCAGCGTGGAGGCAATTTATTTCTAGCCACAGATGTATATACAGAATGACATTTAATTTTGGGTAGGGCCTGTTTGGTGTTATAGTACTTTCTGATACTGTAGGTACATGTCCCACCAGAATGCTCCTCTATTTTTTATTCTTAACTTCACAATTTGACATTTCGCACGGTTTTGGCAGAACATCCGCCGCGAAACACGAGGATTTACTGTGTGTGTGTGTGTGTGTGTGTGTGTGTGTGTGTGTGTGTGTGTGTGTGTGTGTGTGTACATATATATATATATATCCATCCATCATCTAATCCTACGTCGCCCCATGAGAAGCATAGGAGCCCGGGGCTAGGAAAGTTGGTCCTGGCATTTAAGATGAGAGTGACCAACCTCACTCATCCCTGTGTGGCATTAAGTGAGCAATGAACCCCAACCATCCCTTGGATATAAACCTTCACTGGTTCAATTCGACTGGAGCCCCTCTATTAACCACTAAACCACCAGGAGCCAAAATTTGGTTATATGGTTACCACCCAGCATAGTAAATGGTTTCCTGGTGTACAGGAAACCATTTGGCTTGTCACTCAATGTAGAATCACCCACAGGCAGAGGGAAGAGGAAAGAATGAAGAAAAGAAAGACACAAGAGGGAGTGTAAAGTCACCCGCAGGCAGAAAAAAGAGGAAAGAATGAAGGAAAGAAAGGCAGAAAAGGATGTCGTACAGTCAACGTTTGGAGCTCATTTGTCGTGTTGAGAAGGGAGCGCCCCCACCTCATGCTGAGAGGTTCTAAGTTTCTAAGTTCTTCCCAACACCACCCCACTTCATTCACTTAAGCAATATCGTCATAGGATTAAGGTGAGATCCCTTAACATTGCTTATTTCTGTTAAATACATGCACTGAATATTCCTAAATTTGTATGTTTGTGTTTGATGGTGCCTAGATAGGTGTAGGTAGGGTGCTGTGGGGGGTGGTTGGCCAAAGTCCAGACACAGATTCATTTTTCACATGTTATTATTTATAAACCACGGAATTTGTAAATCACGGCAGTGGTCCAGACCCAAATTGCCGAGATTTACGAGGATTGAGTGTATATATATATACATATATATATATGTATATACAGTATATCCATCTTCCACACCCATACTACTACTATCTCTACCCCAAGCTTCAGCATTTTACCACACACTCCATATACTGTAAGTATATATATAAATATATACATACAGTATATATATATCATCATCATCATCAGCCATTTGAGTATCCACTGCAGGACCGGCCTATCCCGACTGAAGTGGGGACAATACAGCCAATGTATCTCTACCAAGTGGCTTAGGCTCTCTGGTAGAGCTTGTATGTAGGGTGAGAAGTGCTTGTAAGTGTAACTGTAGTGTTGGAGTGGCTTTGGATGTGTGTGTAGTCTGTGAACCAAGTGTAATTGTCCCACGCAAACCGACTGGGTGCAAGCATACTTTATAGTAAGCGACACTGGTTCAACCACAGCACCCCTTGTGTCCTCCAATGCAGTACGTGGCCGGGTGAACACTCACAAAGTTTATTACCCTGGCGGGAAGCGAACCCTGGTTCACCCGTGTATGAAACGCACACTCTGCCACTGTACCACAGAAGCTCCATATATATATATATATATATATATATATATATATATATAAACTCACCTCCTATTTTCATCATCCATAACTGACAGCTGTGCTCTGTGTGTGCAGTATTCCCGCCAAAATCTCTCCTCTTGGTTCTGTAGTCGGGCTCTCTCCTCCTTGTGTTTCTCAAGCACAGCTTCTGCACGTGCCTGCTCTTCTTCTACTTCTGCCAGCTCTTTGATCAGACGCTGCTCCTCCAGTTGAAGCTGAGGAACAGAAAATCAAATTAATAAATCATGGATTAAAAGAAAGAAAGAGAGAGAGAGAGAGAGAGAGAGAGAGAGAGAGAGAGAGACTTCCTTGGGCTGAATGGCTGGGCTAAGAAATCCCAATAGACCTTCTTGGGCTGAATGGCTGAGTTAAGAAATCCCAATAGACCTTCTTGGGATGAAAGGCTAAGAAATCCTGATGTTGTGGTTGGCTATGAAGCAGCTGATGTTGGTGCTAAAGAGGAGCCTACATGTGGTGATACTGTGACCCCACATAGAACAACTGGGACATCTACCTGGGAGCCAAACTTCCTCATATTTCCCTACACCTCGCCATACCAAGAACCTTCCTCTGACCCTGGTGGGGCACTGTCTACCACAAGGGGATGCCAGATCCCTACAAAGTGTATGTACAGTACTGTGTTTGTAGGAGAGCCTCACAGAAGCAGTGCAAATTTCAGCTTCCTAGACCCATCCTGTGGTGTGCAATTGAATGCAGAAGTTGTGTAAATTTAGGCAGCTGATACTGGTCACACATAGGTACTGTAGTGATGTAAATCGCACCTTTTTTTTTTGTTACCAAAAACACTGTCAACGGTGCTGAAAAGGTGTGAAATATCTAGATATGTGTATTTTCAAGTTTTTCAGTACGTAGTATTCGAGATTTGAATTTAAAAAAATATATACAATATGAATTTATTTTGCATTTTTCAGTGTTTATTGTGTTTATGGTAGTATCGACTTATTTTTCAAGTGTGGGTGGTGGAGTTTGTTGGAAAATGAAGGCGAGTGTTTCTGTTTTGAGACCTAAAAGAGATAAACGTCTTCCCTTGGGTGTACAGGCTGGACAGTGAGGGTTGACATGCGAGACGACCTGCCATTCACACCTCGCACAAGATGATTAGCAGGGAGGGCAAGGAGGCCTTTCCACCCGCGAACACATCATGTGAACAGGGAAAACTTTCCTGTTATGCTTGTAAAAGGCAAAGATTATGTAAAATTATTCAGAACAATATTACAAACCTAAGCAAATAGGAAAAGATAAAATATGTTTCTCTTATTTACCTGTCTTTTGTTTATGCTTCTGTTTACTGATAATCGTAAACAGGGTGGTTATGTGTTTCACAAGGGAGGAGAAAGATGATTTTTCCTTCTGAGTCGAGATAATGGGTGTAACTATGTGTGTTTAGGCATGGCCACAAGTGAAAAAAAAAGTACATCCACTCGTCATGGCAGCAGGTGGTGAACTGACGAATGAGGTGTGAGACTCTGAGAGGGTGAAGTGAAGGGCAGTCTCATGTCCCAGATGTTTGTTCACGTCCCTGAAGTTTTCACAGTTTTCTACAAGCCGCACTGCATCGAGTGATTCAAACCAGCACAACAAACCTGAGAAAATAGGTAAAGATACCCAAACAAAAATGTATTTTTCTCTTATTATCATGTCTTTTCTGTTTATGCTTGTATTTATTCATAACTGTAAACAGAGTGGTTGTGTGTGTTTCACATGGAAGGACAGAGATGATATTTTCTGTCTGGTCGAGATATGGATGCAGTTGTGCTTGTTTAGGCATGGCCACAAGCGAAAAAATAAAAAATCCACTCATCACAGCAGCAGGCTCTGAACTGCTTGATGGGGTGTATGGGAGTGTGGTGTAGGTCAGTCTCAAAACGTTCAAAACTTTCATTCACTTTCCAAAACTTTTCACTGCTTTTTATAAGCCATGCTCGAATGATGCCGGTGGCCACGCAATGGTAAAATGTCATATGACGCGGCCAACCACGAAGGGGTTCAAGTGTTCTCTCCATCTGTTCACTTTTCCTCCCTTCTCCACTATCAACCTACCATTTTTATCTTTCACTCCCCTATTACTTTCTTAATCACCCTGTCAAACTCTCTTTACCTCCTTCCAGTGGGGGAGCGGGATGGCTCTGTGATTAGCATCTGACATGTCACATAGTCGAGAGTTCTCGTTGCGCCAGGGTAGCTTCCTTTGCTGGGAGAGGTAGTGCTCTCCTGCAACCTTAGCAGGGCTATATGATCTATCTAGGTCTAGCTTGGGAGAATGTTCCGTCTACCTCCTTCCAGAACATATTCTTACATTCCCTCCACTTTACATTTAAATTCCTTCCAAATTCCTCATCCACTTTCTTCATACCCTCTCTTACTAGGCTTTTCACATCTCTCTTCCTCTCTACATGTAACTCTCTATTCCACCTCTCAACTTCCTCCATGTCTCTGCTTCCCTTCCACTAACTATATGCTTTCTTCGCTTGTCTCACCTCTTCATTCTACCATGCTGTTCCTTGCACCCCCTTTCAACTTCTCTTCACCCCATACTCCATTTCACATGCTACACAGATTTCTTCTGTAAATATCTTGCACACACCTTCTACTTCCCCCATCTGATCCAAATCATATTTACCTAATCGCTCCTCCACTTCTCTCTAATATTTTGCCTATTTTTCATCCTCCTGCGACCTTTCCACCCTCCTTGTATGGACTACTTCCACCTGCCGTTCCACCCTCCTTGTATGGACTACTTCCTCCTGCCATTCCACCCTCCTTGTATGGACTACTTCCACCTGCCGTTCCATCCTCCTTGTATGGACTACTTCCACCTGCTATTCCACCCTCCTTGTATGGACTACTTCCTCCTGCCATTCTCTCCTTCTATTTACCCTTGACTTTCACCACCACTAGTAGTGGTCAGAAACTCCACTCCCCCAACCTCTGTATGCTCTCACATCCAGTACAAACCTTCTCATTCTCTCATCCACACACACATAATCAATCACTAGACCTAGGGCTTATTTATTTTAACTTGGCAGAGATTTTTGCCCTTTTTCAACCAATTTCCTGTAAGTCAATGGTTGAATAAGATACCCTAACAGTACATCCCTACATCCTTTCCATTATGGTTACTCATGGCTTGCATCATATTCTAGTGTTAAAATCTTGGCACAACTCAACATTCAAGATGGAGTTATGGCAATATGACAATATCCTTTCCATGAGTAGCTCCACATCTAAGTGCTGATTTTTTGCTATAGCACAACATTCAAGAAGGACAGATGGACAATTTATCTATAGTTAAAATGAATAGATTATAGAAGTGGGTAAGAGAACTCACATTTGCCAGTTCAATCTCCAAGGTGGAAACATCACTACTGGTGTCAGGCATGTCTGCCAGAGAAGCCAGTAGCTGATGGGACAACTGAGCTTGCCTCTGGGTGCGGGAGAGGGTGGCATCCATTAAGTCAAGGAGAGCATCAGTGCATTCCTCACACAACGGATGATCCAGGTCACTGTTGGAACTAACCAGGTCGTACAGGCCTGTGGCTACCTGAGGAGAATAAATGTATGAACAACAGAGAATGAGAGATTGACAAGGAGTGCTTATGAGTACAATAATGAGGAATTACAGAAGAGGAGGGGGAGATCAAAGACTGTAGGAGATTGTAGAATGAAAGACTGACTAAGAAAGTTTATATAAGTGAGGTGGAGGGAGTGACTAAGGATGAGGTGGAGAGGTATAAGAATGAGGGAAAAGAAACATCTGTACAGTACTACAATAAACTTTTGCTATAATGAACCCTGATATAGCAGATATCTGCTTTAACGAATTCAGGCATACCCTGGTTTAACGATGCAACTGGTTAAGTAAAAACCCACTGTTAGGCAGAGTATCATATCTCGGGGTAGATTTAACATGCAAAGTATAGGGATGCGTTTTGAGCCTTGGGTTCCCCCCCCCCCAAACCAAGTCCTAAACCCACCCAAAAGAATCCAAAAAAAGTTTAAAGCCTATCTAAATAGGCTAACAGCTGTAAAAGAAGCTAATCTAAGCCTAACACTAATCTCACCTGTACCCAGTCAAGGTCACTGGAGAATGCAATTTCCGACTCATATTCAAACTCAGAAGTGAATAAACAGTAGCACTGTATACAATCCCACCATCAGAAAGTCCCGGGACACTTAAAGAAACATCTGTTATGCATAATAATCTATGAATGAGGCAAAATTGTCCAAGGTGTGAAATGTTGTGATGGAGAATCACTGATATTTTGACTGGGAATTCTCTTCGCAGGGAATGCAATTTATGATGTGATCGGGATAGCCTTTTCAACGGTCCATCTTTATGTCGTTTTAGTTACTGTTCTGGTTGCTGAGCCCTTTTATTTTCTGCTCTCTTATTTTCCAACATCTATTTAGAAATTCCTTTGTATTTTCAAAGCGTTATCCCTTGAACAACCCAAATGTAAACACATGATTTATTGATCGATGATGTGATCGGAATAGCCTTTTCAACGGCTCATCTTTAGCTACTATTCTGGTTGCTGAGCTCCTATATTTTCCTCTCTCTTATTTTCCAACATTTATTTAGAAATTCCTTTGTATTTTCAAAGCGTTTTTCTTTGAACAACATGAAAGTATACACATAATTTACCGATGTCACCGTTTTCATCAATGCATGAAATATTCCTCTCTTATGTTTTCATAATTAATAATATTTATTGAAAATTATTATGTATTTCACGATAGGTCAGATGACAGGTCAATGGTCAAACACAAAATATTCTTTGCTGAGTCTCCACGTTGTCCACACTGTTTTGTACCTTGTCTGATGGGTAAGAATCCGTACCCCTAATGACAGTGGTTACTCCACCTAAGTTTAAAAACAGTTTATAAATCAACCTAAACACAAAATTTAAGTCTAAAATATCATCAAAATTAGTAAAAAAAAAATAAAAACCCATCACAAAACTAGGGGTATGCCTACGGTAGGTGGAGTAGGGTGGTATTTCTACCCCCATCAATCTAGGGTATCTCATCTAAAGGTATCATAGTTCGGGGTTTGCCTGTACCACAAAGCCCACCAAACAATCTGTCAACTATAACGAACAATATTCAATAGACTGGGCACATCACACAGCCCTTCTGAACACCTCTGAGCCCACCAAACAGTTTTTTGGCTATAGTATACATTGTCTGTTGAATGGGGCACATCACGCAGCCCTTACAAACCATGCCCCATGCATGGAGTGATGCAGAACACAGTTGCCAAGGTTTGTGATGTTATTTTCAACCCACTTGAGCTATGCTGGAGAACTACTGGTGAGAATAGGTGATGAACTGGGTTATTTACGGCTACTTCCAGCAGGCCTGGGAGGGACCAGAGTCTGTGGATACACTGTATCACATGTGATCAGCCTCAGTTTTGCTACGTCTTTTGCTGCGTTCAGATGACTGTGTGCGTATTTTTCAAGCCTGTGCCCTCTCCTGCTGCCAAGAGGCTCTGCACAGAGTCAGAGACCTCCACTGTGCTTGTAGCACCAACGTCCTCAGTCAGCCTCCACATACCCTCAGCATCCAGCACTACAGCCTCCAGGACCCCAATCTCCAGCACTTCAGGACTCTCTATATCAGACATGACACCAAAGCCATCAGAGGCCATCTTGGCCGACAGTGGAGATGAATGAGTTAACTCAGCATACAACTTACAAGAGGAGTGGCAGTGTAAGCAGTGTACCCATGCCCTGACATCCGACAGTGTTGTGTACCAGTGGGAGTATTCGGTCTGCAAGTATGTCGGATATCGAAGCAATTTTCCCCGTGAGATACTGAAGAAAAGCCGGAGATGTGTTCCAGACCCAAACCCAAACTCTCATTTACCTAACTCAACCAACAAAGACTGACACAGAAACACCAAAGGTAATGTTATTATCCTCAAAAACAATACTACTGCTAAAAAAATGGCACGTCAAACATCACATGCAAGAGGATAGGGTGATGGGACATGTGGTGTTCGACACCGCTTCAGGGCAACAGCCTGACAGTGACAACCAGCCAGGCAACTGACAGCCTGCCAAGTGGGGATGGGGAGGGAAACAAGAAGGGGTGGGAGTGGGTGAGAGGGTGGGGGGACAGAGAAGGAGACAAGTGTGTAAGAAATGGAATCTAAAGGTGAATGTAGGGAAGAGTACAGTTATGGTCTTCAAGAGAAATGAAGTCCGTGAGTGTACAGTGAGGTTGAATGAGGAGGAAATGGAAAATGTGAGTGCATTTACGTAACTGGGTAGTGTAAAGAGTGAGGATGGAAGATTAGAAGGTGAAGTGCTTGAAAGGGTACAGCAAGGAAGAAAGGTTGCTGATTTCTTGAAAGCAGTGATAAGAAACAGAGAAGTGAGCATGGAAGTGAAAAAGTTACTGCATGACAGTATTGTGATACCAATTCTAACATATGGAAGTGAAGCTTGGATGTTGCTGGAGGGACACAAGTCAAGAGTGACAGCAGTGGAAAGGAGATGTTTAAGAGGAGCATGTGGAGCCACATGGAGAGACAGACTGACAAATAACACAGTGGAGGAGCACTGTGGTAAGGAAGTGGATGTGATAGGAATGTTAGGAGAAACACACAGAGGTGGTTTGGCCATGTGGAAAGGATGGAGAGTAAAAGACTGATGACGAGAGTGTATGTGAGTGAAGCTGAGGGAGGGGGAGGCCAAGGATCAGATGGAGGGATGGAGTGGAGAGGTATATATGAAAGGGGGGTGTGAGATGGGAGCAGGCCAGTGAAATGGCAGGGGACAAGGCGACATGGAGGCAATTTGTTTGTGGCCACCCCTTACGGGATTAAGGCGTCAGACAATAGACAGATAGAAAGTTTGGAAATTACATTGCCCTTGATGATGATGATGATGATGATGATAATGATGACTATTACCTTGAGTGGCTGTGTCTTCTCAGTGTCACCTGCCTCCCCCACCAGGGTAAACCCATGTGGATGCTGGTTGGAGTCAGACAGCTGCAGTGGTCCCACCAACTTGTCCACATCAGCTCCACTGAAGTCCACATCTACACCCTCATATATTGGCACTGTTGATGAAACACCATGGGTCATATATTTTATGTTTGCTTTTATTGCTACCATGCAATTTTATTCACCTAAGAAAAGACCTCTTCCACCTGCAGGCTTTACTAATGCATTTTCAAACTCCTTCATGTCAAAGTCTCTTCTGACCTGAATAAAATCCTGATGTACAGTATACACTGGCACTGAAATAAACACTTGGTCATGTATGGTACTTAAGGGGAAAGGATGCCAGCAGGGACCAATTTTCAACTGACAAGCATTTTGCGAGTTACTCCATAAAATAGCTCCAAGTATCACTCGTTCTCTGTAAAAATTTGACAGCCGTACGACAATTCTTTCCCCTTCAAAAAAATTATTTTGTAATTCCAATTTTGAGGTCACTCTCCTACAGAAATGTCCATTTTCTATGCAGTATATAATATGACCATTCTTTTCTGATTTTTCCCTCCCTTTTTTTTTCCTGCACAAATTGTCATACATCTGGCAATGGGAGTGTGAGTGTGTGCAGGGTGGCTGTGAGGCAGGAAACACCAGTGATGATATGAAACTGGGAGAGGTGAGACGTGCCAGCCTTGGTCTCAACCTGTTCTCAGTCTGCGCTAATCTTGGCCATTTATCATCGTTTTTGTACACTTTTTGAAGATGGGGCAACCATCTAAGCTACTGCAACGTCAGAAATTACAGAGAAGAATTTGACGCCATTTTGAGGGGAGAAAAATGTGTTAGAAGTGCAGTTCTTTCTCCACCATCGCCACCTCCCCTCTCACCTGTCCCACCACTGCCACCTCACCTGAAAACCCCCAACCTTCTACATCATTATCTCCAACTTTGTCTTCTCCAACACCCTCTGCCTTTTCATAACCATCCCTAAGCCTAACTCATTAAATAAAAAAAAGTACCTAAGTTGTTTCTAACTGTATAGACACTGCAAGTCAACAAAAAACGAGTGATATCTCAGAACTAAACTTATTGTCCTTTGGAGTGATGTAACTCCATTAGTTTTGAATATAAGACAAAAACCAAAATACCTATGAAAAGAAGAATGAAAGGGGAACATTTTGTGCATACATTTTTTTTCAGACTGACAAACATGACTGTAATGATTTTTTGAACATGGCAAAAAGAGGGTAAAATTTGGGATAAATACATAGGCCTTTTTGGATCTCTTTTGTTCAGCAATGGTGAAGAATATTAAAAAACTTTTAGGGCAATTTATTAAGGAGTTTTTTTTTAGTAAAACTACCAAATATCATTGAGATCAGATTAATACACTTCCCCAGGTTTCTCATCTCTCACGTCTCTTTTTTTTTATACGTATTACAGTATACATATATATATATTTTTTTGTCAAAACAAACGACCAAATTTACTCAAACTTTGGGATGTTATTGCTCACATAAAGTTACAAAACATATAAAAAAAAAATCAGACAAATATAAGAAAAATGTACCTTCAAAAGTAACAACCATCCATTCCCCTTAATTTGCTCTTGCTTATACCAGGTGATTCTACTCAGCTTATTAAAGGACTGCAGGCTAAAACTAACTCCCTATCCTCTAAAAGGAGAAGGATGAACTGCAGCCCAAAGTTGTCCTACTTCAGCAGTTCATCATTCTCCTTTTGGGGGAAAGGGAAATGAGTTAAGGAACATTAACACAACTGGCCAGTGAGGCCACCCGTTAAGCTATATTAGTGACTGTGTGAAGACATCCCTCACAAGCAAAAACAAAACAAAACAAAAAAAAGTATCATATGTACAGTACATGGCAGTTCAGCCAGTGTTTATTAAGTCTCTCTCTCTCTCTCTCTCGCTCTCTCCAACAGAACAAAGAACAAAACTACATACATGCCAGTTCAGCAAGAGTGTGTTCATTAAGGTGTGAGAATCCCGGGTCCAGCTGTATAGGGTTAAGGCAGCGCTGGCATACAAAGTTCACACTCACACGTGGATCCATCCCTTACTACAACCTGTAAATGGTAAAAAATAGTAATTATCTATCTTTCAGTCTACTTTATAGTCAGATGCCTTAATCCTAGAATCAGTGGTCACAGACAAATTGCTTCTATGCCAACTTGTCCTCCTCTATCATGCCACCCTCCCTCAAGCTCACATCCCATATACGGTACATCCCCATACTACGTGCCTATATGGGCAGCAGAGGACGTCGTATACTGTGAATAAATAAACTTATGGGAAAACTTATATATGGGCAGCACCCCCCTTCACGGGCAACCCTTGAGACGCCTTTCAGACCTAAGTATTGTACTATACAGGGAAACTATCTAAGACATGTTACCTAAGATAAATTAACCCTACAAGATTATGGCTTTACTAGGTAAATCATTGGTGGTAGGTGGTGGTGACCATCATCTACTCACTTGATGTTGTGCTGCCTACTTCTTCCTTAGCCTTTATCATTCTTTTTCTGTGCCTGCCCTCCTCTGTTCCTATATCTCCCATCTTTCCTGTCACTTTTTATTGCTCTTCTTTCCTTTACAGGTGGCTTTTCATTGAGTGTCAAGCCAAATGGTTTCCTGTAAGCCAAGAAACCATTTACAACACTCAGTGGTAACCATATAACCAACCCATACATGCTCCCTACATGTCAACAAGTGGGTTGGTGGAGGGTTAGTGCCCTTCCCTGTAAAACCAATAACTCAAAGTCAAATGGCCACCCCTTACGGGATTATGTCATCTGGCAATAGATAGACAGATAAATAAACCTTTACCTGTTATCACTTCTTGGGGGGGCAACGTCACGTACTCGGGGTAACCCCGGATTTGGGCCACTCTTCGCTGCCTGTCTTGCTTACAAGGAGTTCAATTCCCGTACTAAAAAAAAAAAAAAAAAAAAAAAAAAAAAAAAAAAAAAAGGTCCTCGTGTACAAGGGGGATCGCGTACCCGGAACTTGCGTACTCTGGGGATGTACCGTACCTTTTCACCCCATCCCTCCATCTCATCCTCAGTCTCCCTCAATCCCATGAAGCAAATATGCCCATGGTCAGGCTACCATAGTCCAGAACATTTAAGGGCAGAAGACCAACCTATGCCCTAGTGCCATTTTAATCTAGCCACCATGGGACTCAGGCCGTAGCAAGAAAAACTATGCCCATTCCAACCTATGAGCTCTAGCTACTACCAGACCACCAGCAAAAGTATCAGTTACATCTATGATCTAAAAAGAAGAAAAAGAATTTGAATTATTCTGGAGGGAAAAACAGAGTCTCTACAATTCATCTGCATATCATCAACATCATCATCGACATTGTCATCACCATCACCACCATCCTGCCTCTTTTTCTCTGCCAAGGATGACGTGAGGTTCAGTCCAGAGAGAGAAAAAAACATGACAGAGGGAGAACTAATCAACAGCATGCCCACAAAATGGACCACAACCTCATTCACTCACTATGGTATTCAAACCCCTGGAATCCTGACTAAACCTCACAGGCATGATCTTCCACACATATACACTTTATATTACCTTATATTATGTATATTTGTTAATGCAGTTTATCTTCTTATGCATGAAGTATTATTGTACACAAAAGTGTCATTCTCTTCAATAACTAGAAAGTCTGGAACCAAATTAACTCACTTTTGAGTCTCTTAGCAGGGAAAAGGGCAAGGGAGAGGGGGAGATCAAAGATAAGATGGAGGGATGGCACTGAGAGGTACAGGAATGACAAGGGTGAGAGTTAGAAAGAGGGCAGCTTGGCAGTGGAAGGCAGGGTGACATGGAGGCAATCAATTTGTGATCATAGTTTCCTGGATAAAGGTGTGCAACTAGAGAAAGATAGCATGACAGGTCAGTTTGTCTCACAACTGATTAAAAGATTAAAGCAAAGAGAGCAAAGATTACTGTAAGGTCAACATGATCTCTCAACAGGTTTAACTCCTATGAAAGCTTGAGTTCTTTCATAGTTGATGTGGCACAGAACTTAACCTTACCTAACTTAACCTAACTGTTACGTATACTGGTATGTGACAGAGGAGGAAGCTAGAAGCTGTAAAGTCTCCCTCCCTACCTCCTTATTCACTAAATACTAAATGAAGCATTTGTTCCCCAAAGTCATGAAGAACACCTCTTCGACTTGGGCTGAAGATCTATTTAGAAAATAAAAATAATTTCGGGAATGAAAATCAATATTTGCTAAAACAAATTACATGATACAAAGGTTAGGACCAAGGGATGCTTTGCTTAAATATGTCAGGTCCTGTTAGACTTGGTTTATGTTTAAAATTGATCAGATTTTATAATTAATAACTTCAAAATTATGTATTTTCCACAACTCTGAAAAGCTGTTATCAGTACTGGTACTTTCAGAATCAGACCTACCCTAACATAACCTTCAAGAGTAAAAATAATTTGCGACGAAAATGCCAGTGTCTTAAAAGTCTAAAATCCCGAAAAAACGGATCAAAATCTCGTTTTGGGCTGTAATAATATCGACTACAACTTCATATTACCTTTTGGTTGTAAAACTGTAGTAAAGGACAACAACTTCACATTAACAAGTTTTGTGGCCTTGTCTGTAAATTATTTAAAATAAATACTGCGCTATTTCCCTCGCCAGTATGACTACACTACTGCAGTATCGACAGTGATTACTCGAAATCCACTACATGAGTTCCTAGGTTCTCGCTAAATTCATCAGACCTTAAATTTGACGACTGAGATAAATTTACCATACATTTACTTTGACTAATATTATATTTACGCCATAGACTCACCACTTACCTGCTAAGTAATTACTGCAGCTTAAGAATGTGCAAGATAATATACAAATTGCCAGATCTAGAAGTCAGAAAAGATTAATCCCAAATGCAGCTCCATAATGATCTACGTTATTTCACTTTTTTCTTCATTCCTTCACCGTTGAGACTTGAGACTGGTAGAATCTTGTATATTGATGGCATTTCTCCATATTACATTATGGACGACACATGAAAATCTGCTCGAATTTCCATTAGACCCAGTAAAATTATACCCTGTATACTTTCACAATAATCCAAATCCGCTACATGAATATAAAACTATATATATATAGCAAACGTTTCACTACGTTGGCAATAATGCTTACTTGAGTGTTTACAGGCAAGATCGATATTTCGGAAACACTTATTTCGGCTCCTTCCCTCCCTCCCCCTTTTTTTTTTTTTCTCCCACTGTTGAGTGATAGATGATGATTGAATATTTATCGTTGAAAAGGTATACGAAGTGCTTATACAACAAAAAGTGTTCCTAATCTTTAGGTTGTCTTGTAAAGTAGCATAAAAATTTGGAAAATGTTGGAAAACACAGGCATTTATCAGTGCACTGGAAGAGGGCAGCTATGTTTTAAGGCGCTTTTCCTTTTCGGATCTAGGAATGATTGTGGTTCGGGATGCCTTGCTCACACGGGTGTGATTAATAGCAGTCCAGTGGGGAGTGAGTGAATGAATGCGTGCGTACGTGACTGGGGAGTAAGTGATTGAGGGAGAGGAGGGTGGGGGGTAACTCAGCAGAGAAATACGCGTTTATGCGTGAGGAAATGAATGACAGGAGTGAGTGCGTTAGTGGATGACTGAGTTAGAAATGAGTGGGTGGGGAGCAAGTATCTGGAGTGACTGAGAAATGAGCGAGTGAGGAAAGTGAGGCGGATGAGTAGTGTGAGTGAGGAGTGAATCCAAAGTATTGAGTGAATGGATGGGGTGTGAATGAGTGAGGTTGTGGAAAGCGAGTGAATAACTAAGCTATTGAATATGTGAGTGGGGAGTGGGGGAACAAGGGAGTGAAATGAGTGGGGAGGGAGGAAAGATGTAGAATGAGTAGGAGTGAGGGTAGTAGTAGTAGTAGCAGCAATACTGTAGGGTAGCAGTTGTGGTAGTAGTAGTAGTAGTCTGTAAAAATAGTACCAGCAGCAGCAGCAGGAATAGTTGTAGTACCTTAGTAGTAGTAGTAGTATTAACTCCAGGCACATTTGACCATGAATCCAGTGGATGGCACACAGAATTTGTCCTCCATCCTCATTTCACAGGGTAGGGAGGGAACTGAGGGACATTTGTATAACTGGGCAGCAGAACCAACCAGTATATCAGTGCTACCACCTCATAAAGGAAGAAGAAATGGGTATAGAATGGTGAGGGAGGGGGGGGATAGGCGATGTAGGATGGATGTGGAGTTGACTGAACAGAGTGTGTGAAAAGGGGAAGGAAGAACTGAGGTGGAGTGGAGGGTAAAGTTCAATAAGCAGAGTTTTAGTTGGGGTGGGGTAGGGAGAGAAGTGATTGAGAAAGTGAGAGTGGAAGGAAGTAGTGGGAGGTAAAAGAGAACTTGATTTCCAGGAGGAAAGGGAAAGAATGAGGGTAGGAAGTGAGGAATGAATGAGAGGGTGTTGGAGTTTGTTTGTGTGGGAACTTTTCCCACCAAGCGGAATTCCCAGTTGCCCCCAGCCCGTGCCTGGGGCTCGGCAGGCAGCCTGACTCGGGCTGTGCTAGCGATAGGATACGCCCATGCCTGGACCTTTTAGAATAAATCCCAAGCTCACCTCACTGTTTCTGTCTCCCTCCTTGTTCTCACCCCACCAGGGGGGAAATGGAAGGAAAAGATAAGGCAGGAAAAAGGTGAAAAAAGTAAAAGAGTGCAAGGATTAGGGTAGGAAATGAAAGGACAAGAGGAGATGATGGGAGAGGAAGGGATAAGTGGCTAAGGTGATGGGGTAAGAATACGGGGAAAGTAAGGGAAGAAAAAGGAAGGGTGATGGGCAATATAAGAACTAGAGGGGTGAACAAAGGGATGCAGGTGTAGAAAAATGAGATGAGACAAGGGAAAATAGAGAACAGTGAAAGTGTTGGTGGGTGGAATACAAGGTGAGGAAGAGGAAGTGAGGGACTGGATGGTGGTGGTGGGTAGGAGTGAAGGAAGGTGTAAGAGAGAACAGCAGCAGGTGCAAGAAGAGCAGGAGACAATGGGAAATAATAGAGAGGATGAATAGAAGAGAGAGGAGGGGGAGGAGAAGTGAGACAAAGCCAGAATGCAGAATTCAGAGAGGACGAGATAAAAGAATACCCAACCATCTTACTCTAACCTGTCTTTGGGCTCATTTTGATCTGTTCACCTGGATGTGTTGTTGCTTAATTTGTCATATCAGTGTAGCTCACTTCCCATTTGTTCTTTTATAAGTTTTATTATCACAATGATACACTTCCACTCAATCTATCTCCATGTAATCTATGCCCATTCACTTAACCCTTCTGCTGGCACGGGCTACAACCAAGTATTAATGCCAAGGATAAAATTTTGTACAGTATATAATGTATTTTATCCATGGTCAAAAAGCAAAAGTCCCTGAATTGAATAAGAAAAAGGCTGTCTGTTTTCACCTGCCAGAACGGAGCCACTCTCACAACTGAAATACTAATTCACAAGTGCATGAAATTTAATGAGCATTAGTTATGATGTACTGTAGGTGTTAATCTCCTAGGCTAGTAAAATTTATCCTCCAGTATAACTACACTTGGTCATCAATACAGCTGAAAGAAATTAGATACCTTTGTTAGGTAACAAATGCACTTGAGTCAAGGATCAAACCTAAAGAATTAAACACAGGTGTTTATAAGAACAGTTGTAAAACTATATTTTCATACCCACAAGTTACTATAGTTCTTTCATCTTAATATGACTCATATGTTCATCTTACTGTAGCATATTTTGCACAGCTCAGTGGCAAGATAATGCTATGGCTTTACATCCTTTTCATAGCGTGTTTTGTGATTATACCGGTACTCCATTCCAGCCAACTTGCTCATGAATTCACACCACCACTGCCTGAAGTTGACTAAGATAATTTTCTTCCTGTTGATAATATAGGTATCTGAGTCACACAGTATGCTCTTAGTGTACAGTACTTATTTGTAAATACAAAACTAACTTTCTATGAGTCTTGGGTGGTGGCTGAGAATGAGGCTCTAAGGATAAGCTGGCTGGCTACAGTGTCATCCACAGTACTGTATATACTGGTTGTTCATTCATTTTAAGTAGGAAGAGATTTTTGTCCTGTACAGTCTCTTCCATGTAGTTTACAGAGGAAAAAAACATCAGTGAGGCACTACATTAATTCCACAGCATTTCTTCCTGACTAGCATCATAATCTAGTGCTGATCTCTTGTTATTGCTCAGCATTCAAGATGGAGAAACATCAATTTCATGCCTACTTAAAATGAATACAGTACAATGCTAGGATACTGTTCTGAGTCAAGATTCTCAATGAAGAGGTGACAATTTTAAGCTAAGTGAAGTTGAAAATCATACAAGTGTCAAACATTATTTTCATCAGTATCAAGAAGCAAACAGATATACCTCCTTACAAAATGATGTTCTTCAATATAATTCCACAAACAGCAATTTTAATCTGTTCCAAAACAGACTTACATTCAGCCAGGACTCACTCCCTTCATGCCTTCTCTTACTCCTGCACTCTTAACTCCACCACCTGCAACTATTGCAATGATTTGGAATGGACAATATTTGGTGCTGAAGAGGGATGCCTTTATGTGGTGGCACTGATGTAAACTGGTCAGCACTACTGTCTCATTATACAAACATCCCTCAACTCCCTCCCTATGCTGGATCTACTACTTGGTAAAAAGACAAATGTTCCTCAACAGCTTCCCTATCCCTTTCAAGGAGGATAGTGGACTGCAGGAGGACAACTTAGTTCTGCACTCTACCAGGTTTAGGTTTCATATCCCCATTATCCCTCTTCATCTGATTTGCTGCCTTAAATATCATATTTTTCCTTTCCTCATGATTAAGGTTATCAAATAAAGTCTCTGTGACTCAGACTTTGATCTGTATACTTCTCGTTTAGCCCTACACTTGGCAGCCAAGTATTCCTCCTTGTTACCACCCTCCTTCCATTCCCGGAAAAGCCTTCTTTTCTCTTTAACTGCAGCTTCTACACCCTCATCCCACCACCAAGTTGCTTTGTGTCTTGATGGGCCCCTTGTCCAACTGCATATTACATCAGTAACTCTCAAGAGGTTGTTCCTCAGGGCTCTGTACTGTTCATTAACGCCTCTGTCTACGGTTCCCTCTTCAGCCACCACTCTCCTCATCTCGCTATAGAAGGCATCCCTTACTACTTGGTTTTCCAGCCTCCATATTTTCCTACTAGGTACATAAGTACTCTTTTTCATCACTTGTTCTTTAAGCACCATCTCACAAATCAACAGTTTGTGCTGTTGCACACATTTCTCGCTTCCTATAACTTTAACATTCCTCACTAACCTCCTATCAGCCCTCCTGACCAGAAAATAATCTATCTGACTGCAACTCCAGGTTCATCCTGATATGGCATCAATGGACTGCAGGCTGATACTGCCTTACTCCTGCAGTCCACTATTATCTTGACAAACAGGAGGGGGAGTGAGGGACATTTCTATAACCAGGCAACTCCACAACCCCATCTAGGCCACCACATGAAGTTGTTCTTCTCCAGCACCATTGCAAGGAGAAAATAAATATGCATTATTAGACTGAAGAGGTTAAAGGTGATGGAGTTATGATTGAAAGAATATGGGCAGGTGTGGAAGGCTGAGTCATTTGTATCTCTCTCTCTATATCAGTTCACATTAGACCTACTGTAGGACCAGACCTTCTTCACAAAGTGAGTGATAGCCAGAATAACTCTCTCACATGCTGGCAAAGTATGAAAGGAAAAGGACGTGAGTCAAGCCCAAGTGTAATTCTGATGCAGAATGGACTTTACACCCACACTCCTGCATCCTTCACCAACAAAACAATAATGCTGTCCACAGTCTACAAACTTAATCCTTTCAACTCATTCTGAATCAGCACCATTCTACTGTAAATGATAATTTATGGTGACAGCCACATATGAAATTAACTACCTGCTCATTTCAATAATATACAGCTGCTTACTTATGAACTCATGTTACAGTACAAATTTTTTATTATTTATTTATTTATTTTTTTGAAGACCACAGAATTATCATTTTAATGACATTTACAAAATACAGCATTTTACGGTAATTATTAAGACTTAATGCTACTGTATTCATGATTAAATTTACTTAAAGCAACTGGTATACAATTTTAGTTTCTTTGCTGACATGATTTGTATATATTTGGCCTTGGGTATAAGTGAATATTTCCAGATTGTTCAAGTAATAAGCAAACTCCGTAACCAATTAAATTCCTAAGTAGAGATGCAACTGTATTCTCTATTAATTTCATATAAGCTCTCTCCACATGATTATATTCAATTTAGGAGAGACTTTTAGAACTAGGGAGACTAGGTGAATTAGAAATAATATCACTAATCACTGACCCCTTTACTACAAAAGATCTTCTCTAAGATGAAAAAATATAGCCTGGACATACGAGCAAGAATAAGCTACAAAATGGCATCACCGGATTTAAACGATTTAGTTGACTGCTGATTAACAGGTAACTACAGAACAGTCGGTTTGTTTTCACCTGACAAAGATCCCTAATCCCATGCAGCTAAACTGATGGTGTCTCTTTTTTGTCGCTGGCTGTCCATCCCTCAACTTGAGCATTGGATCTGACTATAGTCGCGGCGCATGACTCTGAGGTTGTTATTATCATGCTCTGGCAACCTACCATTCAAAAGTGCGTCTGATTTCGTGTATAATATGAGAAGCATGTGATTCATGTATAATATGTTCGTGTATAACAATATTCGTGTATAATATATTCGTGCATAATAACATGATTCGTGTATAATATGACATGAAATCGGACGCACTTTTGAAAGGTAGGTTGCCAGGGTACGATAATGACAACCTCAGAAGCCGATTCATTCCTGCCTCATTACTATGGTTCATCCAGTTACATGCAACCACAACTTAGTATTCAAGCTGTGTCTGTGGCACAGCTCAGTCAGCTGAAAACAAGCTGACTATAGTCAGTCTCTTCCAAAAATCTCAGTGAAACAGTCAGTAAGATTCAGTCTTATCCAAAAATCTCAGTGAAATAGTCAGTAAGATTCAGTCTTATCCAAAAATCTCAGTGAAACAGTCAGTAAGATTCAGTCTTATCCAAAAATCTCATTGAAACAGTCAGTAAGATTTAAAAACTAAGACTTACTGAATTACGAAAAAAAAAAAAGGAGAGCAAATATTGTACTATACATTAGAATGACATTGAAATGATAATGAAAATGAATAGTAAAAAAATAATAATCTGTACACATAGCCATGAAAGGAAGTAACAGTAGCCTATGTAAAAAACAAGGAATAAAGTAACAAAATCTTCATTACAAGTAGCCTCTTTTGACATCCTTTTTGCTCTTTTGTAAGTCTTCAGTAAATTAGGGAAAAATTGCCTGTTATAGTTCCATTACTAACTATAAAGCTGAGCTACCAGTTTCCTCCAGCATCTTCACAGTGTGGTACTAATATGACAAGGCTGCTCCACAGCCTAGTTATACAGAACTGTACCAACATCCCTCAACACTCTCACTATTCCCTGAAAAAAAGATGACAGACTGCAGAAGCACAACTACAGCTTGTAATCCATCAGGTTCTTCTCCAGATTACTGTAGAGCAACAACAACACTAATAACAACCATTTTATCCCAATTTACCACACTGGTTGAATGGAAAAAAGTTAAGATACACAAACAATTCTCATTTCGATCTGAGAATGTTTTCTCAGTTTTTCACACAACTGGAAATGTAAACTGTGGGATATTGGTAAATTTGATATTATAGGTGACAATGGTCCATGTAGTGACATCAAAAGTAGGCTTTTGTGTTGTGCTGATGTAATGCATTAGACCCACTGCACTCATGTGATTTTGAGATTCCCAGTGATCTACTGAGTTAAGGTGCTCCAACTGGCTGTGACCCAGAAGGGTTTCATTCTGAGGAATGGCTGGGGCTTATTGCTCATGTAATGCTACTCAGATGAAGCAACTGGCCACTCTTGCCTTCAATAACATCATCAACATTTAACAAAAACTCTCCATACTGTGGAAGCACTGGGTTTATGAAGAATCTGAAAGAAGATAGTGGTTGGCTGCAAAGAATCTGAGACACTCCATCTGCTGTTTAAGTGGACAGTGCAAGGTTTCCAATGAATTTAAGACATACCACTTGCAGTTTAAGTGAATAGTACTTGGTATCTGAAGAATTAAAACACTCCATCTGCTGTTTACATGGGCTGTGCTAGGTTCTTGAAGAGTGTATGTGAATAGTGCCACATTTGTGAAGAATCTGCAATACATTCCCAACAAGGTCTAGGTGCATGTGGTGGGTCTCCAGAGAATCTGGAAGAGGCACTTCATCTGCTGCTTAAGGAGAGTGTACAGCACTAAGTTTCCAAAGAATTAAAACACTCCATCAGCTGTTTACATGGACAGATTAAGGTTTCCAAAGAATCTGAAACACATTCCATACTAGGTCTAAGTGGATGTGGCGGGTTTACGTAGTATCTCAAAGAGGCACTCCATTTGCTGCTTCATCTTCTCCATGCCCTCCAGGATCTGTATAGCCTTATCCAACTCCTCCTTACTCCGCTCCAACAACCCCATTGCCTCCTTGTACCGAGCCTCATCCACCACCTTGATCTGACACTCCGTCTCACTCAGTATTGCACTAATCTGGAACCATAAGTCTTATTTAAAGTTGTTTTGCCTACAGTTGAGTCTAACTATCTGTGGTTACACACCTTAATCCTGGAAGAAATGGTCACAAACAAATTGCCTCCATGTGCACCTTGTCCTTTGCCATCAGGCTGCCTTCCTTCAACTCATCCAACTTAATTCAGACACCACTCCTTCTAATCCTCTGTCTCCCTCCACCTCACTCACATACCACTCCTCCTCATCCTCTGTCTCCCCCTCTCCTTCCACCTCACTCACATACACTAGTCTAGTCACAATTTCATTCATCATTCTTTCCACATGACCAAACCACCTAAGGGTACTTCTCCTAACACTCTCCAGCACATCAACAGCAACACCACAATGTCCCCCCCAACCCCCCAAAAAAAAGATTGAAGGGGTTAATTAAATAACTAAATACTTGCTTACCATCTCTCATATTTTCTTGTCAATATATGACATAAGGACACTGTATCTGCTTTGTAAGTTGGTGACATGCAGAACACAACACTGCCTTCATGTAGTGGCACTGATATAACCAGGTGGTGGAGCTGCTCAGTTATACAAATACTGTATCCCTCAGCCTCCTCCCTATCCCCCCCTCCCCCTCAAAGAGGAGAGGGGTAATTTTAGCTTGCAGTCCACCCCAGTTTTGCAAATGTCCTTTAGTTCTTTCCCTGTCCTCCAAAAAAAGGGGGATGTAACTTCAGCCTACAGTCCATATGGTTCACATTCAAATAAGCCTGTGTTGTAACTACTACTGAACTAGTATCACTGCTACTACTTCTGTAACAAAACGCTGGTTTACCTTCTCTGGAATCTTCTCTTCAATGTCTGACATGAGGGCACAGTATTTGTCTTGTAAATTGTTGACCAGGAGAACGCAACTCTCCGTCTGGCTCGACACCGCGTGGAGATCATCAATGCCTTGGCCATTAATCTGTTTTAAAAAAGTACCTCCTATCCTCATTATAACTTTTTAACACTCAGGTTTCTATACTCAGTCTCAGCTGAATAAAATTACCTGACATTACCTAAACATAGCTGGACACTGCCAGTACATTCTCTGCATCCTGACCATTTATCTGTTGCAACAAAGCAGATAGACTGACAGACAGACAGACATGGATTGATGCTGAATTTACCAAAACAGGAGCATCACTTGTTGTTGCTACTTAACCCACTTAGCTCAAATCTGTCTGGCCGAGCAGATCTGTCGACCACAGGTAAACAAATGCTTCTGCGGTGTCATCCAGGCACACTACAATACATACATCATGTAGGAATGCAGTGCCCCCTTGTGGTAGAAAGCACCCCACCGGGGTCATACCATGGTCCTTCCCAGCGTGAAATGCAGGGGAATGTTAGGAGGTTTGGATCCTGGGTGGATGATGTAGCTGTTGCACATAGGGTGCACAGCACCACCTAGTGTAAATTCCTTATCAGCACCAGGAGCATCAGTAACAGTGAGTGGTGGCTGAAGGTGGTCATTACAGGCATTAATAAAGTGTGACCTGTAGCTGGTGAAGTCTGTATGAAAGACTGGCTAGAAAAGTGTATGTGAGACATCATCATCATCATCATCCGGACCTCCTTTTCCACCCTAGGGCAGGGTGAGGAGTAGCAATGCCCAGACAGCCCCAGTTTGCTCAATTCAATGGGCTATGCTTCCATTTACTCATCATTCAAGCCCCCAGAATCCTGGCTCCATTGGATATGCCAAAAACATTCACCACATTGTGTAGCTTCACATAAACGTATCCAATTGAGTCAATCCAGACGCTGCCGCCTTAAAAAGGGATGCTAAATCCCTGATAATGCACTTCTCCTCACAACACTGGTCCACCCAGCTCGATCTCTTGCCAGTTCCCTAGCCTCAACGACTTCCAAACCTCTCTTCCTCACATATTCATCCACCATATCTCTCCACCTTCTCCTTGGCCTACCTCACCTCCTCCCTCCTTCAAATTTGCTCAGATATACCATTTTCACCACTCTATTGTTATCCATTCTCTCCACATGACCATATCATCTCAGTACACTCTCTTCGATTCTGATGTCCACCGACTTCCTCACTCCACATCCATCACGAATCACATTATTTCATATCCTATCCACCCTCTGTACTCCACATACATTCCTCAGCAGTCCCATCTCCACTTCTTACTCTTGACTTTTCATTTTCATGCCACACCATAGTCTCACACCCATATTTAAAGTTGGCACTAACACTCCTTCACGTAAGCCTCGTGCAGCTGGAACACTCAAGCCTCTATTTCTTATCAAGGCCTTCATTGCACAAGCTACTTTTCTTCCTTGTGTCGCTCTACATTCAACCTCTTCTGCACATTTTCCTCTCTTTTCTATCACTGTACCCAGGTATATGAACTCTCTCACCAATTCCAGTCTCTCTCCATTCACTGTAACATCGCACTGGGAGTTGCCTTCTCTCTAAGTAACCATCACTTTACTCTTTTCTACATTTATTCTCAAGGCATGTTGCTCACAGACATCAGCAAAACTCTGCACTAGCCTACGGTTCTTGTCCGCGATTTGCAAGCAGTATTGCATCATCAGCATACAACAAATTAGAGTTATTTCATCCATTACCATTCATTACCAACACCATCACTCTCTCCATGACTTGTGTTTTTACTTCTCTGAGTACCCCATCCATAGATATATTAAACAACTATGGGGACATCACACAACCTTATGATGGTAGTGAAGCGTGTGTAAGGGTTAATGGGCATCTAATTGAATGGTTCACAATCAGTGTGGGCATGAGTGAGACATCTGACTATAAACTGATAAAGAGATAGACATGATGCTATTACCAAAAAGGAGTATCAATGACAGAGGCTTGTGTAGTCGGTGAGGTCTGTTTGAAAGACTGACTGGAAGAGTGCGAATGTGTATGAGTGAAGCACCTGACTATGGACAGATAAACAGGTAGACAGATGATGCTATTACCAAAAGAGAAGCATCAGTGACAGTGGCTTGTGGTTGAAGGTGGTTGTTGCAGGCATCCAGAAGCTTTGACCTGTAGCTGGTGAGAGCTGTGTGTACATCTGAGGCTTGGTTGAGGTTGTCATCGATGTCTTTGAGGGTGTTGTGCAAACCTTCATTCCTCAGCTCAAAGTACTCTTGCATGCTGGTACGCAGATTCTCGAGATGTACAACCTGATGGGAGATTTTTTTTTTTTTAATGCAAGAAAGGAGAAATCAAAGGCCAGCAGCCTACAAATTGCTCCCTCCAAGAAAAGAAACAAAAACAAGATAAGAGAGAGCCAAATTTAAAATCCATTAATTTCAAGATGCTTGGACACACTACACCTGAAAGGCTGAAAAGTGTGGGCAGTAGGAAAAACAGACAGAGGGAGACAGTTCAAGAGCTGATCTGTTGCATACATGATGGACTGGGAATAGTGGTTAACTCTTGCATGAGAGAGTTGGACAGAAAAGTGATGAGAGTTTGCTGCTACGTGGGTGCTACGTGCCTGCCATAGTACTGGAGGGATGCAAGCAGACAGTTTAGAAGAGCAGTGACCATTGAAGTAGCAACAGAATAGAGATAAAGATGCAAAAGTGTGGCAAAGAGACGGATGTTGAAGGGAGCCAGTACAAGGATGAGAGTTAATGAGATTAAAAGCCTTTGACTCGACCCTGTTGAGAAGAGCTGTATGTGGGGAACCGCCCCACACATAAGAGTTGTACTCCACACGGTGGGGGGGGAGGGATAAAACTCGTGTATAGTCAACAACTGTGAAGGGGTAAAGAATGTATGGAGTCAGCTTAGCACACCCAATCTCTTGGAAGCAGATTTAACATGTGAGGTAATATGTTCTTTCCAAGATAAATCTCGAGAGAATGAAGCCCCAGGTATGTTTAAAGATGATGCAGCATTGAGCTGGATATTGTTAAAAATTAGAGGGTATTCCTGTGGAAGATTCTGTCTGGTTGATATAGGTAAGAACTGAGTTTTTGATGCATAAAAACAAGGTTATTATTACCCTAATCAGAGACATAAGCCAAGTCAGACAGTAGGTGTGCCATAGCCTCATCCCTTGTTTGTTGAAGTAACTGCTGAGATGGATGCTGCGGGAAGCGAATGGAAAGGTGAAAGGTGGAGTCATCAGCATAGAGTGGATAGAGTTAATGTAAAGCTTACAAGGTCATTGGTGAATAAAAGGAAGAGAGTTGGTGATAGGACAGAGCCCTCAGGAACAACACTACTGATAGCTCTACGAAAAGTACAGTGGCCATCTACAACAGCGGCTACCATATAGAACGACCAGACAGGAAACCAGAGATGAAGGCACAGATAGAAGGATAGAAACCGTAAGAGGGTAGCTTGGATGTTAAAGATTTATGCCCGACTCGATTGAAAGCCTTTGATATGTCAAGTGCAATGGCAAAGCTTTCGCCAAAGTCCTGAAAGGTGGATGACCTGGAGTCTGAAAGGTAAATGAGAAGATCACCAACGATGCGTTTTGTGGAACCCATACTGACGATCAGAAAGAAGGTTGTGATAGGAACAATGCTTTAAAATATTTTTGTTAAGAACAGTCTCGAAAACTTTTGAAATACAGGATGTTAAAGCAATTGGATGATAGTTAGAGGGTTGGGAATGGTCACCCTTCTTTGGGACAGGCTGAATGAAAGCTTTTAGCAAGAAGGAAAAGTGCAAGTTGACAGACAAATTTGAAAGAGTTTACCTAAGCAGGGTGTAAACACAGAAGCACAGTTCCTGGGGACAACAGGATGGACTCCATCAGGCCCAAATGCATTGTTAATATTGAAGCCAATGATGGCACAAAATACATCAACTGAAGAAATTTTAATGTCAGCCATAAGAAAGTCAGAGGAGGGAAGAGATGGAGGGACAGCACCGGAATCATTTAAGGTGGAATTGTAGGAGAAAGTCTGAAAGAAGAGTTCTGCTTTATTATTAGAAGAAATAGCTACAGGGCCATCAGAGTGGAAAAGAGGAAGGAAGGATGATGAGGTAAAGTTGTTGGAAATGTTTTTGCCAAGGTGCCAGAAGGAGTGGGAGAAATTCAAGTTGGAGAGTTCAGAGAATTTAGTATGAATGAAATTATTTTTAGCAGAGCGAAGAACAGACTTAGCATGATTCCGGGTAGAAACATAAAAAAGATGAGATTCAGGGTTGGGTTGGCTCTGGTACCTTTTGCAGGCCTTCTCCATGTTGTGGATCACACTAGAACAAGTGTCATTAAACCATGTTTTTTTTTTGCATTAGTCAAAGGATATGAGAAAGGAATGTATAATTCCATGCCTGAGAAAATAACCTCCGTAATGCGTATGGCACACTAAGATGGCTCTCGGCCATGGAAGAAATGATCAATCCATGGGAAACCAAAGAAGTACTGCCTGAGGGCCTCCCATTCAGCAGTTTATCATCATCATCATCTTTTATTGCTTACCATCCTTGAACTGGGCACTGAATGAATAAATACAGCTCAATAACAAATGCGCTTAAAAGTTCAAACTTAAAACGATACCAAATGTCACACTTGCTGATGATAATCTCGCCATAACCCTTAAGTCATCCGGGGGAGGCGGTGGCTGAATCAGTAGAGCGGCAGCCTGCAGTCCTAACGGACCAAGGATCGAATCCCGACTGGGGCAGGGAACAGTTTAAGGATTTGAATTTCCTAAAAGCAGACTTTCCTGATCTACCAGATGACCTGCCGACATGTTGTAAAAATACCCCTGCTCCCCGCTAATATCAATACACTAGTCTTGTATGAGACAACTCCAGCATGTATTCAATATGGATGGTGGGTGTTAGTGCCGAAGTGGTGACATGTGGAGGTGTAGAAGGAATACTGGGCCTTGGGATAGGTCACTGCCCCAAGAAATAGGCCCTGAAGCCTTTGCCTAAGGTCGGACACACTAAAAAAAAAAAAAAAAAAAAAAAATCATCATTAACAATATCACCATAATTATCCAGACCTATTTTCCCACTAAAAAATGGGGTGAGGAAGGGTCCAGAGAGAGAGAGAGAGAGAGAGAGGAAAAAAAAATTACAATGACTAAATAAGGAGCTAACCAAAATACTGTTATGTCCCTGTCCCACACCGCCACAGCAGTCGTTCAGTATAGGAAGGACGGTGCCCAGTGAGTTGTTCTTCGTAAGCTCAGCCTTTCGGTGTGCATCAACGAGATCAGCTCAGACGTTGTAAATAAACACTGGCTTCTTATGTTCGCTGTACTTATTTTCCACGTAATTACACTTAATGTTTGCCAGCTACACTTCACTGTTTTCACAAGTACAGTACTGGAGCTATACAATCTTCACTAACTGCACTGACGCTGAACTAAACTCAAACTGAACTGAAAAACCTCTAGTCCCTTCCCCATCCTTATATAAGCTTCCTATATAGGCTACTAGAATGAGCCACTACACTCTCAGAGAAGCGACAGTTACCAACTCAGAGACATCCAAAATATCCAGAGTTTTCTTACACTGCGTAACACTCTAAATTGTTTAGCGTACAAACTGAGATAAAATTATATGATTTAACAATAACCTAAACAAAGCATTATAGAGAAAATTGGGAATAAGACTGAATGCATAACATTACAATGTACATCCACTCACAGCGGCAAGCTAACTGACACGTAACTGAAAAATACGAGATCTGAGAACCTTCCAGAGTTCCAGTACTTCCTATCTAACAAATCCCACTTCTCAACAATACAGTATCAGTTTGATGAACACAAAAGACAAGAACTGAATACAAGTTACCAGGCAGCAGAACACATGTTAATAATATGCTTATCATTTCTTACTACAAACAAAATATGGTTACAGACTTGATAACTACAGCCACACAGTCATCACTCTTAGCCAAGAAGTATTTATATACATATGCAGAATCCAAGATGAAACTCTCACATTCTTACAAATCTTATTACACATCCTAGATTTCTTTTTCCTCAACTGCTTCCACCAACTGCTGGGAAGAAATAAACTGGTTCTGGAACTTGGTCAGCTTCCAGTCCATTGAAAACATAAGCTGTACCACAGCCAACCTCAAAATTATGATTTCTTTAAAAGGAAACATAATGGAACTTTTGAACTG
This sequence comes from Coenobita brevimanus, assembly GCF_032717465.1. NCBI lineage: Eukaryota > Metazoa > Arthropoda > Malacostraca > Decapoda > Coenobitidae > Coenobita > Coenobita brevimanus. The sequence goes on along the minus strand of NC_136999.1, from coordinate 410,251 downwards.
ATTATTTTTCACTCTGACTCTAATTAAACACTTCCAGTCCTTTTTCAGTGTACTGTAGTTATGCAGAACTAGAGTATGATGGTACCCAGTAAAAGCACTGGAAAAGAGGGAAGTTTGCCAAAACTTGCAGCCAAAACTATGTACTGTGACAAAAATTCACCTATCACTGCACAGTGCCTACTTCATACTTAAAGCATGTCTGTCTCTTTCTTCCCTGATGCAATATACCAAGGAGAATCATCTATGGGCAAATAAACATACCAAGCTTCTCTCATCCTGGGAGTATTAGCAAGCAGAGGAAAGTGAGAAACAGAAGGGGTGAAATATTAGACAAACTCAAGTCCCTGACTGTAAAATATTCTCAAGAACTTCAGCCTGCAGTCCACTGGGTTCACATTTCAGATGAACCTGGGGTCACTACAGCAACATGTACTTACTAAAATATTCATGATGGTTTGATGATATTCCTTAAGAAAATGCCATTTCCTCTTTTGGGCCATTTGGAATGCACTGTGTGCTTCCACCAGCTCATGGCGAAGTTCCTCCACTTTCTCCATACCAGTATTGAAGATGAAGCTGAAACATGAGGGAAAAATTATTACTACTTCTCTCATAACACCTCTTTCAAGCATAAGGGTCTGAGGCTAATCTCTCACGGCCCAGTTTAAAGATGAAGCTAAAACAGGATGGAAAAATGCTAACTGCTAATTTCATACTGTAGTACCACCATCAAAATGTTAGGGCCCGAGACTAGGCTCCCACAGTTCATCTGAAGATGAGGTTGAAACAAGGGTAGCATTAAAAAAAAAAAAAAAAAAAAAAAAAAAAACACTTCCAATTGTTGGAGTTCAAGGTTAGAACAGTGCAGTACATTTGACACTTATAAAGCAGTAGCCTACCAGGTGTTGGCACTTCTTATCAGGTGATCCAGGTGTTGTCACTCATTATAAAGTTGCCCCCCAGATGATGACATTCTCAACAAAGGTGCCCAGGACGTTGGTACTTGGGTAATCCTTCAGGAGACATAGGACCACCTTATTTTGCAGTTTTCTTCCATTTTTTCCTTACCTAAGCTCTGTATGGGACTCTTTAGGTATTTTCTGGCTGCATGTTACAATTTCAAAGTTTTTATTTCTTTTAAAAGTTGTGAAAAGCAGTGTAATAAGCAGTATTGGTTTACAGATGGAAACCATATTGTGGTGTGCAAAGACTGACAGACGTCATCTTGGAAAGCTATTTAAAAAAAAAAAAAAAAAAAAAAAAAAATCCTTTATCAGTGCCTACTAATCCAAACCTAAGTTTTCATAATTTAACCCAACATTATTTACCCTAACCTAATGTAACCTATTTTATGCCAACATAACCAACTTCATGCTAATCTAACCAAACTTATCCTTACCCAGCCTATCCTTTATGTACCATAATCATACTGTACTTTTCCATACTTATTGATGGATCCTCTTCACACTCCAAAATGCATTTCTGTACATCTTTACAAAGTCTCTGAATCAATTCAAAGGTCTATCTATCTATCTATTGCCAGACACCTCAATCCCGTTTGGGGTGGCCACAAACAAATAGCCTACACATTGTCCTGTCCCCCGCCATTTCATTGCCCTGCTCCCAACTCACATCCCCCTCTCTCATATATCTCTCCACCCCATCCCTCCATCTCATCCTTGGCCTCCCCCTCCCTCTTCCCCCCTCCACCTCACTCACATACACTCTCTTTGTCAGTCTTTCACCCTCCATCTTCTCCACATGGCCAAACCACCTCAGTGTGTTCCTCATAACGCTTCCTATCACATCCACACCACAACGCTCCTTTATATCCTCATTCGTCAGCCTGTCTTTCCATGTGACTCCACAGGCTCCTCTTAAATAACTCATTTCCACTGCTCTCACTCTTGACTTGTGTCCTTCCAACAACGTCCAAGCTTCACTTCCATACGTGAGAGTTGGTATCACAATACTGTCATGTGGTAACTTTTTCACTTCCATGCTCACTTCCCTGTTTCTTATCACTGCTTTCAAGGAACCAGCAACCTTTCTTCCCTGCTGTACCCTTTCAAGCACTTCACCCTCCAAACCTCCATCCTTACTCATCACACTACCCAAGTACTTAAAGGTACTCACATTTTCCAATTCCTCGCCATCCAACCTCACTGTACATTCACTGACTTCACCTCCCTCAAAGACCATCACTTTACTCTTCCCTACATTCACCTTTAGATTCCGTTTCTTACACACACTCCCATACTCATCCACCAAGCCTTGCAGCTCCCCTTCGTCTTCACTCAACAACACAGTATCATCTGCAAACAACAGTACAGGGAGTTTCCAAACACTATCCTCTCTCACCAGGGCCACTCCAACATCCACTACCCTACCTTGTACCTCTTTTATTACCCCATCCGTGTACAGATTGAACAACCATGGAGACATGACACATCCCTGTTTCAACCCAACCTTCAAAGAGAAAAATTCACTTAGTTCACCATCCACACGCACCGCAACCTTAGCACCATCATACATACTCTTCACAGCATTCAACATTTTTTTTTTTTTGTCCGACTCTGGGCAAAGGCTCAGGGCCTATTTCTTGGGGGCAGTGACCTATCCCAAGGCCCAGTAGTCCTCCTACTTTCCATCTACTCCATATATTCTTAATACTTTCCACAATCCTTGTCTATCCACCCTGTCATATGCTTTCTCCAAATCCATGAAAGCCGCATACAACTTCTTTCCCTTCTCTAGAAATTTTTCCACTAAAGATCTACGAATGAATATCTGATCTACACAACCTCTTCCCTTCCTAAAGCCTCCCTGTTCTTCTCCAACTAATTCCTCTGCTCTTTCTCTAACTCTGTCAATAAGTATCCTACCATACACTTTTCCTATTATACAAAGAAGACAAATGCCCCTATGATTACCACACACTTCTTTTTCCCCTTTTCCTTTGTACAAGGGAATAAATATACCTGACTTCCAATCCTCCGGGACTCTACCTTCCTCCCAGGCCAATTTGCACATCTTCCACATCCATTCTACTACTATCTCCCATGCTTCAGCATTTCACCACACACTCCATCAATTCCTGGGGCTTTCCCCAATTTAACTTTCTTCATTGCTTCCACAACTTCTATCCTACTGATTTCTTCCTGTCTTCTCACCTCCCTCCTTCTCCCAGCCACTTATACTCGCATTACTTCCATCCTGTATGTTCAACAATTCCTTAAAGTGTTCTCTCCATCTGCGCACTTTTTCACCCTTCTCCACTAGTAATCTACCATTTTTAGCTTTCACTCCCCAGCTAACATCACTTCCACCCTGTCTTACTCTCTTCACCTCTTTCCAGAACATTTTCCTACAGTCCCTCCACTTTACACTCAAATTCCTTCCAAATTCCTCATCCACTCTCTCCTTACTCTCTCTTACTAATCTTTTCACCTCTCTCTTTCTTTCTACATATAACTCTCTCTTCCGCCTCTCAACTTCTTCCACGCCCCTATTTCTCATCCATTCATTGTATGCTTTCTTCTTTTGTGCCACAGCCTGTCTCACCTCTTCATTCCACCACGCTGTTCCTTGCACCCCCCTCCATCTTCTCTTCCTCCCACACACCACATCACATGCTGCACATATTTCTTCTGTAAATATCCTGCACACACCTTCCACGTCCCCCATCTGCTCCAATTCATATTTGCCCAATCGTTCCTCCACTTCTCTCTTATACTCTGCCTTATTCCCATCCTCTTGTAACCTTTCCACTCAAAGGTAATTTTTTTTTTTCTTTTAAGGTGGTCCTGTGTCACCTTAAGGATTATCGGTACTTAGTTACAAAGCATCCCAGGTGTTGGTACCTGCAGTATAATGAAAGTGCCCCAGATTATGGAACTTCTTATAAAGGTGCCCCAGGTGTTAGCACTCCTTATAAAGGTGTCCCAGGTGATGGCATCCTCTATGAATGTTCCTACAGCAAGGGTACGGTACGCATTACAGAGGTGCCCCAGGTTTTAGAACTCATTATAATGTTATCCCTGGCACTGGGATACATTATAATGGTGCTACAGGTGATGGCATCCTTCATAAAAGTACCCCAGATTCTGGCATTCCTTATATTGGTGTCCCAGGAGGTGGCACCCTTTACAAAGGTGCTCCAGGTGATGGCATCCCTCACAAAAGTACCCTAGATGATAGCATCCCTTATAAAGGTGCCACAGGTGATGACATCCCTTATAAAGATGCCATAGACTTACCAATAAAATCCATAGGTTTGCTACTGACCTATATAGATCCTACTGCCCGCCTCCATTCCCACCTGTATCGGTACCATGTATTTATCATACCTTTCCTTAAAAATATTTTTTGAGGTTGCACTCACTACATTCTCTGGGGGTCTGTTCCAGTGACTGATTCCTCTGTGTGCAAATGTGTTTCCGGTTTGTGATTTATTGAATCGCATTTAGTACAGCTGTCATGAGTTCCCTCACACACTGGCATCTGTCCTTTGAAAAAGTCTAAATGATTTATGTTCTCATGTTCTTCCAGTATCTTCCAGAGTTTAATCATGTCTCCTTGTCTTCAACAGTCCTCCAGCTTTGGGATGTTGAGAGTTTTAAGATGCTGTTCATAGGTAGGATAAAGTGTCTGAGATGTGGGAATGTCCTAGTGGCTCTTCATTGGACTTTTTCTATTTTGCTCATGTTTCCTCTTTGTTGGGGAAACCATACTGCAGATGGTGTCTCATATATGTCCTGTAGATGGTCGTGAAGCCCTCATTTGTCCAATACTTGAATGTTCTCTTCACAAGTCCAAGGATACTGTTTGCTACAGACACGATCCTGTCTATGTGTATGTCAAATTTTAAGTTATCATTAAATAGTACCCCCAGGTCTTTTTTTGACATGGACTCTGATATATTAACCCCTCTGATCTCACTGGTGTGCCGTGGATCGTTCCTTCCTGTATGCATATCGTAACTTTGCATTTGGCGGGACTGAATCTCATTAGCCACTTATCAGACCACTCTACAAAATTGTTTATATTGTTTTGTATTATTTGGTATTCTTCTGGTGTATTGACTTGGTTACATATATTTGTCATCTGCAAAGATTTTGCATGTGGAACTCACTATAGGGACCTAGTAGTGAACCTTGGGTAAATTTTTAGATGTAACCAACATTTCTTTTATTATTATTTTTTGGGTTTCCAATGCAAAATACTGTACTGTGTTTAATATATATATGGATGGGGTTGTAAAGGAGGTGCAAGGTAGGGCAGTGGATGTGGGGGTGGCCCTAATGAATGAGGGTGAGATTTGGAAGCTTCCGGTGTTGCTGTTTGCTGATGATACAGTATTGTTGAGTGAAGATGAATGGGAGTTGCAAGGTTTGGTGAATGAATCTGGGACAGTGTGTAGGAGGAGGAAGCTGAAAGTTAATGTAAACAAAAGTAAAGTTATGGTGTTTGAGAGGAATGAAGTAACAGAGTGTGCAGTGAGGTTGGATGGTGAGGATATGGAGAATGTGAGTGCATTCAAGTACTTGGGTAGTGTGATGAGTAAGGATGGAACTTTGGGGGATGAAGTACGTGAAAGGGTACAGCAGGAAGAAAGGTTGTTGGTACACTGAAAGCAGTGATGAGAAATAGGGAGGTGAGTATGGAAGTTAAGAAGTCACTGCATGATGGTATTGTGATCCCTACCCTGACGTATGGAAGCGAGGCGTGGACCTTGCAAGAGGGGAACAAGTCAAGAGTGAGAGCAGTGGAAATGAGTTACTTGAGAGGAGCATGTGGAGTGACGTGGAGGGACAGGTTGACGAATGAAGAAGTGAAGGAACGTTGTGGGGTAGATGTGGATGTGGTTGAAAAGATTAGGAGAAATACACTGAGGTGGTTTGGACATGTGGAGAGAATGGAGAATGAAAGACTGACTAAGAGGGTGTATGTAGGTGAGGTGGAGGGAGGGAGAGGGAGGGGTAGACCGAGGATGAGGTGGAGGGATGGAGTTGAGAGGTATATGAGGGAGGGGGGGGTGAGTTGGGGGGAGGGGAGTCAAATGGTGGGTGACAGAGTGACTTGGAGGCGTTTTGTCTGTGGCCACCCTTCGCGGGATTAGGGCGTCGGGCTATAGATAGATAGATAGATAGTTTTAATTAGTTTTGACCTTCATTTTTTGAGGAAAATCCCCATTCTGGAATTTTGAGTAAGATTTCCAAAAGTGGGTTTATCCCCCAAAATCAAGACCAAAATTAATTATAAAAAACACACTATTTTGCATTAAACTAATCTAAACTAACCCAACCTAGGCCTAACCTACGGCCTGACATAGACCGAGTGCACACGCCTGCACCACCCAATATGGTGCGACATTCATCCGCTACAAAGCAATAGCCTAACCTAAGCCACTATATGACTACCCCTACAAAATTTGCTCCCCCAACTCAAACTAGACTTAAAAGGTAAGTCTTAGTTAGAATAGTTCAGGGACGTAATACAGTATAATGAAAATTGTAGACTTCTAAAGTTATACCGAACTTGTGGTATCCCTTATGAAGGTGCCCCAAGTGATGGCATTCCTTATGAAAGTGCCATTGATGATAGCATCCTATATAAAGGTTCCATAGGTGATGTCAATCTACATGAACTTCAGTATGCACTACTGTCTACCGATTTAAATGCTTTCACTGATGATGAACGCTCTTCCCTCTGAATTTATTACTTAATCACACCTTAAACTGAAACTCATTTTTGCTTACCAGTCTTCCATCAGACACTAAACAAATACAAACAGCTCCATAACAAATTCACTTAAAGCCTCAGTCATAAAGTCACGCAAACTTTTACGCCGACCGTTAAAACTCCCGCCACGACCTGTAAGTCATATGATGATTGATGATATAGACGGATGAAATTATGAATTGTCTACATACGCCCCTCTCGTAGGATCAAATTATGATAACGAATAGAGCTCAAAACTACAAATTATTACATAGACTATTCAAGCAGGTTTAAAGGAAAAAACAAAAGACGATTCGACTCTGTGTGTGTGTGTGTGTGTGTGTGTGTGTGTGTGTGTCATCTATACTTGAGGACAACAAAAATCAGCTGATCACGTTGCTGCCAGACTATCAACTTTTCTTCGTTTTCTCACCCCAGAAATGGTAAGCCGCTAAAAAATTTTCATAATATCCTCACTTCTTCATATTTTGAATTAGTTTGATGGGGAACAATTTCGTGAAAGAATTTCTAAAATGCAGTATGAAGACAATTTATGTGGGCCGAAATTTTATCAGTTTCTGAGTTATAATTTCAATATACACCGTCTCACATAGACGATGTTCTGGAAGAGGCTATTACGCCTGTCATTCCAGCTCATTAGCCCTGTCTGTGCTTGGAGATTTGCCAGGTGTGGTGGGTATATGTGCTCTGTAATCAAATTTCTGTTCTTGATCTTTCCTAAGTTTGTCTAGATATGTCTCAAATTTTTGTACTGACTCAACCCCTGTTACCCATTCTGGCTGGTTATTCTGGTTGTTAATCACTGTTTGAGAATGAATACTTCCTGAAGTTCAAATTTGTTTTCGTGCTGAATATTTTCTTTGTATTTCCTTGGGTAGAGTCACCTTCTCTCATCTGGAACAGTTGTTCGGTGCATGTGTGGTCATATTTCCCAGATATTTAAGGGGTAGCCTATCTTACCTGGATGGACTTTCCCCAAGGACAAGGAACTACACTCTGGTATACAGACAAGAGGAGTGTAGAAAAGCAAAAAACTACCAATGTGCCAGCTTGTAAGTACTGCATACATTTTATTGCAGTATCCTCATGTCTTCTTATTATGAGATTTATCCTCATGTCTTCTTATTATGAGATTGATAAGGGACGATGTCTTGGAAGGATGTTTTTATCCACTATCGAGAGGTCATGGATGTGGGCTGGAGGTTCATTGCCATGTTTGGGTAAATTTTTATATACAACCATGGCATGTGATAGGCAGTCAGTGGTGTACCAGACAGTGGTTAAGGATAATATTAAGCAGAAGCCACAGTTGGACCAGTTTTTTTCAATTGTTGTATATTCATATCACAACATATGGAACACTTTCTACAGTACACTTGTGTTGGAAAATGATTACCGGTAATTTTGAATCTGTGCAGTCATGGCTGTTGTGTTGTAAGTGTTACTGGAACCCTGTCTAAAGGATGAGGACCTGGAGACTAATTTACAATTTTTGACATACGAAATGAATTATAAACATTAGGGAGTTGGGGGGGGAAAAGACCCACCAGATAGGCATCCATGCAGGTGTAGTGTAAGGTCTCTTGTTTGAATGCTTAGATCTAAGCTAGGTTGAATGGGATCTGAGTAGGTTAATGCCTAAAACATCCTGTCAGAAGCACCAGGAAACTTATTATTACAGCAGTTAAACTACAGTACTTTTAAAATGTTATTTTTATACTGTTTGATCGATTTTAATGTACAGTATATTCTAATCACTTCTTTTTTTCTCTACCACCATCCCTGGGATAAGGGGTCTCATAACTGGCAAACCAATGTTTTCTGATAGGAAATACTGTACTGTCAGAATTGAACACTTTGTTCATTTAATTTTGTTTTGTTTATGAAGGCCCCAACATGATTACATGCATTGGCCATGGTCACCTAATGGCGGCCTTCCATTCTGCTCGATCTCTGGCAGCCTCCCTATTCAGTCCCTTATCCCTGAGGTCACACTCTGGGACCCTGTTCCAGGTCTTTTTATTTTTTTTTATTTTTTTTTTTATTTTTTTTTTTTTTTGTCAGCCTCTCACAGCTCTACCCCCAACATTAGCACTTCTCACCTTCTGCACCCAATAGGAGCCCCCACAAAGTCCTGAAAGTTGCCAGTGTTTGCCGGCTCACTAAATTGCATGGGGTCACTACCCACTCAGAGATGGTATACCTTCCTGTAAAAAACTTTCTTTCGGGATTATTACTCATGCATAATGCATTATACCAGTATTACAGGTATATTCATCGTAGATATATTACTGATGCTTTAAATGACATGCTGAAAAGTTCTCCATGGAGTTTACTAAAAAGCATGAAAGCTTATTGTGTGTTTTTGCATTCAGCACATTTTTACTAAGTTATGAATTTCAGTTGTTAGAAAAATATATCATACAGTTTCCAAAGATCATAATCTTTCATCTGGCAAATCCTGACATGATTCTATCCATTATATGCTTAATAATACTGTAGTAAGAATTGTACGGTCGAAATCATACGGAGCTGAGATCATCCGACCCGAATTTTTAAAGGCATGATATTCCTCTTGTTTTGAGAAAATGTCTCATTTCTGTTAGTCTGTTTTTCCTCATATATTTTACCTGCGCGGTGGACTATGACACTATATTTTCCGGAATCATCGGGTAATTTCAAAAGGCATGGGAGTCAGGTGTGGTGTATACACACCATCAGCACCGCCCTGGGCCCCTGGCGGCGGGCGCACAAACTACACCACACTACCCATAAGAATGCATCTCCATATGAGCTCAGTGGGTTCATACAATCTCCGATTATTTAAGTACCATATTTCCTTCATTTCTTATGTAACATACAATTTCATTATACTCATTTACAATTTTTTCCTTACAGATGTTCATTCACCACCTATAAAAATGACTGTGATCAATACTCTGGCAACATAACAATGGCACGTAGGCTGTCCCGAAACTGAGATGGACTCAACCTTCCATTTCTATTATATTTTGATAAAGAAGCCATTTTTTCTCCATTATTATATGTAGATATATAATAAAATATCTTATTTTCAGTAAAGTAACATAAAAATTGTATAACAGAGGGTATTTCAAGTTGACCCCATTATTGCATTTTACATTAAGTTATCTGGCGAGTGGTGGCATCTTTTTCCAGTATGTGGGGGCTCCAATTGTCATTCCTCATCCTCACCACATGCCTAAACCACCTCAGTCTACCTCTCCTCAAAACAACACCAATACACTCTAGTCCCATCCTTCCTCTTAACTCTTCCATCATAAACTTAGCTCCTCCAGGCTGTGCATTCAAGGACACACGCACAGATTTGTTTAAAAAGCATTAGGTAACCATAGCTTCAGTTCTGAAATCATATTTTGGCTTCTGCTGAATATTAACTGTGGTAAGAATATCTCTGTTATAATGATTGCCATGCATCAGTTTGATCCACAAGAGGTGACTGAAGTTTGTTGTGATAATGTAATGCCATCAAAGAAAAAAGTCTGGTCTTCTAAAGTACCTTTAAATCCACTGGACAATGTAATCAAGTCTTGGAACTCTACGCCTCAGAAGGAGTAGTTATGGAACTCTACACCTCAAGAGTACCATAGTTACAGTGGGCTCGCACAATGCACGAGAGATTGGGGGGTCCTGATCCTCGTGCAGTGTGAAATCGCTCACTGAGAATACATAATCTTATGGGAAAAATAATATATGGGCAGTACCCCCTCATACCTGGACATTTTTTGGCCCTTTGAGACATAATAAAGGTCAAATTTTTCAGACACTGTACTACAGATATAGCTACAGTAACAAAAATATGGCCAGTCACCTTAACAACAGCAGACAACAGGCCTGATGGACTTGAATAACAGGGGTTCCGAGGCGTGGCAACACACTTAGAGTGCCCCCGCCACCACCCCGGCCGCACCAGACATGTTTAACGGTTGCCGATGTTGCATTATTCCTGGCTTTGACGAAGAAATTTACGGCTTGGCGAATGTTACATTTCTTCCAGGATGCAGCAATAGTCATTATGGTGGGGGTTGCAGGTATGCCAGGTGAAGCAGGTGAGTCTGGTGGGGGTGTGGAGATGGAGGGGGAGGCAGTTGGTGAGTTAGGTGGGACAGTGGAGGAGGAGGGAATGGCGGCGGGTGAGTCAGGGGAGGTGGTGAGGGGAGGATCCTCCCTCTCCTCCTCGCTGCTGCTCACATTTTCGGCAATTTCTTTCATCCCTTCTTGCTTGTCTGTTTCATTCCTCATCTTGTTAAGTACGTATTGGAAGTATAACAACTTGGTATTCACGAAATAACCGTCATTATTATAGAAACTGGGTAACTATTCTAACTTACTGTTATTCCCGAAATTGTTTTTGTCGAAGTTGTTATGGGCGAGATCTTACTGTAGACTCCTCTTGAGCACCTTCCCCACGAGCGTCTAAGTCACCATTGGCACCTTGTGTGGGGATTGGGGTTGCGTACTTATGGAAAATGGCGTTTTTGAGCCACTCCTTGCCTCTACCTTGCGTTTTGTGAGGTAAACTCTCGCATTCAAGGTTTTAGGTTATTATTTTTGGTCACACGCACAATGTGATTCACGTGCTCAGCTCTTGCAGTAGGCAGGCCCATTGTACTTCTAGTATGGGATTGGCTGTCACTTTTTTTTAATGATAAATAAGAATACAGGTTTACAATGCATTTAACGTATACAGTACTAGTATTCCATTTATTCTTGATGGTATGGTTGATTGTCCTAAGTTGTCACACCAAACTGAGTTCAACAAACTTCACATCTGGAAATGCATTACCGGTATTACTTTCAAAGTTTTGTTACCTGTACCAGTATTTAATTAATGTGCTTATTTTTTTTTTTTTTTACTATGGACACTCGTATTGTATGGTGTGTTCTGTGGCGTATCTCAATTAATAGCAACAATTTTTCTTACCAAAGTTTGGTACCAGTACCTATTATCTTTAACCCATTAAGTCCATGTAATGGCCTTTTTTTTTAAGTGTATTCTTGCTGCTTTCTGATTAGTTTCTTTGGCTTAGGATGGAAAAAAATGCAGAATATAAGAGAGAAGTGAAGGAGCAATTGGGTAAATATGGATTGGAGCAGATAGGGGATGTTGAAGGTATGTGCAAGATATTCACAGAAGAAATCTGTGCAGCATGTGAAGTGGTGTGTGGGTTGAAGAGAAGACAAAAGGGGGTGTTAGGAATAGCATGGTGGAATGAAGAGGTGAGACAGCCTGTGGCACAAAAAAAGAAAGCATATAGTGAGTGGATGAGAAACAAGGGTGTGGAAGAAGTTGAGAGATGGAAGAGAGAGTTACTGGTATACAGTATGTAGAGAGGAAGAGAGAGGTGAAAGATTAGTAAGAGTGAGTAAGGAGAGAGTGGTTGAGGAATTTGGAAGGAATTTGAGTGTAAGGTGGAGGAAATGTTAGAAAATGTTCTGGAAAGAGGTAAAGAGAGTTAGACAGGGTGTCAAAGAAGTTAGCCAGGGAGTGAAAGTTAAAAATGGTAGATTACTAGTGGAAAAGGGAGAGAAAGTGAGCAGATGGAGAGAACACTGTAAGGAATTGTTGAACACAGTGAATGAAAGTAATGTGAGTATAAGTGATTGGGGAATGACTGGGAGAAGGAGGGATGTGAGAAGAGAGGAAGAAATCAGTAGGATGGAAGCTGTGGAAGCAATGAAGAAAGTCAGAATGGGGAACGCCCCAGGAACTGATGGAGTGTGTGGTGAAATACTGAAGCATGGGGGAGAGATAGTAGTAGAATGGATGTGGAAGATGTGCAGATTGGCCTGGGAGGAAGGTAGAGTTCTGGAGGATTGAAAGTCAGGTATAATTATTCCCCTGTACAAAGGAAATATTGTGATACCAACTTTGACTTATGGAAGTGAAGCTTGGATGTTGTTGGAAGGACACAAATGAAGAGTGAGAGCAGTGGAAATGGGTTATTTAGGAGGAGTCTGTGGAGTCACATGGAGAGACAGGCTGACAAATGAGGATATAAAGGAGCGTTGTGGTGTGGATGTGGATGTGATAGGAAGCATTAGGAAGAACACACTGAGGTGGTTTGGCCATGTGGAGAGGATGGAGGGTGAGAGACTGACGAAGAGAGTGTATGTGAGTGAGGTGGAGGGGGGAAGAGGGAGGGGGAGGCCAAGGTTGAGATGGAGGGATGGAGTGGAGAGGTATATGAGAGAGGGGGGATGTGAGCTGGGAGCAGGGCAGTCAAATGGCAGGGGACAGGATAACATGGAGGTGATTTGTCTGTGGCCAGCCCTTATGGGATTAAGCAATCTGGCAATAGATAGATAGATAGGAAATGCCTATGTTGAAGAAGTTTATTAAGGTAGTACCTAATCCTCCAGTTTGAGAAGTTTACTGTATCTTGAACTGAGAAAGCAGTCTTGTAGGAGCAAGACTGAACTGTAAAGAATGTCAGTCACATTATCGACACTTCCCACATACAGTAGGGCCCCCATATATGCGTGTTCAGTTAAAGTGTTTCTCCATTTATGTGAGCGGCAAAATATTCATTCAATAATTATCAGTTTATCAAAATGAACTCATTTTATGCAGCTCACTACACATAGTGGCCTAAATTCGGGGAGAAATGCAGTTATGCGTGTACTCCATCATTTTACGCAAGGCTGTGGTGGCCTGGCTGGCGCTAGGCTGAGAGAGAGAGAGTTCACTGATCATAAAAGTTTATACTTTATTCTCTACCAGTATATTCATGTTGTATCTATTTTAAGGTATAAATAATAAAAAATAATCGATTACTGACCACAAAAGTAATTGAAATAATCGATTACCGAAAAAAGTATTACCCATCACTAGTGGATGAGTGGAGTTGCCACCAGCTGGCTGTACGTAGCTACTGCACCACTTGTGAGTCAGTTTCATAGTTGGGCGGTATTCCGCTGCTCCTTCCATTTGAACATAGTGCTCAGTCTGCCCCTGGCTTGCATTCCATTGACCTCGTAATTGTTTGCCGGTTGCCCATATCATTGTTCTTTATAATGGAGGAGTATTAATGTCCATGTGAGTGTGAATATAATAGGTAATCGTAAGTCTAACCCCTAAAGTGGGGATCATCTGTCCACCAAACTTCATTTTTCCCATAAGGCCAGTGGTTACATTTGTGTGTTTTCCATATATGCGTGCTTGTTTGTCCACCAAATTGTTGCTTAAATGGAGGCCCTACTGTACATTCATGAAACAGTAAAGCCATACCCAGATAATCTGCAACCAAAAGAAAACCATCTTGAACCTCTTTGATCCTCAGATGTCCTTAATAGGGGTGTAGACTAATACCCATACCTGTAGCTACCTTATGTAATTGATAGCTGCCTGGAGTCTTGAATTATTACTTAGCTGCAATAATTGTTTGTAAAATTATTGTAGCAACACTACATTACTGTCATAGTAACCATGACAAGATATACTGTATAGAGTTTGTATATAGCATTGCTACTCAGTTTAGTCTGTGTGTATGTCCTTGATCATTCTGGTAAATTGGAATGAGTGAATACTCTTTTTGATGTAGGGAGAGATATGTATGATACTGACCTATTGTTGTTGCTGATAAGACTAAAAGTGGTGCTGATTTTTGTGGGTTTAATTAAAGTTGTACTACAGTACACCTTTTGGCATAGCAGTGATCCTACTGGGAAAGACATGGCAGTCTCTGTGTCAGTACATATAGTGGAAGTAAGAATTGACACCACTACAGATTGATTTATGTATTTGTGAATGTACAAAACTGTGAAATGAAATAATTTGTAGAATATGAAAAGTGCATCGACATTGAGTCATTTATTGTATATTAGTTTGTTATTATCTAAATGATGCATTACTGGTTCCAGGGGTCGTCAGGGGATGCAGGAGATGGTGGAGGTCGCTGGTGGGAGAGCCCCCAGCTTGCACCCAGTCACCTGCGCCAACATAGTGAGTCTTGGAATCTGGCAGCGGACGCTGCCACTGCATCACTCCTGCACGCCATATCACAGGCAAGTACTGTACGTTCCACCATGTCAAACCATATCATGGGCAAATAAACTCCGCTAAATCACATCATATTACAGGCAAGTACCCTCCACCACATCACACCATATTACAGGCAAGCACATTGCACCACATCATACCATATCACAGGCAAGCATACTGCACCACATCACACCATATCATAGTCAAGCACACTACACCACATCACACCATAACACAGACAAGCACAGTCCACCAGCTTTTATCACACACATATAATTTGTCCCCTTTAATCCTTTGCAAGCTTGGATCTTTTTCAGTTGGACAAAATTGTCTATCTATCTGTCTGTTGCCAGATGCGTCAATCCCAAAAGTTTGTAGCAACTACTGGAAAGTAGTGAGTTTTGGCATTTTAATTCCTGGTTCATAGAAAACATCTGTTATTCCATGGCCAGTCTCAGTATGGGATTCATAACGAGGGCGTTTAACATTACAGTATTTTATTTGAAAATTGTCTAAAGCAGGCCTGGATAGCATAACAGCCTGTGTCCATGGCTGTGAAAGGGTCATTAGAGATACAGTAATTCCCCACTTAGTCAGTGAGTTGCTGAAAACTACCATCATAAGTGAGAAATCACAGTACATGTGGGTTTTGTTCCTGCAAGAAAGATTGTCTTCTCAGACTCTTAAATATAATACAGCAGCTGATAAATATCAGAATGCATCGTATGTGACTGGATAGATCTTTGTGTATTAAAAGTTTGTCCATGAGCAGATTAAAGAAACAAAGTGGCCTGTGGAGATACATGCTAGTCTGATTTGTATCAACCCTGACCCTTCATGGCAGGTACTGACCTTGGAATAGTGAACAGTGGCATGTTTTGTGAATGTTTCTATGTTGGTAAGTAACTTAATAGTGAAGCTATGGTAATGAAGCATTACTGCATAATGAAGACTGGCTGAAGTTGTCATACTAATGCTAATGATTGACAGACACTGGTGTCACGTACCCACGAGGTGTCAGGGGCCCTGAGCCGAGTGGTGGAAGAGACGGATCGCTTAGTGACAACCATTGCCAACACCAACAATATCTTCCACATGCTGGCCAACACACAGTTCATTGAAAACCGCACCTACCAGGATGACGCAGACACCGCCTCAATCAAGGATAAGCCAGAGCCTGCCACTAAGGTAGGTTCATCACTTACACTCTGGTAGCAGCAGCAATAGCAGCAGTGGTAGTTGTCGTAGTAATGGTAGTAGTAGTAATAGTAGTACTATCAGTACTATAGTTGTAGAAGTTAGTCTCCCAGGCTCATGTGGAGACTTACTGCTAACCAAGTGAAATCTTTCCAAAAAGGTTAATGTTCGTTTTTCCTCCAGGAAGTGAAATTGACAGAGGCAGACATTAGGATGATGATGATTAATGTTTGTTTGCCCTTCAGAAATCGGAAGTGACTGAGGCAGAGGTGTTGTGGCAGTGATGTACTGTGCTGTACCCTCTGGTGAGAAATACGGAGAGCATGACACAATGCTGTCAGGGGATTATCGACTAACTTTGCCCTTTCGTTCTACGTAAGTTATCCACTATGAGGAGGAGCTAAAGGAACCTCACTCTGCCCCTCAGGAAGCAGAGGTGACGGAGGTGGAGATTGTGACACGTTGTCGGTCAGCCTTGATGGATGGCATAACACTGGCTGCTTCCTGCTATGACCTGCATGAGATCCATGACTCAGACTCAGATGATGAGGACAGTCCTGCCAGGTGAGTTGAAGGTTGGAGGTGGTGTAGCACTGGCCCCCTCTGAAATAAGTCTGGCCACCTTGGAATATTCTTGGCCACCCTGGAATATGCCTGGCTACCCAGGAAATATGCCTGGCCACCTAGAAAATATGCCTGGCCACCCCAGAAATGTCCTTGCCCACCCCTGAAATATGCTTGATCACCCCAGAAATATGCCTGGCCACCCCTGAAATATGCTTGGTCACCCCAGAAATATGTCTGGCCACCCCTGAAATATGCTTGGGCAACCCAGAAATATGCCTGGCCACCCCTGAAATATGCTTGGGCAACCCAGAAATGTGCCAAGTTCATCTGTCTATCTATCTGTTGCCAGACGCCTTAATCCTGTAAGGGGTGGCCACAAACAAATCGCCTCCATGTTGTCCTGTCCCCTGTCATTTCATTGCCCTTTCCCCAGCTCACCTCCTCTCCCTCATATATGTTTCCACTCCAGCCCTCCATCTCATCCTTGGCCTCGCCCTCCCTCTCCCCTCCCTCCACCTCACTCACATACACCCTCCTTCTTAGTCCCTCACTCTCCATCCTCTCCACATGGCCAAACCACCTCAGTGTATTTCTCATGACTCAGTCTATCACATCCACTTTCACACCACAACGCCCCTTCACTTCCTTGTTTGTCTCTCTCCATGTAACTTGATATGTTCCTCTCACATAACTCATTTCCACTGCTCTCATTCATGACTTGTGTCCTTTCAGCGAGGTCCAAGCTTCACTTTGATACTTTAGAGTTGGTATCACAGTACTGTCATGCAGTGACATTTTTACTTTCATGCTCACGTCCCTATTTCTTATCACTGCTTTCAAAGAACCAGCAACCTTTCTTCCTTGTTGTATCCTTTCAAGCACTATATCCTCCAAACTTCCACCCTTACTCTTCATGCTATTCAAGTACTGAAATTCACTTACATTTTTCATTTCCTCATCATCCAGCCAAACTGTACATCAAGTAACTTCATTTCTCTCAAAGACCATAACTTAACTCTTCCCTACATTCACCTTTAGATTCCGCTTCGTACACACTTTCTCAAATTCATTCACTAAGCCTTGCAGTTCCCCTTCGTCTTCACTTAACAATTCAGTATCATCTGCAAACAACAGTACAGGAAGTTTCCAAATGCTGCCGTCTCTCATTAGGGCTGCTGTAAGGATCCTAATGAGTCACCCCAGAAATATGGCTGACCGCCCCAAATTTCTAGGGAATATCCCGTACTTCTCCCCAAGCAGTTCTCTTTGGGCCACCCCATAATTAGGCTTGACCACTCGGCTTTTAAAATCGTAGCATCACCTTGAGGTCTGGTAACCAAAACGTTGGATGGATGTAACCAGTGTGCAAGAAAGTGAGGCATGGAAGTTGATGATGCTTGGGAGTTGGGAGAGGGTCAGCTTGGTTGGATGAATTAGCCTGTGTGTGTGTGTGTGTGTGTGTGTGTGTGTGTGTGTTTTAATAATCAGCCAACAAAGTTGGAGGAAGTTATGTATTCACCTAGGTTTGTCTGTTTGTTTGTTTGTCCACACAGTATCTCCAAAAGTTCTCAATGAATTTCAATGAAATTTTGTGGAAGGGTGGGCCATGGGTCAAGAAAGAATTGATTTAATTTGGGGGCAGATCTAGATCTGGATCCTATGTATCCTGGACAATATTGCCAAAATATCTTAATGAATATCAATAAGATTTTGTGGAAGAGTGGGCCATGGGTCAAGGAACACTTGATTAAATTTGGGGACAGATTCAGATCCTATGTATTCTACACAGCATCTCCACGGATCTGGATCCTTTTTAATGGCAGTGGCCTAGGCAGAGGTGTGTGCTGTCTCAGTGGTTTCTAGGTAGTAGTAGTAGTAATAGTTGACAGATTGGCTCTGCCAGGCAGGTAGTTTGAAGTATATTTGCTATTTGCAGAAAACTATCTTCCTGATTTTGTATGGTACATATGATTAGGCCTGTTAGGTGGAACCAAGATTCTGGAGGCTTCAGTGCTGAGTGAATGAATGTTTAACCCTTGACAATGAGCCTTCTCTTGGTAGTTGCTCATATACTCTCTTTGCCTGTTTGCTGAACATACTTCATCCAGTCCTTAGGCGGGAAAAAAGTACATGTATCTGGCCATAGGTAAAGAAGTAGCAGGGATGTAATTTTAAATGTGTATTTGAATTGAAGGGATACATTGTATGTGTGTTGTTTTACCAGCCCTGTGCCAATTTATGCTCTGGTCGACCCATACGAGAATCGGCCCCTTCCCTTCATCATCGGGTCCCAGGCCTTCCTGATTGACGACAAGGTGGGGTTGCGTGATGAGGCGACCTCCAGTGAGGAGAACTCCAAGGCGGCAACACTCAGTCCAGATGAAACAGATGATGAAAGTGAGGCAGAGGCTGGGGATGAGACCGATCGTGTAACTTTAGCCTCACGCACCATACCCGCCACCAGCTCAAGACCGCTGGTAATTTTTAAGGGTCATTTGAGATAGAGATTGGCTAGGAGAGTGTGAGTGAAGTGGAGAAGACTGAGAATGTAGTGGAGAAGACAGTGTAGAATGAGAGACTGACTAGGAGAATGCAAGTGAAGTGGAGGAGGGGGGAAAGACTGAGGATGTGGTGATGGGGAAAGTGTAGAATGAGAGACTGACTAGGAGAATGTGTGAATGAGTTGGAGGAGGAGGAGGGAGAGACTGAGGGTAAAGTTGAGGGATGGGATGGAGAGGTACTGAGTGTGTATGAATGGGGATGGAGGGGACAGTGTATATGAATGAGGGAGGAGGGGACAGTGTATGTGAATGAGGGAGGAGGGGACAGTGTATATGAATGAGGGAGGAGGGGACAGTGTGTGTGAATGAGGGAGGAGGGGACAGTGTATATGAATGAGGGAGGAGGGGACAGTGTATGTGAATGAGGGAGGAGGGGACAGTGTATGTGAATGAGGGAGGAGGGGACAGTGTATATGAATGAGGGAGGAGGGGACAGTGTATATGAATGAGGGAGGAGGGGACAGTGTAGAATGAGAGATTGACAGGAAGAAAGTATATGAGTGACTTTGCCAAACAGTTATGAAACCTTTACACAGCATTCAGAAAAATTTGTTGGTTTCTGAAGGTTATATAAAAAATGTAAAAAGTCATGGTTCAGTGTCTCATTGTTTATGATAATTAAGTTTATATATCTCCATGTGTATACTGACAGGATGATGATAGTGACTCAGACTGGTCTGATGTGGGTGTTGTGGTACCTGCAGCCAAGCCCAGACCACCACAAGTATCCACAGATGAAGAAGATGATGATGAAGATTTATTTATCCCTGCAAAGACTGTGGTGAGTGTTGGAAAATATTGTTTTGTAATCCGGGATAGGTGTTTGAGAGGGAAGCCATCCTGTGGTGGCACTGATGAGATATAAAAACATACCTCATCATCTTCCCTGTGACCTGTCCCCTAAAAGGAGAATGGTGGACTGCATGATAATTGTTATTTATTTATTTTTTTTATATTTTTTTTGGTTCTTGTGACCCCAGGCTCATCTGGAGCTAAAGCTGATGTGAAGAAATAGCCATTGGCAAATAACTGAGAGTATTGGGTTCTCTTTTGTAATGTGTGCTTTTGCATTTTCCTTTTCCTAAATATTATATACATCCATCCATCCCTACCTACCTGCCTACCATACTTAGTTGCCTACCTACTAGTTGTTTGTAATATTAACTTAGCCTGATATATCTGTGTGTTTTGTGTGTAGGTGTTTGATAATGTGCAAGATAAATGAGGTGGTACATACATACAATATATTGTCATATATGTATGTATGTACCACCTGGTAAAAATATATATATATATATATATATATATATATGGTGGTAGGTGGTGGCGACCATCATCCACTCACCTGATGTAGTGCTGCCTACTTCTTCCTTAGCCTTTATCATTCTTTTTCTGTGCCTGCCCTCCTCTCTCCCTATTCCTTCCATCTTTCCTGTCACTTCTTATTGCTTTTCTTTCCTTCACAGGTGGCTTTACATTGAGTGACAAGCCAAATGGTTTCCTCTAAGCCAAGAAACCATTTACTGTACAGTGCTGGGTGGTAACCATATAACCAAACCATATGTGCTCCCTACATGTCAGGAAGTGGGTTGGTGGAGGGTTAGTGCCCCTCCCCATAAAACAACTCAAAGTCAAATGGCCACCCCTTGTGGTATTATGGCGTCTGGCAATACAGTATATATATACTGTGTATATATATATATATATATTAATATACAGTATTTAAATATTTATAGTGTTCATACATATTTACATACAAATATTTTTGTAGCCATCCATCCCTCTATCCATCTACGCCTACCTGCCTACCTACATACTTACTTACATACAATGCATGGATACATATATGCATAGTACATACATACAAATGAGTTGCTGCAGACACAAGAGATGTGGTGGTGGTGGTGTTAACGTTATCTTATCACAAACCTTCCTGTCAGGCGAAGGTTGCTAAGTGTTGGTTAATTTATTTAGAGTTATTTTATTTACTGTGATTGTGCCTTCTGCTTAAAGTATGAAAATAGGAGTAATTTAGTTATGGCCATTTTTGCAAGGGAGTTAAATATTATTAAAGTTAATAGTTTTGCAGTGTATGTTGATATGTGTAAGTGTGTGTTTATGTGTTAGAAGTCACGCCGACATCCTGTTCACACCAGTTGATATGCGCACTTAGCCACACGTACACATGGACCTTTATTGTGCCTGCCACTAAACATATCACACTTCTGACTCTCCCATAGCTCTACACCAAAACCACTGCACTCATGACTTTCTTCTCTCCAGAACTAATGCACTTGTGACTCTGATTGCATCTGTGACTCTCAGATTGAGCTTGTGACTGTCTAATCTCAGTGCTGACTCTTCCCATTAAATAATTCACACTTTTTGCCCTTCTCACTGAAACATGCATTTGTGACTCCTTCTCGTGACTCTCTCCACCAAATCCATTGCCCTCATGATTCTCATCTCACTCTTAACTTTAAGCTCACTCGTGACTTTCTGATAGCACTTGTGACTCTTTGAATGTACTTTTGACTCTATCTTGTGACTCCCTACCAAAACCATCAAGCTAGTGACTCTTTCTCCACCCCTATCATACTCTCCACCATGCATCTGCTCTCTGATATCCTTCGCCATCTGTACCTAAGATACCAACACAAGCTCATCTCAACTGGTGACATCTTGCTAGACTTTGACATTGCCATGGTGGTGATCTGCATGTGTATCCTTGCGTTTGGGTGGATGAACTCATTCTTTGGACGACGTTTGCAGTATGTTTGACTTAGTGGCAGTGTTTGTGCTGGGGCTTCTGCTGCTATTGTGGTACAATGTGAGTTATATTGCCTTTTGTACAGCTGTCAGTAGTGCCTGGTGGTCTGTGGTGCATTTACTCTTATCTGACAAGCAGAGAACTCTAACCTTTTCTGGCTAATATGTGGCTAAGTGTAGTCAGATTGAAGGGTCAGTTTGCCTAGGAACCAGGGAGACTCATTCCTGCCTCATAACTAAGACTCATCAAATTTCATGAAATAACAGCTTGTATTCAGGTTGTAGGAGTAACACAGTTCCATGTGGTGAACACAAACCAACCACAGTATGCACACTTTAGCAGACAGGCAGTTATCATTGTAAGTAACGGGTGTGTTTTAACATATCCTCTCATCAGGTGATATCTTGCATTTGTATCCTTTTGTTCACTTGGGTGAACTTGTTTGGCTGGCATTTGCATTATGCTTGATTTAATAGTGGTGTTCGTGCTGGGGCCCTTACTGCTCCTGTTGTGGTTCAGTGTTACTTAAATTGATTTTAGTTTATTGTTCATTTATTTAGTGATGTTGATGTGCTGGAAATTGTGAGAAGTATCACGAGATGATTTGGCTGTGTGGAAAGAATGGAAAATGAGAAATTTAGTTGGAAAGTGTATCTAGTTAGGTGGAGGGGAAGGAGAGGGGGAGATCAAGGATGAGATGGAAAGTATACAAGTGAGGGTGTTGTGAGTTGGAGAGTGTTCAGTCTGATGGTGGAGGACAGAGTGACATGGAGGCAATTCATTTGTGGTCACCTCTTCTAGGATTAAGACATCTCACCATAGATAGATAGTTATAGTATTTATATGGTGATGAAACTTTTGATAGTTTGCGAGCAAAGTACAATACGTCCATTTGTCCAGTTATAATGTGGGTTGGATAGAGGACAGCGTAATGGCAGAGGACAACATGACATGGAGAAAATTTGTTCATGGCCATCCTCTCCAGGAGTATGGCATCTGACTATAGAGAGATAAATAATTAGTTAATAAAAAATTGATAGTTTGTGAGTAAAAGTGATCTGTTCTGGTTTACTTTCCAGGCAAGCAGCAGCAACAAGACCGTGAGAGCCCCAGCAGCTTCTACCAACAAAGGTACATCAGCAGTTTTGGTATACACATTTTATTTTAATTCCTTATCCCCCCAAAAGAGAGAGGTGTACTACAGGAGGACAGCTCAGACATGGAAAGCACCAGGTTCACATTTCAGATGAGCATGGGACTACTGTAACTTGGCCTAATATTGACATTCCTCCATCTTGAATGCTTAGCTGTAGTGAGATTAACTCAAGAACCGGCACAAGTTATGAAGAAGTGCTGTGGAAGCATGTAAAGCTGCAGTGTTGCTGTACCGTGCAGTCAAGCTATGTGAAATAAGCTGCAAAGGGACAAAAATCTGGGCTACGTTAAGGTGGAAAGAGCATAGTATTTTTGTCAGTCTGTTGTTATGTTTTCATGTTATTCTAGCTACTGCACCTGTGCAGTACCTGGTGGCACTGATATAGGTTTTACATACATCCCTCATCCATGTCCCTATCCTTTAAAAAGTGGTGGTGGGCTGCAGGAGAAGACAATTTTTCCGTGAATTGTTGAGTAGCATGGCTTAGAAGATCTGCATATGTGGAATATACACCCAGTGATGCTCTTCTCATACAGCTGTGGTCTTAACACTGTGAAGACATGGATACTGTAATTATTCAGTTTTTGACATGAAAGGAGTCCCATCAGCCTCCATGTAACACTGCAGATGCATTCACTAACATGATACAGAAACCAACATGTATCAAGACTTTATCTACCATGGGCAGATTGTGTGAAGACATCTTTTAGCCTAGCCTTGTTCTTCTGTGCTCCTGATGGATTAAAAAAAGAGTGAATGATATAGAGAGGCAGATAGAGCCTTCGTTTTCCAAAATAATCTGTCTATGGGAAGTACATTGATGGTCCTCATACTCCTCTGTTTTCTGCTTGTCCCCACGCACCCCCACCGCTGTCTCTGTATGCATATTAATTGACAGGAGCCGTATGGGACAGTGATGAAGATGGTGACTTATTTGGCAAGCCAGTGAACCAACAACAACAGCAGCAGCAGCAGCAGCAGCAGCAGCCGGCCAGAAACCCATTGAATAATAATCCATTAGGAGGTTCTGATGTCAACCGTCCTCCAGGTACAGTATGTTAGACTGAGTTAGGTTGGTTTGAGTTGGGCCAGGTTAGTTTAGGTTAGGTTAGATTGTCACATTAACTTGAGTTTGGTTTAATTGAATGAGAATAGGATAGGATAACTGATTAGTGTTAGTAGTTAGGTTAGGCTGGGTTAAGTTGAAGGTGGTAAGTGGTGGTGATCATCATCCTCTCACTTGATGTAGTGCTGCCTACTTGTTCCTTCATTTTTATCATTCTGTCTCTGTGTGCCTTCCTCTCTTTCTACATCTCCCTTTCCTTCCTGTCACTTTTTATTACTCTTCTTTCCACATCTGGTGGCTGTACACTAAGTGACAAGCCTAATGGTTTCTTTTCACCCACAAAACCATTTCTTAAGTGTCAGGACCAACTTGCCTAGCTCCGGGCTCCTATGCTCCTCATGGGGCAACGTAGGATTGGTTGATGGATGGGTGGATGAAACCGTTTCCAGCGCTGAGTAGTAATCATATAACCAGATAACATGTTGGCATGGAGCCCGCTGTGGTGTCCCTGCTAACTGGGTGGAGTGCCATAAATGCAGCATCCATCCTGGAACCAAACTTCCACATTTTTCTCCATGTCTTACGAGAGTGAAGTGCTGTCAGCCGCAAGGGAACATCAATTTGCTACATGGGATGACCTTTCAGGGAGAACTGCATGCCAGTGGATGATGGGTCTGCTTGGCCAGACAGACCAGGATTGATCAACAACAACATTAATAACATTGTGTTAAAGGATGATAGGACTAGTAAGGTTGGGTTAAGTTGTGAGAATGGTACTGTACGTAATTCTAGTTATGTAAAACTGGGTCAGGTTAAACTAATCTGATTATGTTATTAGGGTGGTAAGTGAGACTAGTAAAAATAACAGTAAGAATATGTTTATATCAACAGGAAGGAAATCTGGTGGAGGAATAAATAACATGAGAGTGATGCCTGATTTTCTTGTCCCCTCTCTCAAACCCACCCTAACACCATCTACATTGAGTTAGTTTAGGTTAGGAGATGAGATTAGGTTTGGTTAGGTCAGGTTGGGTTGGGTTGGTTTACATTAAGCTATAATTATAATGTTAGGGTAAGTTATATTGAGTTAGCCTAGTGAGTAAGTTGATGTTTCTTTATCAACAGGAAGGGAATCTGGTGGTGGAGAAGTAGATAATATAAGAGCAATGCCTGACCCTTCACGTCCCCTCTCCCGCCCCCACATCAGCTCCAGCACCAACAACAAACCCACCACTGACCTGTTTGCCAGTGATTCGGATGATAGCAACCTATTCTCAGCCAGGACCGCAACTACAGGTGAGAGAGAGAGGAAAGGGGAAGCTTGAATCATGGGTGAATGAGTATGTGGCTCATTTCTTTGGCATATTTTTGAATAACTTTCCTTCTATAATTTTTTTCTGCCTGTTCCCAACAGTACTTTCTGGACCCTACCTCATCCTACCTGTGGGTGGGAAAAAGAGGTGGGATGAAGATGATGATTATGATGATGGTCATAGTGACCGAATGGATAGTATATCATTAAAAAAGTGTGTCAGCATGCTCATTCGTCATCAGGAAAGGCATATAGGGTTATAGATAGGTAGATAGACAGTTAAAATGATAGGTAGTCAAAACGAATAGTACATCAAAAAGAAATACGTGGGGGTAATTGTATGATGATGATGATGATGATGTATATGTGTTTGTATGTGGAGGGTTATAGATAAATATATAGAATGGCAGGTAGACAAAATGAATGAGTCAAAGTCCTCCAATCCGACCACCAGTAATCCAAATAACCCAGTACAGTACTCCCAATTAGTCAAGATGAAATTTTTCAAAATTTTCTGGCCTTTATGTAAGGATTTATCTAGCTTGGACTTCTATGCATTTACAGTGACTAAAACAATAACGCATATCATTTTAAGTGTTTATTTAACCCCTAAAGCCTGCAAATCTCCAGGCCCGGCTGTCACCCCAGCTGCAAGAAGACATCGATTTTTCAACTTTCACCAAGTTAAAATTTTCTCTTGCCAAATTGACGAGCTTGAATTTACACACCTGAAAATGCCAATCTCAGTCCCATTGGCTTGCTGGTTGCTGTACAATTGACCATCAAATTTAGTAATAGTTTCTCATCGCGTCGGAACGAAAATAGAAAAATTTTGACATATATTATCATAACCTTACAAAAATCACCCAAATCAATATGAAACATGTGCCCAGGTGTGAAACAAGCTGTATGAGTGTGCATGAAACAAGAGAAAAAAAGTTACCTTTGCATGCAAGATAAAAATATATTGCTTCACTGCATAAATAAATCATTCAGTAAGACTAATACTTATACATACAGTATATTGAAGTGTGTAAATGAAGAAAAAACATTATGATAATATAAATAAATGAAATAACTGAACAAAAAATAAATTGCTTGTCATGAAAAGATCTTAGTTTCTACATATAAATAGTTTAATAACATACACGTGTTTTATATATATATCACTCGTCCCCCCACCCACCTTCCCTTCTCTCTCCGGCCCCTCCCTATCAGCCCCTCTTACTCCACTGTGACTTGCCGCGCATAAAGGAAGCAGCCTGAGGCACGGGGTACCGAATGATAGGTGATTATTTATGACCACGACTGTACATTTCATTGCATAATACAGGTGGAGGGTAATAGCTTTAAGTCAATGACACATTGGTGTGGTGTTTGCTTTGCTTGATTTGGGTGGGAGGTGACAGTTAGACGAAGAACCAATGGGACTGAGCGAGGTGGGGTGGATGTGGGGGGCCCTGGGAGGTGAAGTGGATGTGGGGGGTCCTGGGAGGTGGAGGGGGGTTGGGGGCCTCAATAGGTAGGGAATATGCCTGCTACACACCCCCATAATATTATAGAGGGGGTATGGGGTAGATTTGGGTGGGAGCAGACAGTGAGAGGAGGATCCAATGGGACAGAGGGAGGTGGAGAGATGGCCAAGGGGGGTCCTTCCCACCACATCCAGGGGGACCAATCATGCCAGACACCACCAGATATTGTTGTTCCCATTTGCCAGCTTCTATTTATGTCATTGAAGAGGCATGGTCAGCTCCCCCCAGTTTTTTGTGGCTTCTACCAAATTGATATGGATCGGACTGAACTTACCTTGTCGAACGGTCTTTAGGGGTTAAGGATCAGGTACATATTTTGGATGTTTTCAGGGTCCCTCCCAGTAGACATGTGGAGATGTAGGAGGACTACTAGACCTTGGGGATATGCTCTGGGGATAGGCCCTGAAGCCTTTTCCCAGAGTCAGACACATAAAAAAATAAAATAAATAGTCTGAAGAAACCAGTAGTACAAAAGACCCTCAATTCGGATTACAGGACTTTTACTGTAGTATGGCGATGAAAGTGATTGTATGATTATAGTGATGATGGTGATGATGTGAGTGTGTTTGCCTGTCATCAGGGAAGCCACGTTCTGGTAGTGGTGATGTGATGGTGACAGAGAGAGAGAGCCAGCCAGCATCGGGTCTGTTCTCTAGTGACGATGACACACCACTCTTCTCATCACAACACAGTAAAGGTAGTGTACTGGGATTGATTATGATGATGAGGGTGAGGATAATGATGATGACGAGGAAGAGGAGGAGGAAAATGATGATGATGATAGGAGAATGATGGTGATGGTGATTATGGCCATGGTAATGATGATGATGATGATTATATACTTTCAGATGTTGGAAAGGGACAAGAAGATATTTCAGATGCAGAAGTGGATCCACAGCCTCAATCCAAGGTCTCAGGGAAGAAGGTGAGAGATAAAGAGAGAGAGAGAGAGAGAGAGAGAGAGAGAGAGAGAGATAGTGTCCTCTTTATGTTGGTTTATTTAATGGAAAACTCAGCTTTTCATAATATCTAAAAAATCATGTACAATAATGCCTTTCAGGTGGAATCAGGATTCTAGGGGCTTGAATGGAGTGAATGAGGGTGTGGCCTATTTGACTGGGCAGACGTTTGGCTACTTCCTCCTCCTATCAGGTTTTGATTTTCTCCCTGGACCCTACTTCATCCCACCCTTAAGTGGGAAAGAGGGCTGGATGATAA
Organism: Coenobita brevimanus; assembly: GCF_032717465.1. Lineage (NCBI taxonomy): Eukaryota > Metazoa > Arthropoda > Malacostraca > Decapoda > Coenobitidae > Coenobita > Coenobita brevimanus. The sequence continues at coordinate 382,102 of NC_136999.1, read as the reverse complement.
TGATGATGACAAATCTATTCCTTGCATACCGTAAGTAGGGGACTACCTTTACATTCCATGATGTGTATTGGTGTTGTGATGAGGAGAGGTAGATTGAGATGGTTTGGGCATGTGGAGAGGATGGGGGATGATAATTGGGTGAGGAAGGTGAGAAGTGTTAATATTGGTGGTGGGGTTATGAGGGGTAGACTGAGAGAGACATGGGACAAGGTCATTAAGTGTGACCTCAGAGTTATGGGACTGAACGGGGAGGCTGCAATAGATCATGCAGCATGGAGAGCCGCCATTAGGTGACCAAGGCCGACACATGCAAGCATGTTGGAGCCTTTAAAAACGAAACGAAACAATATGATGTTAACTCTAAGTTCTCAGTTCCAGGTCCCTGTGGGTGGTGTCAGTATCTTCAGCTCTGCCATCACATCAGCCATCAGGCAGCAGAAATCCGTGGGGCCTGAGGCATCTGAGGATGAGCAGTCTAACATCTCTGCTACCAGGGAGGAGCCACCACCCCTTCCTCCCTCTTCTGCCACCAGAGGGAAAGCCACTACCAAGAAAGTCCCTACCAAGCCAGTCTCTGATGCTGGTGGTGGCTTATTTGATGACACTGATGATGAAGGACTGTTTTCTTCAGCCATTAAAAAACCAACCTCAGGATCAACCAAACAGCAAATTGCTGGTCAAAGAGGCTTGAGACATGGTAATGATTATGATGATGGTGACGATGATGGAGGCTTGTTTTCTTCTGCCATTAAAAAACCAGCTCAGTCAGCAACCAAACAGCAAAGTACTAGTCAGCCAAAGCCAGCCCCAACAGGAAGCAAACAGCAAACTTCAAGCCAAACACCAGCAAAGAAGGAGGAGGAAAATAAGCTATTGTTTGCTGGTGGTAAGAAAGAGGAAAAGTCAAATGGAGGATTGTTTTCAGATGATGACGATGATGATCTGTTTGGCATTCCCAAGAAGGATGTGGGTTTGTCCAAAGCTGTAGAAACAGTAGCTCAAAGCAGAGAAGTTGCACAGAAGACGAAGACAGTCGTTAAAGACAAAGAAGATGATGGACTGTTCAACTCCAAACCTTCAGACCTACCTCTCCCAGCTACTAACATCCAGAGTTCTCAGCCTGTAAAAGTTCCTGATCCACCAAAGGCCATAAGTAGTTCTCTCTTCAGCTCTCCCAGTGATGATGATGACCTTTTCTCCATGCTTAAGGTCAGCTCAGGGTCAGGTCAATCCACAGCATCCAGTTCAGCATATATAAGGGAACCTCCCCCTATTCAGCCTGTCTCTGCAAAAATTAATAAGGATAGCCAGCAATTGTTTGCCACCTCAGCACCTCCAGTGAAAACTCGGGAACCTGCTGACAACAATTCAGTCGCAGATGAGAAAGGAATATTAGAAGGACAACAAGGAAAAGTGAAGGGACAACAAGGAAAGGTGGAGGGACAACAAGGAAAGGTGGAAGGACAAAAGCAAGGAAAGGTGCAAGGACAACAAGGGAAAAAGGAAGGACAGTTACAACCTCCCCCTCCCACCAAACTATTTAGCTCACCATCAGATGAAGATGAAATATTTTCAGTCATCCCCAAACCAGCTCATTGTCAGGCAAACCAGCCCAATAAGCAATCAGCAGAGACAAATACAGGTGTACCAGGTAAGAAAGGAAAAGTAGAAGGACAACCGGGAAAAAAGGAAGGACAATTGCAACCTTCACATCCCACCAGATTATTCAGTTCACCGTCAGATGAGGATGACTTATTTTCAACCATGACCAAACCAAGTAAGCCTTCAACTGATATGCCTTCAAATTTACCTAGCAATAAGATTGCAGTCCCAGACCCAGCTAAGAGCATCATTTCTACCAAAGATGAACTGGAGTCAAGTATATTCGATTCACCTGAGGACGATATCTTCAAATCGGTGAAAAAATCAGATGCAAAGGTTGGCCTGTTTTCCTCAAGCAACATAGATGATGAGTATGAAGACATATTTGCCAACAGTGGTGCAAAATCATCAGGAGGAAAGGCCATTGCAAATACAGGTATAAAAGGAAAAAGTATTTTTGACTCCATAGATGATGATGGGGAAGACATTTTTGCAGTTCCTCAGAAAGACACACAGCCACCTGAGGATTTGCTGTCAGAAAATGTCCCCAAAGAGCCTAATGAGACCTCAGTTGAAGCTGCAAAGTCTGGAAGTGAAACCTTCAGGCTTAAAAGTGAAACTGCCAAGCCTACAGCAGAGAAAGAAGCCCCTTCATTAGCAAAAGATAATCTTCCTGGTTATTTAAAAGCTGACAGAGAACCTGCTGTTGCTCCCAGCCAAGCAGAGAAACCATTCAAAAGCACAAAGAAACCAATTGGAGGCATTGCACTATTTGGAGGTCCAGAATTAGCTGCAAAAATAAACCAGTCAGTATCTCCTAACACTGCCAAGGAAGACAAGAAGTTATTGCAAGAAAAGGATGATGTGCACAAAGGAAGCCATAGTTCAGGGGAAAAAAAACCTTCTCCTAACATTACCAAAGAAGATAAAAAGGATGGATTACCACAAGAGAATAGTGAAGCCCTGAAATTAAACCTTGGGCCAGAAGAGAGAAAAGCTACTGCTGTAGAGGAGAAAAAACTTATAGTTGATGAAAGAAAAACTGTTACTATCAGCAGCAGTATATTTGATGGTGAAAGCGAGGATGATGATGATTTATTCGGTTTTGGCAATGTCAGTACTCAGAATAGTAAAACCAACCTTGTTCATTGCAGCAGTCGCCCACTTCTTCCTGCAACAGTAGACAAAGCAATAGGTAAAACTGTAGATAAAACACCTGTACCTGATGCCCAGAAGACACTTGAAGTAGAAGTTAGAGGGGAAAGACAGGAAGATAAAACAAAGCTTGATACAGACACAGAAATTAGGGACCACAGAGAGGGAGATAATACAAAGAATGATACAGGAAATATTGATAGTACAAATGCCACAAGAGGTCCAAGCATAGGGGCTGAGGAAACTGGTGAAACAAAAGACAGAGAAAAGAGAGAAAGTGCTGCCATAGAAACGAAAGACTTTGCTGACAGAGAAACCAGAGAAAGTGCTGAAGTCAACCCAAGGAAAAAGCCACCAGTTGGAGGAGTTTCAATGTTTGGGGGAGGCGGGATGGGTGGGAAGGAGCTACTGGCGAAAGTTAAGCGGAGGAAGACCATGATGGCCCTGGAGAGCGACAATAGTGAAGAGGACGAGGCCAGTACTTCAACCATCACACAGCATTCCACCTCTACATCCTTTCGACAACCTTCCACACCCCCACCTCACACTGTCACCAAACCAGCTTCACCCTTGCAGGTCACTGCACCTAAACGACCTGCCCCATTTGATCCGCCCAAGTCCCCCACCCCACTCAGCTCCCCGTCACCCGTCTCTCCTGTCTTTCTCCCCGGTGTGGCACCTTGCTCAGGTGGGCAGGAGGTAGGCGTCAGCTTCGATCAGCCTGTCTCTACCGACACAACACTGGATAGCATAAATAAGGTCAGATTCTGCTCTGTAATTTTTAGGGTCATGTTGCTATAAGCTTGGTACAAGCCACAGAATCATCTCTTAAGTTGGAAACATTCATCCACAGGTATACAGAACTAGATTTCCAAGCTGAGACTGTCATTGTCACAAATCTTATTGCTTATCTCAGATTTGTTTTTCCAGTTGAGTTTCCAGCAACTATTGGGAAGCAGTTAGCTGGTTTTGGCACATGATTTAATTTCCAGTACATAGAAAGCGTCACCTGTACAGTGGCCAGCCTTAGTATGGGGATGCCTTAAAAGGAGGCATGGCATCATTTAACTGATTCCTTGATAGGTGATTCTGATTTTACAGAGACGAGTTCGAGGCAGTCAGAAACGACGTCCCCCGACCAGAGCTCACAGGAAGAGTGCAGTCACTGGCGAGGATTCTCCTGACTCATTCCACACTACTTCACCAAACACACCAGCTGTAATCTCAGTCACACCAGATATATCTTTACTTACACCAGCCTCTTCTTTGCATACACCAGCCATATCAATACAGACACAACCCACATCATTACACACACCAGCTTTATCTTTACAAACACCAGATTCATCTATACATACACCAACATCTGTACACACGCCAGCTACATCTATACACACACCATCCTCATCTGTACACACACCAACCTCATCTGTAAACACACCTACAGCATCTTTACACACCCCAGCTACCATGACAACACAAACAACAGCCACAACAAAAACAGCATCCTCAACAACAGTAGCAACAAAGGGAGGTGCAGCAGTGGTGGAGAAAAATGACAACTCAAACACCAGTAGTGCCTTAGATATAAATAAACCAAAATCAGCTGGTACTAAGCCAAAATCGGACATAACAGAGTCCAAAGTGGATGTAACTAAACCAAGGGTTGACATAACCAACACAGATTCAGACTTAGATTGGCCAAAATCAGATGCAACTAAGAAGAATTTAGATGCAATTAAGCCAATATCAGATACAACCCAGCTAAAATCAGACATAACCAAGCCAAAATTGGACAGGAATAAAGCAAGTGATGCACTGTTTGGTGGGAGTGACAGTGATGAGGAACTCTTTGGGGGTAAAAAACCGAAGAAGATGAGCCAAGTGCTGACCCCAGGGAGCAACTCCTTGGTGCCAAACAGTGTCAACAAACAGACAGCCAGCAAGGCTATGGGTTCATCATTGTTTGGAGACGATGATGATGATGGTGAGTTTTGAGAACCTTTCTTTATTTAGTCTGAAAAATACACATTTAAGTACAGTATTTTGTGGGTGAGTAAGCTATTACAAAATACGGTAAGCTAGTCTAAGATGTGTTTTATAATCATCAATATTTATTATTAACTCGTAGATGGATTAGTATATACATATACTCACTTTGAAGCACATCACTCATGGTTTAGTATGTATATATACCCTTGGGTATTTAAATATCCCGCTTGGTCACTGGGGGGCTGCCAGTACCCTACGGGGACCCCCAGACAGCTTGGTGCATCAGGAACACAATAATGGTGTACAGTATTTGTACTCCATGATATAAATTTTTTTTTTTTTTTTTTTTTTTTTTTTTTTTTTTTTAAGAGATGGAGGTAACTTTACACTCCCTCTTCTGTCTTTCTTTCCTTCATTCTTTCCTCTTCCTTCTGCGTGTGGGTGACTCTACACTGAGTGACAAGCCAAATGGTTTCCTGTACACCAGGAAATCATTTTACTATGCTGGATGGTAACCATATAACCAAATTTTGGCACCTGGTGGTTTAGTGGGTAATTATTGCGCTCCAATCAGATAGAGCCGGTGAAGGTTTATATCCAAGGGGTGGTTGGGGTTGATTGCTCATGTAATGCCACTCAGGGATGAGTGAGGCCTGTCACTCTCATCTTAAATGTTGGGACCAACTGCCTAGCTTCGAGCTCCTATGCTCCTCATGGGGCAATGTAAGATTGGATGATGGATGGATGGAAAAAACAAACATTTGATATTTTCCATATCTGTAATTAAACAATCTATGGGTTAAAACATCTATATTCTGTATGCACATCAAGCAGGTGTTTTGTAAAGTGATGTTTTAGGCTGTGGCAGTCCTTTTTAAGGATTCATTATTGTACAGAAATTTGTTTCTTGCAGGTGTTCATGCAGTGTAGCCCCTGTGAAAGATATGGGCTTACTGAACAGCCATTACTCAAATCAATCCATTCTCTTTCAGATGACATCTTCAGTTCTAGTGCCAAGAAAGTCAGTCCTCCTCAGACCACCCCTCACAAGCTGCTCGCACCCACACCCACAACTCAGCCAAAGACCACTCTGAAGACATCGACTGAGCCTTTCGATGATCCGCTTCTCGGAAACCTGAAGTGATGTTTGAGAGTAATGATTGGTGGATCTTTGGAAATGAGCTCAGTGAACAGTACACTTGACCAAAAAAGTATCTGAACTTTTTCCATCTTTACATTTTGAAACAGTGGATGAAGTGTTTGAAATAATCCTTTGAAAACTTAATGTGAATGATTCTGTTTGCTATTTTTATCAGTTCATCATAAAGAAGGAACTTTATACAATGTGGGCATGGAATGCACTAACCATTAAAAACTATTTGCCAAGTATAAAAATACAGACAGCAACAATGCTTATTGTGAAACCATCAGTTATCTGATTGAAAATACTTTTTTGATTGAGTGTACAGTCAGGGATATTTTTAAGTTTGTCCACCACTTCATCCTCATCTAACATTCCTTTGTTGGCTAATATTCCTAAGGTGAGAGAGACCTGTTGTCTTTCTCTGACCATAGATGTTTGTCCAGGTGCAGTGCAGAGGTGGGCATCACAAATGAAAATTCAGTTCCACAATGGAAGTCCGCAAACTAAAAAAATTGCCTTCAGCAACCGCAGATCCACAGAATTCTTGAAACTTGCAGTTCCACAAATGCAAACACAAACCATTGTTATCCCTTTCAGTACCATGGCTTCAGCTTCATTTTATTTTGGGTACCATTAGAGGATTATATTAAGTTTAGGATATTTTTCATAATCAAGGGGTTAAAAGTCATTTCTAGTTTACTCATCCACTGCAGTTATATCTATTCATTCTGACTAACAATAGGTGACTTTATGAAGTTTGGAAATTGTTTAAAGTAATGAATGGGATATATAAAATTGCAGTTTGTGGTAGGTGGGGGTTCTCACCATCCACTCACTTGATGTAGTGCTGCTGTCAGGTGTCTGCCCTTTCCTCTCTTCCATCCTTCTTTCCTTCCATCCTCTTCTGTCTTTCTTTCCTTCGTTCTTTCCTCGTCCTTCTGCCTACGGGTGACTTTACACTCCCTCTTCTGTCTTTCTTTCCTTCATTCTTTCCTTTTCCTTCTGCCTGTGGACACTACACTGAGTGACAAGCCAAATGGTTTCCTGTACACCAGGAAACCATTTACTATGCTGGGTGGTAACCATATAACCAAATTTTGGCACCTGGTGGTTTAGTGGGTAATTATTGTGCTCCAGTCGGATTGAGCCGGTGAAGGTTTATATCCAAGGGATGGTTAGGGTTGATTGCTCATGTAATGCCACTCAGGGATGAGTGAGGCTGGTCACTCTCATCTTAAATGTTGGGACCAACTGCCTAGCCCCAGGCTCCTATGCTCCTCATGGGGCAATGTAGGATTGGATGATGATGATGATGATGACAGTTATAGTAAAAATAGAATGTATATTTCACTTATTAGTGGTGATTAATGGAAGAAAGACTGAAAGTTGAGAAGCTGAGGATCAGTGAAATGGCAGATGAATACAGGACCAAAGTAGGGGAGGAGTTAGAATCAGTGAATTGAAATGAAATGGATCTGGACAGCCTGTGGAATGCATATAGGGATTGCTTAGTTAGGAATGCTAAAGCCGTATGTGGTGTGGCAAGAGTAACAACAAAGAAGAAAGGTATGGCATGGTGGGATGAAGAGGTTAAAAGAGCAGTGGAGGCAAAGAAGAAGTGGCTAGAGTGGTTACGGGACAGGGGTTCAATTGAAATAACTGAATATATTGAGAGTAAGAAGCACATAAAGAGAGTAGTGAAGAGGACATCTAGGAAGAAAAGTGAATGCATATTACACTGAATATAGGAAATTACTTTGGAAAGACATGAGGAAATGTAGAAGGGACAGTGGAGAGAAATGTGAAAGTGTGAATGATGTAAGTGGTAGATTATTAACCCATGGGGATGAAGTAAGGACCAGATGGAAAGAATATTTTGAAAGCCTGATGAATGGGAATAGAGAGAGCAGAGCAACTGTAAGCATGATTGGTTTTGGGGGTGTGCAGAGAAGGAATGCAGTGTCAGGAAACGTGACACTTGCACAGGTGAAGGGTGCTCTGAAGCAGCTGGAAGTAAAAAAGCTACTGCATGACAGTATTGTGATACAAACTCTAATGTATGGAAGTGAAGCTTGGACCTTGTTGGAGGGACACAAGTCAAGAGTGAGAGCAGTGGAAAGGAGTTATTTGTGAGGGGCATGCGAAGTCATGGAGACAGACTGACAAATGAGGAAGTGAAAGAGCGTTGTGGTGTGGATGTGGATGTGATAGGAAGCGTTAGGAGAAACACATTGAGGTGGTTTGGCCATGCGGAGAGGATGGAGAGTGAGAGACTGACGAGGAGAGTATATGTGAGTGAGGTGGAGGGAGGTAGAGGGAGGGGGAGGCCAAGGATGAGATGGAGGGATGGAGTGAAGAGGTATATGAGAGAGGGGTGTGTGAGCTGGGAGCAGGGCAGTGAAATGGTGGGGGACAGGACGACATGGAGGAGATTTGTTTTTGGCCATTCCTTACAGGATTAAGACGTCCAGCAATAGATAGGTCAATAGACGAGTACGAACGTTGCCTACTCTTGTCTTATACCCGTTTTCATTCCTTTCCTGAGAGTTTGGTATGAAGCCAATGAATATCAAAAAGAGATGAATCTGATCTTTATCTCTCTCTCTCTCTCTCTTTCTCCCCAGACACTGCCTGCCGGGCTAGGCCACATAGATGTTCGGGGGCATATTTGTGTTTGTGGAAATGCTTCCGCAAGCGCAAAACTGCGAATTTGTGTAGAATTTGTTGCAAATGCAAATCTGCAAACGAAATCACAGTTCCGTAGTTGTGGAATTTGCGGTTTTGTGGTAGGTGGTAGTGACCATCATCCACTCACTTGATGTAGTGCTGCCTACTTCTTCCTAAGCCTTTATCATTCTTTTGCTGTGCCTGCCCTCTTCTCTTCCTATTTCTCCCATCTTTCCTGTCACTTCTTATTACTTTTCTTTCCTTTACAGGTGGCTTTACATTGAGTGACAAGCCAGATAGGTAGGTAGGTAGGCAGTTGCGGAATTTGCGGTTTGTGGATGTAATTGTGGAAGTGCCCAGCTCTGGCTCAGTGTACAGTCATGGATGTAAGTTTGCTTAATATTTCATCACTTCTTATGCACTTTTGCATCTGCAGGTTAATATTCTTATGCTGAGAGAGGCTTTGCTATGTTTCTCTGCACACTGATTTAAAAGTTAGGTTAAGGTTATACTTCTACTTCCTACTTTGTTCTTCTGGCTAATACAGGTATTCCTAAATGGAGAGAGGCATAGTACTGTATGCGTATTTGCTTAAAGATACAATGGCTCACTATTATGTCTCTCTCTTACTTCTACTTGCCAATATTCATAGGCTACTCCATGATATATGATGTGTCAGGGAGGAACGTAATGGACATGCCCAGATTGTGAAGTAGATGAAGTGGAATAATACTAGGCAAACTTTTGATCCTGACTGGAGATAGTGATCTTGTTGGCATAGGAGATTCTATGGCTCCTCTTCCTTGCCCATTTGTTTCTGCATTTGGATGTTTATATTCTAGTATGTTACATGGTTACCTCATTGAGGCTTGAGCATATGATGTCTCTTTCATTTTGCTTTTGACATTTGACTGTTTTAATTGGCGAAAGATAGACATTTCAAACTAGAGGGTTCGATAAGGTCTTAGTAAACCCCAACAGTTTGAGAGGCATTTCTTAACCCCTGCTGTGCTGATTCTCTGTAAGGTTTACCTCCCCACCTTCACTGTTTTATAACCAGTGTAAGGTGTACCTCATGTGAGGTTTGCAGAGTGTCCTGTGCAGACCTTTGTTGACTCTCATATTGAGGTCTGCAGCTCAGCAAGTGTTAGGTCAAAATTTGATGGTAATAGCATTTGTTTATCCCAAGGATGACTTTCTTATTTTACTCCTTCCATCTAACAATTTTATTTAGCTTAGACTTTTTAAACCGGAGGAGTGTGACTCAGTTGGGCAAACTGGTTAGTCTCTCTCTCTCTCTCTCTCTCTCTCTCTCCATTCTTTAAGGGGGAACAACTATGTGGACTGACTAGCTTTTGGTTCCTTCTTTTTTGCATCAAGAAGAAGAAGGGGCTTAGTCCAGGATCAGTACGCAAAGCAAATCACAGATGAAGAGGTGCCAGTGTATCTTGTAAGGCTGCTGGAGCAACAAGCCTCTGGTGTATATAAATTACTACCTTATATTCATGTATATACACTACTACTTTATATTATTGCTATTTTGTGTATTGGAAATAAGGGGTAATTAACCATACTTTTATATGTTATCTTAGGAGGTACTTTGTAATTAATTTGTAATGTGCTTGGTGGTATGGTTGTTCTAGTGCACTAGTTGGAATGACAGCTGTGTATTGGTTTGATCCCCAAGATGTGACTGAAGGTTTAGTCCATCACTTAATGCCACCCAGGGAAGTAGACAGTAGTAAGGTGTAGTCTGCAAAAATACAGTACATTGGTCCATGTATACTGCTTCTCTTCCTTTTCACTGGGCGATTTCACGTGTGTTGTGGGGACGACTCAGTCAGTGCTATCAATGTCTACCCTATATCATATATTCATTTATTATTCCCAGTGCCACACCCTTGTCCAAACCAGCAGGCTGAGCCACCCCCACAATACATTAATCCTCTTGGGAACTGTAAGTTTTCAATAAGTTTCTGGGATATGAACAGAGCGGAGAACCCAGCTATGGCTGCTTCTGCGTGCGCACAAAGAAAAACATTTCCACAGCAAAATTTGCCTCTGGAAATTGGTTGTATTGGTATAAATTGTATACCATCATCTTTGCTAGTGTTTATATTGTAAGTTAATAAAAACACACAGAACTGATGAGCAAAAGTACAGAAATGCAGTGAGAATAAACTTGTTCAAAAGTAAAAGTAGCTTCAAATAACTGCCCAACATCCTTGCACAAAATTTTGCTTGCTCAGTTCAAGAGCAAAAGCATATGTCCAAGATGCAGAATTTCATCAGGTTGCTTGTGGTGTTTTCGTACTTTTGATATGACAATTAGTTCTTAAGTAAATCGCCAAAAGTTAAGCACATTGCATAAAATGTATGATTTGTTTATCTTTTCTTGTATTGTTATTGAACCTGTAAGGTAACTAACATATTGTATATATAAATTATGTACATGTATGTAAATTATGTACATCCTTCCCTGTAACTCATCCAAGTCTGATGCAGTTACTGCTAAAACTTAATTTTTGGTGAATATTTTTGTCCAGAATGACACAAATTGCATCATTCGTTACTCTTTAGCTCAACACTGATATGACACAATTTGTGTCATCATTCCCGAGAGGGTTAAGATACCACCCATTGAATTTTCTGGTAAAACTTGGTTTACAGACTACCCTCTGTATCAGTTACAAAGAGGTACCTTTACTGGAAAGCCTAATCCAGCAAGTATAAGTTGCCTCCATGCCTACAAACTTAGTTGTTTCATTATTCAGTGTTTGTTTGTCGAACTTGACTATAATCATATTGTTTTTACCTGATATACCTAGACCACTCTCAGCTTGAATGTGAAGTTATGGCTGCATGAAATTCAACAAACTTGAGTTATGAGGCAGAAATGAGTCTCATTGCTTACACCTTGAATCAGTCCTCCAGTCTCATAGCACTTGACCATCAGCCAATCTGAAAGAGGTTAGGGATCTTTGTCAGGTTAAAGTATGTGCACTACAATATTTGAGGACGAATATGTACAGGTCATTGGTAATCATGATCAATACAGGCACAAACTGAAATACCATTGTAGAACCAGCTGCATGAAGTAAAAATATTATGTCAGTTTTAGAAGCTGTAGTACTTTACAAAAGTCTATCTATCTATCTGTCTATTGCCGGACGCCATAATCCCGTAAGGGGTGGCCATTTGACTCTGAGTTATTTGTTTTACAGGGAGGGGCACTAACCCTCCACCAACCCACTTGTTGACACGTAGGGAGCACGTATAGTTTGGTTATATGGTTACCACCCAGCGTTGTAAATGGTTTCTTGGCTTACAGGAAACCATTTGGCTTGTCACTCAATGTAAAGCCACCTGTAAAGGAAAGAAAAGCAATAAGAAGTGACAGGAAAGATGGGAGAAAAGTAGTTTTATTAATTTCATAGAAAAAAATAGCTTGATAAATGCTTCTTAGAAAAAGTCCTCTCTCCAAAAGTTATAACTTAAAAGTTTGTAAGTAAGGGAGCAGCTGTAGAACCCCAAGTCATCCAGTGGTCATGTATACATCTATACCATACATGTAGGTTGACTGTGGTTGGTTTATCTTCATGTGAGGGAACAGGACCACTCTCACAACATCAATACTAAGATGTGGTTGCATGATATTCAGTGACCCTTTGTTATTTTATATGAATCAGTCTCTGTAGTTACCAGTTAGATTTATCCTCCGGTCTGACTACGCTTGGCCTTCAACTGAACTGAAGGGGGTTAGGGATCTTTCAGATGAAAACATGCTGATCACTGGAGGAAGCATTCTTCGTTGTGACTGTGAGGACTGTATTCAAAGTGTTTTGAAGAATTCATAACACCTTTTCCACTGTAATTTATTCTGCATACTGCACATCAGTATCCTCTTATATGTTATTCATCCACTGTGTCAGCATTGAGACAATATAAATACCACACAAAAGAATGTTGAGGTGCAGTATACCATATAAATCGGTAGGGAAGAAGTGTTATGAAGCCTCCTATACCACCTACAGTATGAACCTAAATCAAGGCAGTGCAAATGGTTATGTGGGTTATACTGTTTTTACTCAAACTTGGCCTACAGTTGCCATCTCTCCTTCTGCTGCATTGTAATAGGAGGTTAACACAAGAATAATGTGTCAGTCACAAAGAAGTTTTGTGTAAACGATGTTGAGCTGTACTGTCGTCATTTTGTAAACTGGAAAAGGACAAAAATCTAGGCCAAGTTAGAGTACAAAAAGTATACTGTTCATTAACAGTATCTGGTACTGAGCTAAGTTATCAAAATAAGGCACATCATCAAACTGATCTTGAAACCATGTTATATAGATGACTTTGTTACATTGCCTTATTGGTTAATATGTGTGTTACCATATCTGATTGAGCAGCAAAAGTATTTACATTAACCCTGTCAGCCCATTGATGTATTTTTCTGCTTTATTCTTACTTCTCAGCAGGTGACTTTGTGTAGATTAGGAGAGACTTTTGGAACGTGAAGAGTTAAGTATGGTCCTCTTTATCTCCTTCACTGGTGCTGGCGAGGGATGCCATAATACAGATAGCACTCAGCTTCTTCCCCAACCCTCGTAAGGAGGAGGGTGGATTGCAGATGAGTACATGAGACCTACAATCCACCACAGTGACATCTAAATGAGCCTAGAGTTACTGCTACTACTACTACTATTGATTCTTTCACTATGGAGGTGCTCTGCTAAGCAAAATGAAATCATCTGAGAGAGAGCAAGAATAGTAGTAGCAGTGCTTGTAGTTCACCATGGTGAACTGCAGGCCTCAGTTATCCTTCTGCAGTTCACCATCCTCTTTCTTCTTTTAGGGGATAGAGAGGGAATTTAGGGATGTGTGTATAATAGGGCAGTGGAGCCACCTGTTTAAATTGATGCCACCACATGTAGGTATCCTTTTTTGGTGCCAGTGTTGCAAGAATAAGATGAAAAATAACGTCATGGGACTGAGAGAGTCGGTGCATCTCTCTGATATTGAATTACTGTACCTCAAACACTGTTCCTCTTTAGTATTGTAAGCAGAGATTTAACATTTGTCGGCCTTTGTACAGCAATAGGAAATTGCAAAACTCAACAGTTTTATGATTATTCTATAATGTAGTTTAGTCCAGTGTTCCATTGTTTGTTATAACTTATTCCTAGTTTATATTTAGTTTTTACTGACCCCATCCTTACGTAGGAATAAATGGTTGGGATGATGATGATGACGATAATGATGACAAAAGTGATTTTGTTTGTTTAGGTTCTGTTTAGTTGTCCACATCCTATTGTTAGGGGAGAATAAGGGGTGAGGATGATGTCAGTGATTCTGTTTGTCAATTTATAAGACTTGTGAACACTTTTCTGTGTGTTAAAGGGACCATAGTAAATGTTGTGGTGTGTAGTACCAGCACAACTTCATACTGGACTCAGTAGCTGTAGTGTACACTACACATGTACCAAACTATCAGATCATCCTCTGCTCCTGAAAGAAGGAAGTCATAGGCAGGATTTCACAACGAATGAAAATTGTTGTTGGCAAATCAAAACTTTTCAAGACTTCTCACTCTTGCATGTTCTCAAATTCTGAAATGCTTGATTTCAAAGGCTGTATGGAAAAGGAAACTTTAAGAATGTAATAAGTAGTCTACAGTGTCATTAACCCTAAATGCAAAGAAGTATCAAGTACTAATAATTTCACATGTCAAAGAAAAATTCAAATTACATTTATTCACTTTGCTTCACTTTGTTTCATTTTATTTACAGACTCCAACATGCTTGTATGTGTTGGCCTTGGTCACCAAGTGGTGGCTCTCAACATAACTTGATCTCTAACAGCCTGTTTGTTTAGTCCCTTAATCCTGTGTGAGGAGAAATGATATCAGTACCCCTTAGCAAAAAGCTTCAAACTACAGCACTACCTACCATAACACTGCACACAGTTCTTGGTTCAGTGCAAAAGCCTGGATGGACTTCCTTCTAACCAGGGATGAGGGGAAGAGGATGAGCAAGAATTATAGCTCATGAATGTACATAACAGCCAAAAAAATGATCTGACAATAGCTTTTGTGTGATATTTATAAGCCATTGGATAATTAACCTCTTGACTCAGGGTGACCTGCTTTTTTGTTCATCACTGCAAGTGGATTATTTTATTCAAAGTAGGAAAGGCTTCTCACAGTGAAAGGGTTTATTAAGGCTACAGTACAGTATATCACACCTGTGCTGTTTGAAAAGTTTATCTTTGAATGAGTTAAGCTACATCACTGAACATGTATGATAGTCTGCCCTTTTACTGTGAACTACCTGCTTTGCACTTTCTTTTGGTTAACTTCAGACAATTATTCTATGCTGAAGAGAGACATGAGACACCAAAAATTGTGAGAATTAGGCGATACAGAACTTTGCATTTAATTTCAGCTTACATTCAGTATTTTTTTTCAGCTCAGGGAAACTCCCCACAACTGAGAGGATAACACATTAATGACAGAGAATTCAGGAGATATACAGTATATACAGCAATTTATTGGAATTGTGTTGGCCATCACCTGCAAGGTTTACCCATTTATCATTAGGAGCTTGTCCCAAGTTAAATATAATTGTCTGGTGGGAGCAAAAATAAATGAAAAATTTCAGCAGATTAAAAGGTTATATAAGGAGTGACTGAATATGCTGTGTTCGTAGGATGAAAGCAATGGTAGTACTACTTGCAACCTTTGCCTTCTCTGCAGTGTGAATTTGGTGGACTTCAGGCTAAAGTTGCCCTTTTCCTGCTATCCACCATCCTCCTTTTTGGGGACATGGCAGAGATTGAGGGACATTGAATAACTGGGCAGCTCCATCCCCCACTTATATCGGTGCCACCATATCAAGGTGTCCCTCTTCAGCTCCTTTTCATACAGCAGATGTCAGAAATGGCTTTCATGGACCGCTTCACTACTAGAGGTCTGTCCCACATTGAACAATATTGTCTAGAGACAACAAGAATGGCCCAGTACAGTATAATACATCATCATACTGAAGTGTTTAATCAGCTAAATACAAGAGGCTTTTCCTAAGTTGAATAAAATCATCAGGTAGCATCGAGAATGAACTGAAAATATACATCACTGGAGTTAAGGTGTTTATTAGTTAGGTTTGATTAGCAGAAGTTAATGATGAAAATCTAGGATAGTTTCCACTCTTGTAATGCAGTACTGTATTACATTTTTTCATATATTATGACCTGATTACATTTTTTCATATGACCTGATTATGAAGGTGGTTTGAAAAGTTGCCAAAAGATATCATTTTGAAGATGTAATTATAGACCCTCATCAGTGTTACACATAAACCAAGGATGGTGATGATGATGATGATGATGTAACTTTACAGGTCACAAACTCTCCAGCATCTGTGAAGGGGAACTCCTAGATTTAGTATTATATATATATATATATATATATATATATATATATATATATATATATATATATAGATATCTATTCTGTTTGTTACATGATTGTGCTCTCAGATTGTTATGTTGTTGACTTTGTGATAATTATTATAATTGAAGATGTACAGATCCAGATTGTATGAAAAACTATTTTAATACTTTTTAAGGTAACTCACTGTAAACGTGACTGATTTTGTAAGATGAATAAAGTATAAAGTGTTATGCAGTGTGACTTTATATTTATTAATCTGTCTAACTACAACCAGATGTCTCATTCCTGGAAGGGCAGTCACAGATGAATCATCTCAATTACCCTGTCCTCCACCATGAGGCTGCCCTCTAAAACTCATGACACCTCTCATATTCCTCTACATCTCATCTTTGGTCTCCCTCCTTCCCCTTGTGCCCCGAACTTACTCACTTTCATTCTCCTTATCAGTCTCTCATTCCTTATTGTCTTCACGTGCCAAATCATCTCAAGGTAAAGTACTTTTCAGTGCTTTCTAATGCATCCACAGCAACATCACTTAGGTTCCTTCACATACAGTAATCCCTCTAATATCCGAAAGCCCAATATCCGAACATCCCCACTAACCGGACATAATCGTCCCGGGATCCAATATTCCCAAAATGGGCCAAAAACCACAAAAAATTTGAAAAAAATCTGACTTTTTTCCCTCCTGTAGTTTGAAATTGCTGCTTGGCACCGAACAGCTGTTACACCATGGTCCCTTCACCCCTTCCTTCCTCCCCCTCCCCCCTCCCCTGGTAGGGTTGCCATTTGGTATTTTTCATTACCATGTGTGGGCCAATTTGGTAATGAAAAATTCGTTTGGTAATGAATCAGAATAATACATTACCGAATGGATTTTTCACGTGTATGAGGATACACAGGATGGAGATGGTGGATTGTTTGCTCTCTCTGATTAATCTGCTACCCTACATAGCATGAAAATAATCAACATGCTGTTAATTATAAGGAGAGTGATTACATGTATTTCCACTTGTATATATAATTAGTGAAGAATAAATGCTAGCTTTACGAATTTGATAATGAAAAGTTAAATTTGGTAATGAAAGTTGAGGAGATTGGTAATGTGGCCACCATCCATATTGAATACATGCTAGGGCTCTCTCATACAGGGCTGGTGTATTGGTATTAGTGGGAGTATTTTTACGACATGTCGGCGGGTCTTCTGACAGATCAGTAAAGCCTGATTTAATGAAATTCAAATCCTTAAACTATTCCCTGCCCCAGCCGGGATTTGAACCTGGGTCCGTTAGGACTGCAAGCCACCTCTCTACCGATTAAGCTGCGCCCTTCTTCCTCTCCACATGGCCATGAACAGGAATGCTGCCCTGGCAGACTACTCTGCAGCCGGGCCAGCCCTCTCCAGGATCAGAGTGGGACTTGTCTTAATACAGTCCCAGGCAGCACCGTGACAATGGCCACCCTCTGCATCGGGAGGGAAGAGACGGCCATCGTATGCTCTTCTGCTGCTACCCCCTGCAGGACCGCAGTGACGGCCACCATCTGCACTGGGAAGGAAGGGATGGCCACCATACGCCCTCCACCTGCAGCCACTCCTTGGAGCAGCACCGCGGTGATGGCCACCATCTGCACCGGAAGGAAGGGACGGCCACCATATGCCCTTCGGCTGACACCCCGGAGAGGGGCAGAACTGCGGTGACGGCCACTGTCCGCACCGGGAAGGAAGGGACGGCCACTGTATGCCCTTCCCCTGCTGTCCCAAGGGCCAGTGGAGCTGCAGCGACGGCCACCGTCTGCATTGGGAAGGAGGGGACGGCAACCGTACGGCCCTCGTCCACTGCCCTTGCGACTACCCCTATGGAGGAGGTCCCTTGCTCACATCACCACCCACCCAGAGGCTGAGCGGGACGCCCTTCTCTCTCTCCCCATAAGTGCAGTTCCCCGGAGGAGTTGCAGCTGGAGGAACTCTGGCGAGGGCCTATCGTGAGTCTGGGAGTCAGTGCCCTGCAGCCAGCACCCGGGCGACGCCCCCCGCTGTCAGACTGTATGGGGAAGGGATGCCTCAGGCGGCTCCTGACGGCGACGACCCATACAAGACCGCAGCCCCCAGAAGCCCAGGGGCACCCCCAGGCCTCTGGGGCATGACCTCCCCAGCCCCACCAGCAGGCAGTCCTCCTCAAAGAACAGACGGAGGCAAGCACGCCTGCTCGCCCTGTTCGGCTCCAGTCCAGAGGGCCGCCTTCCCCACCAAGGCCCCACTAGGGAAGGGCCTCCCTCCACGCCGACCAGCAGCCCACTCCGGACGACCCAGTCCTTGGCACAAGTCCTGTGCCTCCTACGGGAGGGCACACCTGACGAGCTACCTCCCACGTCCGGGCGACACCTGTAAGCAGCCCAAGACCACAGCAGCCTGGGCCAGAGTTTATAATATTAATATTGTAATATATTCTTTGTGTAATTAAGGTAATATACGTGTAAGGTTGGTCGACCCGAGTTTTTATGCGCTGTTCCTCTTGTGTATTCTAGATCCGCCGATCTCGAAAGAGAACCCCAGCTCAGTAGCTAATGTTCTAAGGACGAGAAGTCGACACTAGAACACACAGCATAACAAAGAAAATGAAAATACGTTATTGTATTGGAGGGGTTAAGGATGTCAAACGTCTAGCTATAAATACAGTAGGGAACTCCCACGATGTAACGGTGGTGGTGACAACACAACTGCCAATTTAGCACTTTATACTGCAAGATTTGGATGTATAATATACTTCCACTTAGCGACAATTTTTTTACCTTTATCTGTCAGATATCTAGTGGTTTTCTAGATATTTTCTACTGTTTGGCCGATATTATGGATATTTTAACAGTTTTGCTATGAAATTTCTGGAGATTTGTATTTAGCAAGATTTTAGATATTGTTTGAGAGCTAGTTTAGCGACATTTGTGAAGCACATTGGAGTGAACAGTGAAGTAGGCAAGTAGCCAGTAGCTGTAGCTGAGCGTGGGCAACGAGGGGAGTAGGTTGTGTTCACTCCCGCTTACCTCGCCCCTCTTTAGCTCCCCTTGTCCCTCTCAGCCCATAGAAAAAGGGTCAGTCAGGTGGGAAAAAGTGTATAGAGTTCTTTCATCCGGTGAAAGCCAGAGGAAAGAGGCGGAGTTATTTGAGTGATAAGACGATTGCCATAAGTTTACACTTTTTGAAGACCATTGTCATGTGTGAAGATGTAAGTCACCCGTGTTGATGGCAAATAACAGTGGTGACATGTACAGCACCACCACTTTGTTACAAACAAGTACCTTGAACAAATTTTTAAATGGCCGTATATCCTTAAATATGCTCAGTTCCCTCCAGGAAAAGTAGATGAAGAACGAGAATGTGTTGAGGACAGGCAGTTCACTATATAGGCCCATAACAGTGAAATCAAGCGAGGACTTTTAAAGCTGCTACCTGGAAGAATAAGCATTTGCCGTGGAGTCCGACAATACCCTCGGAACGAAAACTTAAGGTGCTCATAGAAGAATGGTAAGGTTTATTTTAGGGGTCACATGGAGAGAGAAAAAGAAAGCCTCGTGGATAAGAGACCAGACGATTTGGGTGTACTGGTTAAATAATGCCACTCAAGGTTGAGTGACTGGTCACTTCTTAAATCTCTAGACTAGACTGGTCCCGGTCCTCTACGAACTGATGGGAAATGAAGAACCAGTGCCATAGCCAGAGGCGTGGCCAGGGGGACAGTGGACAGTGGACACCCTTGAATATAGGCCTACCGGGCCAGTGGCCGCCCCTGTGGCACTCCAAATTTCAGGAAGAATGCCCACGGACCCACGTGAAGAGTATTCCTTGGGCCACCCCATTTCTTGGTCTCGCCACCCCAATCCTGGCTACGGCCCTTTAAAGCTCTAGAGGACACAAGTGTGAATCCATGTCAACCAAGTACACTATAGGCCTACTCAGTTAATTTTACTATAGCGTCATACAGCTAGTCATCCATTTTACTTTTCCTCTCTTACATATCTTTAGTTTTTCATCACTGTATAGCTAATTCTTTTTTCAGTTTCAGGACCTGAGTCAAGCCAGACCTGAATTTCTCGTTTTTCACAGCCTTTTTTTTACGAATAAGGACAGACGTCGAAAAACGAGCCCGTGAAATACCGAGTCCAATAACGATTACTGACAGGTGACAAACCGAAATTAAAAACGAAATATCGATTAAGAAGAAGAAGGAAGGACGTATCGAGGAACAAGTAAGTGAACAAAGAAAACGAGAAGTAAAAAAATAAAATAAAATAAGGTACACACACACACACACACACACACACACACTGGTGCAGTGGTAACGTTCCCGCTTGCCAACTGGTAGACGGGAGTTCGCGCCTCGCTCAGGTTGCGAAAAGTTTCACTGACGAAGTGGGTGGTTACTGTCCCCCTTGAGCAAGGGGACGGGTGTGTGCGTGTGTGAAGGTCACAGCCTTGCCCTTAGATCGGACTATATGAGCTCTCAGCTTCCTTCCGGGAGGGTAAAAGCTGACGATCACGACCATCAAGTGATCCTGACCGACCCGGTGAACACACACACACACACACACACAGCCCGACAAACAGACGTATAACCATACCCTACCAAATACAAGTGAAAAAACTCCTTACCGGTAAGAAAACGCGACAAGAGCAAAGAAGCGCAACACTGGCAAACAAAACTGACAGAAACGATAATGACAAACTAAAGACAAAAACAATAGCCACAAAAAAGCAACAGTGCCAAATAACCAAAGTGGTAAACGAAAGAAACAATAGTTATAAGTGATAAGTGAAGCTGACAACCGTAAGCAAATGTAGTGACAATTTTAGCGACGGGCAAGTGACAAAAGCCATTTGGGTAAAAAAAAGAAAAAAAAAAGACACAAAAAGAACACCATATCAAACAATTAAAATCTACAAGAAAAAGGAGCACTCGAACAGAAGCATTCCTAACAAATATTAGCGGGTCAGACATGTCCTCCTCCTCATCTTCCCCCTCTTCCTCTGGCTCCGAGGATGACGTCACTGTTATCGAAGTGGTTCCGGTAAGTGTTTCCAAGTGTTTAATCAGTTGGAGAGGGACGACTTCATGTGGTAGCACCAGTATAATCAGGCGACTCCACTGCCTGGTTACACAAACGTCCCTCAGCTACATCCCTATCCCCCGGATGAAGGATGGTGGCTACAGAAGGACAACTTAAGCCTGCAGCCCACCCAGTTCACGTCCAGAGGAGCCTGGGGTTGCAGCAACAACTACTGTACTATTTACCTTGAGAACTTCATTTTTTTTTTTAAATTTTATTCTTGTTACTTCCTAAAGAGGGAGCGGAGGGGATGGAGGGGGAGGGGAGGAAAAAGAGAGGGTATGAGGGGAGGGGAGGGAAAAGAGAGGGTAGGAGGGGAGGGGAGGGAAAAAAAAGGACAGGAGGAGAGGGGAGGGAAAAGAGAGGGTAGGAGGGGAGGGGAGGGGAGGGAAAAGAGAGGATGGAAGGGGAGGGAAAAGAGAGGAAGGGAGAGGAGAGGAGGGAAAAGAGAGGGTAGGATGGGAGGAGAGGAAAAAGAGAGGGTAGGATGGGAGGGGAGGGAAAAGAGAGGGAGGGGAAGAAAAAGAGAGGAAGGGAGGGGAAGAAAAAGAGAGGAAGGGAGGGGAAGGAAAAGAGAGGAAGGGAGGGGAGGGAAAAGAGAGGGTAGGCTCGGGGAGAGGAGGGGAGGTAAGGGAAACGAGAGAGTAGGTGGGGAGGGGAGGGAAAAGAGAGGGCAGGAGGGGAGGGGAGGGAAAAGAGAAGGTAGGAGGGGAGGAGAGGATGGGGGGGTAGCGGGTGGATAGCTAGAGACAGAACTTAGGGGAATGAGAAGGGAAAGGAAATGGAAGGAGATGGAGGGGAAGCAAAGGCAAGGGTTAAATGGAGAGGGAGAGGAGTGGGTAGAGGTAGAATGGAGAGGGAAAGACGGAGTAGGTAGAGGTAGAATGGAGAGGGAGACAAGGAGCAGGTTGAGGTAGAATGAAGAGGGAGAGAAGGAGTAGGTAGAATGGACCGGGAGAGAAAGGATGGGTAAAGACAGAATGGGGAGGAATGATAGGGAGGGGAGGGAGCGGAGGAGAGGAGAGGAAAGCAGAGGGGAGAGAGAGAGAGAGAGAGAGAGAGAGAGAAGAGGAGTAGGTTGGTGAAGAATGGAGGGAAATATGAAGGAAGAGAATGAGAGGGAAGGAGAGGGAGGGGAGAGAGCGGAGGATAGAGAGCAGGGGAGAGGAAGGGAAGGGGAGAGAGGCCGAGAGGGGAAGGGGATGGGAGAGAGGTGAGGAAAGGAGAGGAGGGAGGGAGGGAGGGTAGGGGTAGATGTAGTGGTATCTACTTTCCGTCAATCCCGTGCCAACTCTGGAGCTTTTTTCGTGGCATTAATACACTTGGGTGTGGTTAAGGTGTGCGGCCAAGCGTTGACGCCGCCCTATACCAACACATGCTCAAGGGTTAGCCTATTAATATCATCATAGTCATCGTTCTGTTCCTCTTCCTCCTCCTCCTCCTCCTTCTCATCATCATCATCATCATCATCATCGTTATCATCATCATCACCGTCACCATCACCACCGTCGTCATTGTCCTCCTCTTCTTCCTCCTCCTTCTCCCCCTCCTCCTCCTCCTCCTCCTCATCATCATCATCATCATCATAGTCCAAACCTTTTTTCTCAAAGTAATTATGGGGTATTTATATCGTGGTATAAAATTTTGGATTAGTTATAGCTAGGTCTGTTTCTGGATGACATAGGACGCCTTTCGTAGCAGCTCATGCTTTTGACGTTTAATCTGGATATTCAGCCTCGTATCAGTAATATGCAAAAGGATATTGTGTAATGTGCTGAATGAATGGCCGTAGGAAGAGGTGTTACGACTTAGAAGATAGTGTCAGGTTTAGTTATTGATTTTTATTATTGGGGGATTTCTTAACAAGTATGATTTAGCGATTTATTTATGGTGGAAGGGAGAAGGGAAAAAAGGAGAAGGGGAAGAGGGATGGTAGGGAAGGGAGAAGGGAAGAGGAATGAAGGAGGGGAAGTGGCAGGAAGGATGGGGCAGGGAAGGAGGGGAAGAGGAATGAAGGAAAGGAAAAGGGAAGAGTGAAAGGAACAGAAGAAGGAAGGAAAGGAAGAGAAATGAAGAAAGAGGAGAAAGGAGGGGGTAAGGAGCAGGAAGGAATAGAAAAAGGAAAGGGGAAGGGAAGGGAAGTGATGAAGGAGAGAAGGAAAAAGTAAGAAAGGAATTGAAAAAGGGAGTAACAGGGGAAAATGGTAAGGAGAAGATGATGAGGAATGGAGCAAAGGAGAGGGGAAGGAGAGGAAGAAGACGGAAAGGAAAAGGTACAGATCGAGGAAGGAAGGACGCGAGGAAGGGAAAAGGGAATGAGGCAGGGAGGAGGAATGAAGGAGAGGAAAAGAGAAGGAGGAAGGGAAGGGAAGAGGAAGGAAAGAAGAAAAAACGAAGGAGGGATAGAGTAAGAAAGGAAGGAAAGGAAAAGAGAAGAAGGAAGGGACGTACGAGGAAGTACCGTAAAAGAAAAGGGAAGTAGGAAGGGAAGAGGAGGGAAAGAAAGAAAAAGGGACGGAGGGGGGGATGAATGAATGAAGGAAAAAGAGAAGGAGGAAGGAAGATAAAGGGGAGGGAGGATGAAAAAAAAAAAGGAAGAAGGGAAGAGGAAGGGAGGGGAAGGGGGAAGGAAGGGAAGTAGCAGAAAGGGAGAAGAGGAGCCGGAGGAGGAGGAAAAGGAAGGTACTAGGAAATATTTACTGAAGTATATATACAGTTTATGGTCAAATGTATAGGAGAATTAGCTTAATTTAAGTCGTTAAACTGGTCTGAAAATCTGAGGTACAGTAGGTTTTATGGGAATCATTGTTCATTATCCTAAGTCGGCTGAATTATCACATATTTTAGTTGAATAATTTCCTGGCAACGATAATATATGATAACATAATAGTTTTTATCCACTTGTTTATGACTGTTTCCGTCTCTAATCGAACGTAAAAAGTATGATCTTGGTGTTATGCTAGGTATTTTTAGATCGGCTTCCCGCCCTAAGAATGCCTAGGGTATAGCTGGGTTCCCTTTCTTTACCGGAGCTTAGACACAATATGAGAGGAACAGGGCATAAAAACACAGGGCAACAACCGTACACGTATATTAGCAAATTCTCTGTTACAGAACGGGAAGACAGTTCACACGATATGCTATACAAAGTTCATACACAGGCTGGGAGATGGGTTTCGTGTATCACGCAGGATACAGGATAGACAATGGGCTCATTTTGGGTAAATAGGTAACACACAGTTTCACAGTCCTTGTATGTGAGGCTCGTTTCACAGTGAGAGGGTGAAATATGGGTTTTACTGTGCACGGGGTAATTCAAGAGTCCTTATCCTGACACTGACGCTGTTTCTGTGAATTTAGAACATAAATATATTGTCACTGGATTTTACCTCTCGGCTTGCACAAGGTGGATAGGCACTGCCACAAGGGTTATTATTATGACGCCGAGTTTTGCCTCTCTTTTTTGCAGAAGGTGAGTATGCACTGTCACAAGCGTCTTTATCACTGACACTGGAATTCACTGCTTATCTGCACTGCACAGTCTTTGCCTCTCACTTTCTGTGGGGACTAGGTATCACAATCACTGGTTAGGGGCAAGGGGAAAGGGGAGGCCCTGGGGACTCACAATTGTCGACCTGGCGTAGGTGGAGTCCCTTCAGGAGTCCCTTCGTCCTTCGGCCACGGGACAACTCGCAGGGGCGTCGTCTCTCGTCGAGGGCTATGGCTGGGCGAGGTGAAGGGCCCCTCACTGTCGGGGCTGGGGCCAAACAGGTTCTGGAGGCAGTCCCGCAAGTGCCTAGTGGGGGAAGGGCGTTGCCTTCATCGGGGAGGGGAGAGGTCTCGCCCTGGGGTCCTGGGGGGGCCCTTGAGGGTCCATTGGCTGCGGTCTCCTTCCTGCTGCGCCGCCGTCAGAGTGGGGCTACGGTGTTGCTCCTGCAGGAGTCTGTCAGGTGGGGGTCCTCCTCGGGGTCTGACTGGAAGGAGAACAACCCTGGGGATAACACCAGGCCTCTCCACCAGTCCTTGGGGTGGAAGTCATCCTCCTAGAGGTTGCCTTGGTCCTGGTGAACAGAGATGCGACCTGCGCCCCGAATGATAGGCAGGGCTAATAGCAGGTCGCCCTCACGTTGTGAAGTCACAGGGGGCAAGGGACTCTGGTGGCGTCCCTCCCTGGCGCGGCTACCGGCTGTCACTGAGGTCCCTTGGGCAACAGGCGGAGGGTGGCTACAGGGCATCCCTTCCCTGTTGGAGTGGCTACTGGCCGTCACTGGGGCCTGACTTCCTGACGGGACCACAGACAAAGCGCGGCTACAGGCCATCACTTGCCTACAGGCGCAGCTACAGGCTGTTGCCGAAGTCCCGTATGGAGGGCGATGTGTAGACGAGAAGCAGCTACAGGCCATCTCCTGCCTACTGGCACGGCTACAGGCTGTAGCTGGTGTTGTGCCCTCCGAGGCAGCTGCCCAAGGAGAGGGGGCATACCATTCTCTCCCCACATGCGGCTTCAGGCCATCACAGGTTCTGCAGGGGGGTTCAGCAGCACCTGGAGCGGCTACAGGCCATCACGGGTTCTGCAGGGAGATTCAGCAGCACCTGGAGCAGCTACAGGCCGTCTCCTTTTTTGGGGCATGGTTACAGGCTGTTGCCTTTTTTGTGTGCGGCTACCGGCCGTCACATGTGCGCGGTTACAGGCCATCGCCTTATTACTGGAGCAGCTACAGGGTGTCTCCTTGTTATTTGAGCGGCTACAGGCCGTCTCTTCATTTGCGCAGCTACCGGCGTATTTTCAGCTCCACCCCGATCCTGGCGAGGGCTAGCTTGGCCGAAAGGTAGTTCATTCGTACTGGGGTGGTTGCGCCGGGAGCATTCCGAGGAATAGGGGCGCGCGGCCCAGTGGGACATATGTCCGTATTGTATGGACGTCGCGGGCGCGCCAAATACCCCTCCGTTGTCTCCTCCTGGGGGTGTAGTGGTGCCCTAAGTTGCCACGGCCGGTATTTCACTTGGTTATCAAAATGAAGCCGAAGTCGGGGTCAGTCTCGGCATTCCCAAACCATAGGCTTGGTGTCACCAATCCTTGTGAACGTTCCACTCCGAATGGCAAGTTTCTATACTAGCATGACCTCCTCTTGATTGATTAATTGAAATATTTGAGTTTTCTGTGTAATATGCAGTACGTTTCTTTTCAATTGTTAAATAGTAGTAAAATGGTAAAAAAATACCATGTTCCACTTTATTGTATAGCTACACTGTTATCTCGCTGACCTCGGAAGGGTCGTCGGGATTTCTTTCAGTAATCTTCGAGCGCTGTAACTTAAAATTGATTAATAGGGATTTCTGTGGATACACATCCAGACTTTCATTATGTATTTGTTAAGCTAATATCACACATGTTCCTATTTTTGTACATGGACTAAAGTACACTGACGCATCATATCAAAGAATCTTTTATGGACAGAGAAACAAACCTCTCTTGGCCTAGGCTTAGCTACAAGAGATGTGAAACTTGTCGCCGACTGTGCCAAGACTATTTTGGTATGTCAGTGATAAAGCAGTAGCAGAAATTAACCGCATTATCATATTTTCATTTTTTATAATGCTACTGACACAGTTCATAATTATACAGCTTACAGTAAAATATAATCAGTCAGATCGTCCACGCCTTCTTGTGTTGTATAAGCACTCAGTACCTTTTACGACAGTAAATATTTCAATTAAATTCAGATTCAGTCATATCCATCGCAGTAGACAGTATCTGTGTAATAAGCGACCAATGGAAGCTCAAGCTGTATGATGGTGGATCGGTGATTTTAGTGCATTTTTACCAATATGTTCAAGAAATTGCGGGACAAAATATCAGAGGAGGTGCAGCAGACCTCCTTAAGACTTCCAGTATCAGTACAACAGTCTGTACAACAGCTGACCCAGGTACAGTGTGTTAAATTTAGGAGATATGTCGAGTACCCGTATCTGTGTTGACAAGTGGAAAGTCTCGCCACCCCTTTACGATGTCTAGTCGGATGCTCACCCTCATCTCGTAACTCTAAGTTGTTATTGCATGACGAACAAGAAATAATGGAAGTTTCTGAAGTCTCATTTCCTTGTCCTTCCTGATAAACGTATATAAACCTGTTTTTTTTTTTTTTTTTTTTTTTTTAACGAAACATGGTTGAGGATGAAGTGGGGGATTTGGAAAGGGAGGAGGATAATGAAGCAGACATATATATTGGGGCTGAAGAAACTCGAAAACATGGAGAGAAGGTACCAGTATGCTGAGTATACCAGGTTCTGCCTTGACTCATGGTGAGGTGTGGCAGTCCTGTAGCTACAGTACAATCCAGCAGTTGTTGTGGGCCCCTGTTCATCTGAAATGTTAACCCAGTGGACTGTAGGCTGGAGTTACCCTTCTGCAGCCCAGCATACTCCTTTTGGGGGATAGTGAGTTGTGGGACATTTGTATACTTTGGCAGTGAGGCCCCCAGTCATACTGGTGCTATCACATGAAAGTGTCACTCCAGCACCATGATCCTGTTTTACCAAAAAAGACAAGGAAAGGAGAGAATAAGACCTTTGCATGTCACTTGTGTCAACAGGGTTACTCTGGTTGATGAGCGTATAATGCTGGTGAGATTGAAGCACTCCTTGGGCTTCATCTCTCTTATTGCAGTGTATGCTCTGAGATGATGATCTTGAAGAGAAAGAACTATTCTACACCAAACTTGACTGTTGTGGAACAGTGTCCCTCATGGGATACATTCGTGGTCTTTGGTGACTTTAATGCAGTTACTGGCACTGACCGGGAGGGCTTCAGGGACTGTGTAGGTCCCCATGGCTCTGGAACCAGGAATTCCAGTAGTTCTTACCTTCTCTATCGGATACATTTATGTGAAGCTACAGAACATGGTGAATGTTTTTGGCATATCTGATAGAGCCAGGATTCAGGGGGCTTGAATGATGAGTGAATGGAAGCGTGGCCCATTAGAGTGGGCAAATTTGGGCTGTCTGGACATTGCTACTCCTCACCCTGCCCTTGGGTGGGAAAGGAGGTCCGGATGATGATGACTTACCTTCTGGATTTTGCAAAATCCCATAAGCTTTCATGGATTTGGAGAAAGCATATGACAGGGTGGATAGACAAGGATTGTGGAAAGTATTAAGAATTTATGGAATAGATGGGAAGTTGTTCAATGCCATGAAGAGTATGTATGATGGTGCTAAGGCTGCAGTGAGTGTGGATGGTGAACTAAGTGAATTTTTCTCTTTGAAAGCTGGGTTGAAACAGGGATGTGTCATGTCTCCATGGTTGTTCAATCTGTACATGGATGGGGTAATAAAAGAGGTACAAGATAGGGCAGTGGATGTTGGAGTGGCCCTGGTGAGAGAGGGTAGTGTTTGGAAACTCCCTGTACTGTTGTTTGCAGGTGATACTGTGTTGTTGAGTGAAGACGAAGGGGAGCTGAAAGGCTTGGTGGATGAGTTTGGGAGAGTGTGTAAGAAATGGAATCTAAAGGTGAATGTAGGGAAGAGTAAAGTGATGGTCTTTGATGGAGGTGAAGTCAGTGAATGTACAGCGAGGTTGGATGGTGAGGAATTGGAAAATGTGAGTACGTTTAAGTACTAGGGTAGTGTGATGAGTAAGGATGGAAGTTTGGAGGATGAAGTGCTTGAAAGGGTACAGCAGGGAAGAAAGGTTGCTGGTTCTTTGAAAGCAGTGATAAGAAACAGGGAAGTGAGCATGGAAGTGAAAAAGTTACTACATGACAGTATTGTGATACTAACTCTAACGTACGGAAGTGAAGCTTGGACGTTGTTGGAAGGACGCAAGTCAAGAGTGAGAGCAGTGGAAATGAGTTATTTAAGAGGAGCCTGTGGAGTCACATGGAGAGACAGGCTGACGAATGAGGATATAAAGGAGCGTTGTGGTGTGGATGTGGATGTGATAAGAAGCATAATGAGGAACACACTGAGGTGGTTTGGCCATGTGGAGAGGATGGAGGGTGAAAGACTGACAAAGAGAGTGTAAGTGAGTGAGGTGGAGGGGGGAAGAGGGAGGGGGAGGCCGAGGATGAGATGGAGGGATGGGGTGGAGAGGTATATGAGAGAGGGGGGTGTGAGTTGGGAGCAGGGCAGTGAAATGGCGGGGGACAGGGCAACATGGAGGCGATTTGTTTGTGGCCATCCCAAACGGGATTGAGGCGTAAAACAGGAAACCATTTACAGTGCTGGGTGGTAACCATACAACCAACCATATGTATTCTCTGTGTGTCAGGAAGTGAGTTGGTGAAGGGTTAGTGTCCTTCCCTTTAAAACAACTGACTCAGAGTCAGAATGCCACTCCTTACAGGATTATGGCATCTGGCTATAGATAGATAGATAGATTATGTCTTCTTAAGGATTATCATTTTGGCAGGAAGGACAAAGACAGGAGAGTCCAGTATCTTCTCGTATCTCTTGGTCTTTGTAAAAAAAAAAAAAAAAGACAGGGGCTTGGGATAAATTAGGAAGAGGCGTGGGAAAGATGATAGGCCTAGATATTGGCTAAATTTTACCCTTGGAAAAACATGTAGTAGTAGTAGTAGTAATAATAATAGTTGCATATCCAGGCTCAACTGAATGTAAACCCAGTGGACTGCAGGCTGAAGTTTCCCGTCTCCTGTAGGTCACTATCCTCCTTTTAGAGAATAGGGAGCAAACTGAGAGATGTTTACTGCCCGGTTATATTAGCACCACCACTTGAAGGCATCCCACTTCAGTACCAGTCCAGGAAAATGGTGATGTTTTGATAAGTGGGAAATCCCTTCACTGTATGGTGTATGATTTAGGATGATGTGGGAGATATGGGATATAGGGAGGATCATATGAGGCTTATGGTAGATACTGTATTTGGTAGTTCTGGGAACCCCCTGGCTGGAGATGGCCATGACGGAAGCATCTCTAGGCAAATATGTCCATACAAACCTTTTCTTGATCTTCCTTCTCTCTCACCAATATCCTGCTCCACTTTGCATCCATACCACATAAAATATGCCTCTTTTAACATAGCCATTTGGCGCCAAATCATTGTGCACTTTTGAATATGCCTGTATCACCTCCATGTATTTCTTTTTATCTTTTCATTAAATTCACATATCACTCCTGCTGCACTACCCTCCAATTCACATATGGTTCTCATAAATTTCTCAAGTACATACACCATCCACCAAGCAATATTTTTACCAGAGAAAACTGCCTTTCAAATACTATCCTAAGTTGTGGGCAAGTACATTAATGCACTACTGTAAGATTTAGAGTATGGTATATTATGTACTGGGTATGTTATTACTGTACTATTCCATACTCTGTTATAAGCACTGGATTTGTATCAGTCTGTATCTTGGATATTTAGTACATGCAATACTTTATCAGTAATGGTATGCAGCCTATATGCTACATTATAATTGCTTAATTATAATTGCTTGATTCATCAGTCAGTGTTCTTAGCCTTTGAATCTGGTGACATTTTGCAGTTTTTTCTTGCTGTCTCCAGATGATTTTTTTCAGCTTTGGAGAGAATTCTTGAACTGGAGGAGATAGAAATAGCCTTTCTGTATCCTTTCAGTATGAGAGGCCTTTCCAGAGTTAAATAAAATTTTGGGTAGGAGCATAAATAAACTAAATAAAACCACCCAGATTCAGTGGGTTAATGAACTCTGGCATGCATATTATAATGTTAACAGATCACATGATAACACATATGTCTTAACATTTGTACTGTTTCTATCTGTATGTTTACTGGCAACCTGCATTGCCTGCAGTCATGCAGATTAACTTGTAGTGATTAATACCATCATCCCAAGGATGTCATTTTATTTAATCCTGGATGTTGTTGCCGCTCTTGTGTCCCCAGGCTTATCTTGAAATTTGAACCTGGTGGGCTGAAGGGTCAAGTTGCCCTTCTGCAACCCACCATCTTTCTTTCAGGGGATAGGTAAGTAGTTAAGGGATGTTCTGCCCGGTTGTATCAGTGCCACCACATAAAGGTGTCCTCACCAGCACATTCTCAGTGCTAACAGGTTTTGTTATTCAACTGAGGAGAGACCTTTTGAACTGGAGGAGTTAGATGCAGCCCTCACTGACTCCATTACTATTTGAGGCCCTTCCCCGGGTGAATAAAATTGTTTAGTGGAAGCAAGAATTAAGTGAGAAAGATGTCCTTGGGCTGAATAAGTTAAGCAGGTTACTGGATGAATGAATTTAAACAGATTACTGGGTGGCCAGAGTGAAAGCAGCTGACACTAAATCTCTGCCCATTAC
Organism: Coenobita brevimanus; assembly: GCF_032717465.1. NCBI lineage: Eukaryota > Metazoa > Arthropoda > Malacostraca > Decapoda > Coenobitidae > Coenobita > Coenobita brevimanus. The sequence continues at coordinate 350,699 of NC_136999.1, read as the reverse complement.
CTTACAGATGTCATCTACAGATGAGTGGCTTGAGTCGGTTAGAGAGAGCAACCAGTTGAGCGTAAGAGAATAGTTGTGATTTATGTTGCAGGTGGTGGAGCTTATGGCTGTGCTCTAGGTGAATAGCAGACGCCATTGCGTCCCTTCTGTAGTGATTTGTTATGCACATCACACCTTAACTCTCTGTTCTCTGCTGTTTTATACCATTGTAACATCAGCATATGTATCCATAATGTACAGGAGGATGTTGAGGTGTAATATGCAGATCAGTTGCTGGGGAAGTGGTGTTATGGAATTTTTAGTGGTAAAGGTGGCTTCATAGCACCTCTTCCTAAGTGATTTTTTGTGTGAGTTTGATTTTAACATGTTCCTTTCATTTATATTCCTTTAATACTGGTACAGTTTACAGAAATAACATGCAAAAAGATAATGGTGATGTGTAGAATAAATAACTAAGGAAGAGATTGTGGAGCTTAGACTGGTGATGGATAGGTGTGGCTGGTTAATCTGAGCATTATGGTCTCCTACATGATATACCACAATAATCGTATCTTGCCATGCTGGTGCCCACTACAGTTTACACCACCAATGAAACTATCTCATATCAATTGTGTTGTTACATTTTAGAGGTTAACCACAAGATGAGATTACTTTATCAGGACATGAGATGACAAAGACCTTTCATCTGCCATCATCTTATATAGGGGACCTGTATGGTTGTACTGTAATTAGGGATGGATAATAGCCTGTGAAGTTTGTCCCTCATAATTATATAAGCAGTGGCTCATGAAATAAGCTGAATACTAGTTCAGCAAAAGTAGAGATGCTTTGTGAAGAATGCTTGGCTGGGGATGGCAGCCAGCAGTTTGAGATTAGTAGTACTGTATATGCGTGTGTAGTGAAATCTTTGTGTTTTTTTTACTGTATAAAAATACAAAATACATCTTTATCACACTGCATCGTGATAAACCTCATCTAGTGTACTAATCTCTCTGTATTTTAGTATTAGTATATGGTACTTAACACTGTCTGTGTTCATGACAGTTTCCAAGCTTTGTGCCATGTGGAAGTTGCATTTAGTGTGTATGTACAGTGCAGTATATATGAAATTCCTTATTCAGTATCATGATGGATACCGTAATGCTCAGAGCCAGCCACACACCCAGTGCAATACTAACCCTTCTGTACAAGATGTCTTGTGAGATTTTGTGAGAGACTTCAGGAGGTGATTCTGTGGATAGTTTTGAGTAATAAATGCTGTGTTGATGTTGGTCTGATTTTCAACTGGTACAGAGCCACAGTTACTGATGACTTTATGAGAGAAAAGATTGCCTCATAATTCACCCATATACTATAATCATCAGTAGTTTTAGATTGGTAATAGTGTTGATATAGCATTCTTTACTCAGTTTTAGCCTTAGATCAACACCCTGAAGTTTCACAAAAATCCTATGGGGCTCATGGTATATCTCACTTTAGATTTCTCTTGCCATACTTTCACTTCCCATTCAGTAGTACAGAAAATAATGCTTTATGATGATCTTCCTTTATTCCCTTGTTATCTAATGCTTTTCCTAGAAACTGCCTCTCTCATGCATAATAGATGTGATACATGACCTTAAAAATATTTCTGATTACATAATCTGTTGTTTTGATTACAGTACTGTATAGGAATTAATGCAGAAGGAAGTACTGTATGCTTTCATATTAAGGCTGGGAGTTCAGATTTTCAAATGGATAGTTAGATTATAGGTATGGCCTCAATTGAAAAAAATTAGCCCCTTCAGTATGACTTTATTATTGTTATCACCAGATGATATTATTCAGCTTTGGAGTGCCCCTTCTACAGTGCATTAATTTTCAGCTGACAGAGGTTCTTAGACTCCTTAAACTCCTTTTCAGCATAGTTAATGGCAAGTAGTCAGACTAGGGGGGTAAATTTGACCAGTAACCAAGGAGACTAATTCCTACTGCATTATGAAAGCTCACTGAATTTCATGCAACAAAAACTTATGAGGGAGTTCATGAAGATTAAATCCAATCCCTCCAGTGAAAAAAAGTTAATTACCAAGCTGAATAAAATCACCTGAAGGTACCAGGAATGAATTTAGAATATATCTTGTGATTGAAGGCTTTAATGACTAGTAATATCGTTGCTTTAACAAATTATTTCCATAAAACGAATACCAGTACCTTTAAGTACAATGGTATAGTGTAATCCTTTGCTCTCTCTCTCTCTCTCTCTCTCTCTCACACCTTTGTTTTGCCTCTTATGGTGGCCCTTGAAGTGGTTTATTACTCTATTGTGTTTTAGATGATGGTGGTGGATCTCACAGTGATTAAGGAATGCAGTCTTTTACTTTTGAGATAATTAAAGATGAAGTATTTACTTACATCACTTTTGTTATTTATGATTCTTCCACTTTAACTTAGCCTAAGTTTCAATATTTACTGAGGCTTTATATCCTTTCCGTAGCATTTTCTGTGTGATTAGCATCATATTCTAATGTTACTGGTAATCTCTCGCTGCAACTTTGCATTCAAGATGGAGGGGTGGCAGTTTTAGGCCAAGTTAAAGTGAACAGAGATAGTTTATTAGTGTTAACAGAAAATATATTTGAAAATCAGTTTTGTAGGCAAGTGAGTAGTTTGTTACAGGTTGAGGTAAGAGGTGCTACCCAAAAGTTCCAGTAATTTGAATATTGTAGGAAAATAAGTTACCTTACCTCCTAGTTCTCACTGTCTTCTTCGAAGTAGTCTCCTTGGGCATGTATACAGTGGCCCAAGAATTTTTCCACGAGTCCATGGATCCCTGGAAGGCTTCAGGCGTGATGGTCTTGAGCACCTCCTGCGATTCTGTCAGGATCTCCTCAATCGAGTCAAAGTGACGCCCTTTCTGTCGTAATTTCAGCTTGGGAAACAGGAAAAGTAGCAGATGCCAAGGTCAGGCGAATAGGGTGGGTGGGGAATGACTACTGTGTTAGTGGAAGCCAGGAGCTGCCGGACAACAATTGATGTGTTGACGGGGGCGTTGTCATGATGCAGGACCTAGTCCTTGTTCTTCCACTGTTCTGAACGTTGGTGGCGGATGTTCTCCCTTAGACGCCGCAAAACTTCATAGTAAAACTTTCCGCTGACAGATTGACTGAGTGGGACAAATTCCTTGTGAACAATCCCTTGGATATTGAAGAAAACGATCAACATTGACCTGACTTTGCTGCGCCATTGGTCCACCATTGCAAAACTGCCAAACCACCTATACACCACGTTACGATAGTAAGCGTAGCTCAGCAACACATCTGCTCACAGACACGGCTTGGGCCACATTGACGCACAAGGGGTGCTGCTGACTCCTCCTTGCAGCAAAAGGCAAAACTGCAAACGGTTGGCTCCCTCTGTTCATATTACTGGAACTTTTGGGTAGTACCTCACGTTAGGAATGTGACATCCATGGTATGGCACTGAACACATAATGGTCGCTCCAAACCTTGTAATATCTGTTTAGGCTTATACTATATAACATTTAGATCAAGTATGAAATCGGTTTAATGTTAATGATGCATGTACTACAACTTAGTATATGAGGTCTGTTCAAAAAGTATCTGACTTTTTTTTTTTTTTTTTCACCAACTAGTTGGAGGATAGGGGTGGGGTTTTTTGTAGCGCAGTGCAGGATCTTCGTGTGCCTGCGTGATTAAGACCAGCCACCATGAGTGATTCATTGGCTCTCAGTCAGCCAGTGTTCATACTCCTTACAGTTGTCATGTTCCCTCGCTCAAGACTATGATAGAAAAATTTGAACAACATTACTGCATCAAAATTTGCCCAAAACTTGGTGATACTGGTGTTCAAAGTATCAGGAAGATCCAGCAAGTTTGGGGAAGTGAAACCTTGGGGGTATGGAAATACAGGAGTGGTACAGTCACTTCAAAAATGGCCTAATGTCAGTTGAGAGTGATCCACATCCTGGGAAGCTGTCAACAAGCAGGAGTGCTGAAAATGTGAAGAAAGTCTGCAATTTGGTCATGGGAAATCATCAGTTGACTGTCAGAGAAATTACTAATAAAATTGGAATCAACGGTGGATCTTTAGACAATATTTTAACTAATGATTTGGGCATCTGAAGAGTTGTTGCCGAGTTCGTTCCAAAGCTCCTTTCACATTAACATCAAGCTCTGTGGATGAATGTTGTTCAGGACATGTTGGAATATGCAAATCGTGATCCAGACTTTCTGAAGACTTATCACTGAAGATGAGACTTTGGTGTATGGGTACAACCCAGAAACCAAAGCATAGTCGTCCCAGTGGAAGCATGCAGGGTCTCCTTGGCCAAAAAAAGCATGACAGGTCCACAGCAAGGTGAAATGCTTGTTGACAGTTTTATCATCTATCATGATATTGTGCATTACAAAAACTCACCAGAAGGTCAGACTGTTAACAGACATTACTACCTTGACATTATCCATTGTCTTTGTGATCCAGTTTGGTGGAAGAGACCAGACCTTTGGAATGAGGCAAGCTGGAAGCTGCACCACTACAATGCCCCTGTCCATTCTTCCTAACTGATTCAGGAATTTTTGGCCAAGCACAGCATCGTGCAGGGTTGGCAGGTTCCCTGCTGATGAGACATGGCTCCGTGCGACTTCTAGTTATTCCCCAAGCCCAAAACTCCGCTGAAGGGTTCCTGATTCGAGACGAGAGAAGAGATCATGACGAATGCAACGAAGCACCTCAAGAGATTCCGAAAACTTACTTCAAAAAATGTTTCAGTCAGTGGAAAGAACACCGGACTATGTGTGTCAAGTCAGAAGAGGCCTGCTTTGAGGGGCATTAGTGTCCTAGCTCAATAGGTTAGCTATTTATTTTTTTTTTAGAACAAAAGGTTGGATACCTGTCCTATCGCTCCGGTACGGCCTGTGGGCCCTTTGGAGCTGCAGACTGGGAGGCCCTCAGGCAGTACTTCTTTGATTTTCCATGGAATGATTACTGCTTTCATGGCTGTGAGCCATCTGAATGTGCCTTGTGCATTACAGAGGTTATTCTCTCGGGCATGGAAACATACATTCCCTTCTCATATCCTTTGACAAATGCAAGAAAGCCTTGGTTTAGTTGCACTTGTCCTAATGCTGTCCACAACAAGGACAGGGCCTATAAAAGGTACCAGAGCCAACCCATCCCTGAATTACATCTTTTTTATGTTTCTGCCCGGAATCGTGCTAAGTCTGTTCTTCGTTCTGCTAAAAATAATTTCATCCGTACTAAATGCTTTCAACTCTCCAACTCGAATTCTTCCCGTTCCTTCTGGCACCTTGCCAGTTACCTTTCTAACAACTTTACCTCATCATCCCTCCCTCCTCTTTTCTACTCTGATGGTTCTGTAGCTATTTGTTCTACTGATAAAGCAGATCTCTTTGCTCAGACTTTCTCCTACAGTTCCACTTTGGACAATTCCGGTGCTGTTCCTCCATCACTTCCCCCCTCAGACTTCCTCATGGCTGACATTGAAATTTCTTCAGCTGATGTATTTTCTGCCATCACAGGCCTCAATACTAACAAGGCATATGGGCCTGAAGGAGCCCCTCCTGTTGTCCTCAGGAACTGTGCTTCTGTGCTTACACCCTGCATAGGTAAACTCTTTTGCCTTTGTCTATCAACTTGTACCTTTCCTTCTCGCTGGAAGTTTGCTCTCATTCAGCCAGTCCCAAAGAAGGGTGACCATTCCCAACCCTCTAACTATCGTCCAATTGCTTTAATATCCTGTATCTCAGAAGTTTTTGAGTCAGTTTTTGGCAGAAAAATTTTGAAGCATCTTTCCTATCACAACCTTCTTTCTGATCGTCAGTGTGGGTTCTGTCAGGGATGCTCCACTGGCGATCTTCTCACCAAACTTTCAGACTCCTGGTCATCCTTTTGGGACTATGGCAAAAGCTTTGCCATTGCACTTGACATATCAAAGGCTTTCGATCGAGTCAGGCATAAATCATTAATTTCCAAACTGCCCTCTTATGGTTTCTATCCTTCTATCTGTGCCTTCATCTCTAGCTTCCTTTCTGGTCATTCTGTAGCCGCTGTTGTAGAAGGCCATCATTCTCCTAGGTGTGTCAACTGTGGTGTTCCATAGGGCTTTGTCCTATCACTAACTCTCTTCCTCTTATTCACAAGTGGCCTTCTAAGCTGTACATTTAACCCTATCCACTCGTACGCTGATGACTCCACCCTTCACCTTTCCATTCGGTTCCCGCAACATCCATCACAGCAGTTACTTCAGCAAACAAGGGATGAGGCTGTGGCACACCTAATGTCTGACTTGGCTTATATCTCTGACTGAGGTAAAAATAATCTTGTAGTTCGTAATGCATCAAAGACTCAGTTCTTATACCTATCAACTCGACAAAATCTTCCACGGGAGTACCCACTAATGTTTAATAATATTCAACTTAATCCTGCATCATCCTTGAACATGCTTGGGGTTTCATTCACTTGGGACTTGTTTTGGAAAGATCACATTACATCTTTTGTAAAATCTGCTTCCAAGAGATTAGGTGTGTTAGGCCGACTCCATTCCTTTTTTACCCCTCCACAGATGTTGACTTTATACATGGGTTTTATCTGCCCCTGTGTGGAGTACAACTCTCATGTGTGGGGAGGCTCCCCAGTCCCCACATACAGCTCTTCTCTATAGGGTGGAATCAAAGGCTTTTCGTCTCATTAACTTGCCTTCTCTTACTGGCTTCCTTTAACCTCTGTCTCTTCACCGCACTGTTGCATCTTTATCTCTTTTCTGTCACTACTTCAATGGTCACTGCTCCTCTGAACTGTCAGCTTGCATCCCTCCATTTCTATGACGGGCGTGTAGCACCCGTCTAGCATCAAACTCTCATCTCTTTTCTGTCCAACTTTCTAATGCAAGAGTTAACTGTTACTCCCAGTCCTTCATTTATGCAACAGGTCAACTCTGGAACTGTCTGCCTCTGTCTGTGTTTCCTGACTGCTATGATCTCCAGTCTTTCAAACTTAGCGTGTCCAGGCATCTCGAAATGATCGGATCTTGAATTTGGCTCTCTCTTATATTTTGTTTTTCTCTTGGAAGGAAAAGTATTGCGGGCTCGTGGCCTTTGGTTCCTTCTTTCTAGTAAAAAAGAAAAAAAAAAAAAAAACTTTCTGAACAGACCTTGTATTAATCAGTTTTATCCATGGACAGTGTACATGCTGATGCCATTAATACAAGTCACGGAACGATATGCTAAAGAGTGCAGTAACAAAAGTTAAGGTGTTGTAAGTAGAAAATGGTGCAAGGTAGGGTAGTGAACCATCAATACCACACATGAACATTGAGTTGTATAATATATGAACCACTGTATAATATGCATGGTGAGTGGTGTGGTGTTGTGATATGAGCTGTGTTGTGTTGCCTTGGCAGTTGTCACCGTTCAGTGGCAATGGAGCATCACCTGGCGAGCAGAAGAAGGACTTATCATCAGGCTCACTTCAGGATGAGGTTAGTACTGCACACTTGCTGCTGTTATTACTGTCACAACCTGAGATCAATACATTCACCATTGTTGTCTTTATCACACTCACTGATCATGTCACACTCACTAAGATTACATGAGGTTAATCCACTCATCATTGTTGTAACTCTCACACTAGCTGATTATGTCACACACTCACCATCATTACAGGAGGTTCGTACAGTACACTCAGCTGCCATCACTCCATCTCACACCACCCTCATGTATGTACTTCACCTCATCATTAGTTTCATCCTCCTCCTCTTCCCCTCTGACTCCTAATGTCAGTTGTCAGTGGAATGGTATTGGCCATTTTCCATGATTTATATGGACCATAAATAAGGAGATTTGTGATGAGGACCCACAATGTTTGTGACGTATACTCTTACTTATATTTGTGGTCTTCTGTAAATGTGACAATGATCTACTGTATTGGTTATTGTGATGCCCTTGCAGCTGCTAGTTGACATATCTGACATACGGCCAGCTGGACACAACAAAGATCTCTTCAGCATCGATGAAGACAGTCATGAAGGTTAGTGTTAGAGTCCATTATCCAGTACTGATACTCCTCATTTTTCTCATACTGATAGATAATTAGACAGGCACTGGAGAGGGTCACCATCACATGGTGGCACCAATATAACCACCCACCCAGTTTTACAAGCATCTCCGCTTCCTCTCTGTACCCTGAAAGGAGGATGGAGAGGGAGTTAAGGGTCACTAATTTAGACAGAGAGATGTAGATTCTCACCATCCACTCACTCAGTGTAGTGTTACTTTCATGTAATCCATATTGAGTGACAAGTCAAATGTTTGATGATGATGATGATGATGATGATGTATAAACTGTATTTGCAGGTTCACCCAGCAAATCTGGGTTCCAGCTAGTGGACCTTAGCGATGCCGAGGCCATAGCACCTCCAGACCCTGGAGGTGATGGTGGTGGTGGTGGTGGTGGTGGTGGTGGTGGTGGTGTGGGGGGTGAGGGTGTGGCAGGGGTGACTTTTGACCCCACCATGGCCGTGAGTGCACCCAGGACTCGTAGGGACTCTGCCAGCTCCAGTGTTAGTGATGTCAGTGGACTGTTTCCAATCTATGAGGTGCCAGGTGTTTCTTTCAGCGTGCCACAGGTAAACTATTCTCACTGGTAACAATCATTTCAATATTTTTACGTGTGTTATATGTGGAAGCTAAGGTTTGGCTACCATAGTCTAGAACATTTTCAAACAGGAATCCTTAACCCTTTCAGGTCACAAATATGGTAGGTCTGTATGTCCAGTCTGAGAAATTTGATTTTTCACCAGAAAATCAAGGTTTGTAAATTCAAAAAAAAAAAAAAAAAAATGCATAAGGAAGTACACTCAATCCTCGTAAATTGCGGCAATTTGGGTCTGGAGCACTGCCGTGATTTATGAATTATAACTCTTATGTGAAAAATTAATTTGGGTCAGGACTTTGGCCAACCTGTCCCCACAGCACCCTACCTACACCTATCTAGGCACCATCAAACACAAACATACAAATTTAGAAATATTCATTTCATGTATTAAATAGAAATAAGCAATGTTAAGGGATCTCAACTTAATCCTATGACAAAATTGCTTAAGTGAATGGAGTGGGTTGGTGTTGGGAAGAACTTAGAACCTCTCAGCACTCGTTCTTCCCAAACTCTCTTCCTTTTCAACACGTTGAATGAGCTCTAAACATTGACTGTATGACAACTGCGGTAGCTTCTTGACGCCATACTGCTTAGAGCGCTTCATCGGGCGGTCGGGAGGGGCCATGGCAGGTAGGAGGCAGGGGACAGTTACACAAAAAAGGCAGGTAGCTCTCATACTCCACGGCGACAGTCTGTAGTGTGCGGACTGACAGGACAAGAACAACAACAACATGGTGACATTTTAGTATGCACACTTGCTACCAGGGACACACGGTGATTGGTTGTTGGGTCATGATTTTCAGTTTGAATGCCGCGGTTTAATTCTCCTCAGAAAAGGCCCACTTGGGTGCCTAGGTCCGCGATTTTCTTGACTTAACAGTGATTTAAGGTTGGCGGGAGTCTGACAGCCACTTAGCCATGATTTACAAATCCTTGCTTTATGAACACGCGATTTACGAGGATTGAGTGTAATATGCATTTGTCTACATGATATTAGGGCACTACGTATCGTACAAGAGCTGTAATAATGGGAAGTTGTGTAACAAGTGGCATTTGGTGTCACAAACAAATGCATTTCTGTATGCAAAATGATAGAGTAACACTCCCACTGACCTAAAATGATAAATCTATATTTATTCTTTTTTTTCCCAATTGGATTGTCTAATACCAAGGAAATGGGTAAATGTTGAGAGACATATTGATACTATTCACCAGCTTCCCACCACAGGTTTGAGTTGCGTGCAAATAGGCAGCCATGATCGTGGCCAGGAGACCTGAAAGAGTTAAACCCCTGAAGGTCCACAAGGGAAACCCAGAGAGTCCATGGTGGCATGATAGAATTATAGGAAAAAGTAATGTATTGTATGGTATATCAGAGTAAAGAATTATCCAACGTAGATGAGGCAAAAAAATAATGAATTAATTTTCAACTCAGTGGTAATTAGCTTTTGGCTTTTGGAGATTCTGTTGTCCAGTCAGGATTTAAATGTTGCTAGGGATTATTAATTAAGCTTGTTGGCTGAACTCTTGTAGGTGTTTCCACTCTTCTGTTATTCTGTCTTGTAGTTACTGATAATGCCATTATTTGTTATGGTTAAGTGTTGATTGTTCTTAAGTACAGTGTATATGTTTTCTGAACAATCTGGAGACTTTAAGTGAGCGTGGGGGCAGTGGTGCTGCTTTTGGTAGGGGTGTAACTCATCGTATGTGTGGATCTTATGTATATTAATATGTTTTCAGAGTGATCTGGAGTCATCAAGTGAGTGGGAGGACAGTAGCGTTGGTGTGGGCAGTGGTGCAGTTGATCGGTTAAGTAAGGACACGGTATACCAAGCTTACCTCAAGATGCGGCAGCGCTACCACAAGTACAAGGGCCGGTACGCTTTGTGGTTGTTTATATGTTGGTGTGTGTTGTTTTTCCTTTATTTTGTGCATTTTGGGCCAGGACGCTTTGTACACATGCCAATCAACAGTTCACCTGTTCCTTAATACTGTGGATTCTGCTACTTCAGCAAAAGTCCTTTCTTAGCTTTATTGAGGGTGACATAAGAGGCTTTGATGCCCCCCATCCTTAGTGACTTACTTTGCATGTGATACACTTTAATATTCTCTTGCATGTTATATATATATATATATATATATATATATATATATATATATTACTTTGATATTGACACTGTTCTGCACAGCATGGGAGGCTATGTGGTTCATCTTTAATGTTCCTCTTCTGTTCTTCTAGTGATTTCTTGAATGTTGTGGGGAAAGTCTAGTCATTGTTATCAAATTCTACCCTGTCTCATTTAGTATATCTTATGTCCACTGTCTCACTCACACCCACACAAGCAGACTGAGCCATGCTTGAATCATGCAAGATTCTGCAAGGTTACTGTCTAGTGGAGAGCTGTTGAGGGACGATCCTCTGTAAGTCCAGTATGTATTGTCCAGTTGTAGCCTGACACTGCATCCTGAGAGAGAGGTGGTCTTGACTAAAGGACTTTGTGACATTTCTGTCCCTACTCTGTATGGTTGGCTTTTTTTTTCTTTTTTACCTGACAAAACTGAACCACTCCCAAAACATGGATGTCCTGGTTGCATGAAATTTTATGAGCCTTAGTAATGAGGGGGGAATGAGTCTGCATGAAGTTTGTCAGGTTAGAACAGGTGCACCATAGTGACTATTTATACTGTAACACACGACCCTGGACTTCCTTTTTTAAATAGTTCAGTTGTGCTGGAGAGGAACGCCTTCATGTGGTGGCACCGATATAACCAAGCTGCCTCTTCCTTCTTATACAAATGCCCATCCTCCTCCTCTCAGTGGGAGAGTTCACAAACTCCCAAAAGTTGCCAGTTCTCACCTGATAACATAATTTGAAAAAAAAAGAAAAACAAGAAAATGCAGTCAGCTAAACAATTTTGTTTTGTGTTTTCTTTATTACTTTGTTCATAAGTATAATGTTATGAACATTTTTACTCATTAAAATGAGAAAAAGAAGCTTCAGTATGATAAAGTTGAAGGGGATCACTAATATACCTTAATATACCATCTAAACCTTGGGACATCTATTGTTCATAACTTAAAAGCAATTTATTCACATTCTTAGTCTTTTTTTTTTTCTTTTTTAAGTAATAGTTAGTACGTTCTCATCAGGACTTGCCACCTGAATCATTAATCTCTTTGATGTCCAAATGATAAACATTTCAAATTAAACTAGCAGTGAGACTTGTAATATTATATAGTGAATGCTGATGGATGGGGAGGGAGACAAGTTGGTGTGGGGGGAGGATGAGAGGATAAGGAGGGAGACAGGAAGGAGTGGGGGAGGGCGGGGGGACAGGGAGCGAGACATGTGGGGTGTGGGGAGGGCAGGGGACACGGAGGGAGACAAGCGAGGGTGAGGGAGGGCAGGGTGACAGGGAAGGAGACAGCAGGGGTTAGGGGAGGGCAGGGAACACTGACATAGACAAGTGGGTGTGGGGGAGTGCGGGTGGACGGGGAGGGAGACAAGTGGGTGTGGGGGAGTGTGGGTGGACGGGGAGGGAGACAAGTGGGTGTGGGGGAGTGCGGGTGGATGGGGAGGGAGACAAGTGGGGGTGGGGGATGGGAAGAGAGGCAAGCAGGGATGGGGGAGGGCAGGGGGACTGTGAGGGAGACGTGCCTGGCAGTGCTGAGTGTAGCGGGGGATGGAGGAGGGATGGGGGGAGAAGCGAGAGGATGGTGGGAGGACGGGGAGAGCCGCGTACACCACTACATCTGCGTTTGAATGCATTTGTTTCAAACCTAGGGAGCAGGGGAGAGTTCGGACTAGTGAATCGACAGCCGTTCGGAATTTGGGAATGTTCACCCAGTTCTTTTGTATTGTGTAGTGAGTGTTCGGTTGTTAGGACGCTTGATATCAGGGTATGCCTGTATGTGATTTCAGCAGTCATTAACCCGAAACTGGGTACAACTTTTGATAATTTTATCGATTGACCTCATATTCATCCATTACATACTGGGGCATGATTAGGTATTTCACATCATTACACACTGCTTGCTGCTTGGTTCCAAAAATGAATATAAAAATTAGTTTCCAACTCATCTAAACTGGTACAGGTAGTTGTTTTACTTCACTGCACTTCACTTACTGCTGGAACTCCAACACTACACTGTCATTCCATCATTGACACTAAGACATGCGTCCCATCAGTCGCCGAGTTCAAAGGCCATCTAGGAACAAACAAATGACTTTAAGCTTGTGTGTTGGTGATCGTATAAGTGAAAATAGCGATAGAACATCGTGTGGCTTCATGTGGGATCATGATGATCATGTAAGCGAAAATGCGTTTGTACAGTAATCCCTGTATTAATCGGATGTGTGTTAACCAGACAATCCATTACCCAGACGCTGTGATCTGGCTGTTCGTAACCATTATTTGTACATTTTTCCATTTTATTTGGACAAAATGCATGTGTATGGGTGGATATTATGACCGTGTGAACATTTGCACCCAGCCGGGTGGGAATAGCTTGGTGGTGCTACCCTGTCTGGCTGGGTAGTTCACCCAGTGTCCGCTAGGCCCCTTGTTTGTTCTCAGTTGCCGCACAGCAACAGTATAGTGAACAGCTCCTCTTGGACAGTTGTTGTGGTGGCATTTGTGATTGTTCTCTACCTGCTTGAGGCCCTTGCCATTCCTTGCATGCCTCTTCCTGAGGTGTGTGATGATGGTCCCCTCACCAGAGGAAAGGAAGAGGGTAGTGCTGACTCTGGAGAGGTGGAAGATCCTGGGTAAGATTGATACGGGATGGTCGAATGGTGAGTGTTGTCGTAAATTTTATTCTAACTTATTGTACTGTACCATGACTTTATTCTGTTTTATGATGATTTTATTCCATTTTACTGTTATGCTTTGTGTTCCCACTGCATTTTTCTTGAGTAGCCATTTTTTTTCATGTTTTTTTTCTTATGGTCAGGGTATGCCCCTGCAGTGGGGATTGCTTGTCTGTGGTTGATGAGTCTGCTTGACCATGGTAATTGCTTGGCTATGGATTATATATCTGCTTGACCAGGTAGAGTAGTGTTAAACAACAGGAACAAGTGTTGTACAATGCACTGTAGTGGCCTTTTACACTGGCTTTCAAAGTTAGGTTATGTACAAAGGGGGACCAGGGGAGAAGTCCATTATCCGGATGTAGTCATTACCCGAACATGCCTTTGGCTCTGTTATGTCAGATAATCGAGGGATTATTGTACATCGATTAAAGGTCATACTGTTTTAGTCATTGTATACTGGTTCATAGCAAAATGAGGGTCTGCTGTACTCTTCATATCTATACTATGTTTTCAGGTATGCTGACTTGGCCCGGGCATACCGAGAGAAAGAGAAGGAATCGGAAAAATTGCGGGATGTCCTTACCAAGACCCAGGACAAGGCTCTCCGAAAGGTTAGACATACACAGTGCTGCATTGCATTTCACACGATAACAGTGAACATAATAGATTTTCCACATAATTAAGAGTGTTCTGTAGGAGAACATGAGACATGAGATGAGTCTTCCCTTTTATTTCCTTGTCCTTCCTCCAAAGACAATTTTTTCTTTTTTTCAGTAGGTAGTTGATTTTAAGTGTTTATGACTCAGAGTCATGGATTGCATTGTTCTTGTTGTTACCTCCAACTAATAGACATTATCCTGATGAACTGTAGAAGTCTGGCTGCTTCAGTCCAGCATTCCCAGAGTTCTTATTTAGATGTTGTGGTGAAATATTGTTTTGTGTAAAGTTTTGCTCAGGTTCATTTTAGCCTTTAGGTGAGAAGTGCTTTTATTTGAAGTTACCAATCCATAATGACCCTGTGCTGTGAATTAATCTACAGTATTCTTAGATTTTTGTATCTTTTTGCAAATTACCCATAGCTTAGTGGAAGACTAAGACAATACTACAGCTTTAAATCCTTTTTATAGCACCCCTTTATGACTAACACAGTATTCTTATGTTAATCTTTAGCTATAATTTGACTTCAAGACAGAGAAGTGGCAGTTTCAGGTCAAGTAAAAATTGACTTAGTGTAGTTTAGTGTAACTACTGAGTGTTATGTGAGATTGGGTGGACTGGAGGTGAGTGAAGTAAAGGAGCAGTGTTGTAAATTAACGTAGTATAGTCGCAGCTTATGACTCTGAGGTTGTTATTATCGTGCTCTGGCAAGCTACCATTCAAAAATGCATCTGATTTTGTGTATAATATGAGACGCGTGTGATTTGTGTATACCATGTTTGTGTATAATAATATTCGTGCATAATATGGATGGAGGGTGAAAGACTGACGAAGAGAGTGTATGTGAGTGAGGTGGAGGGGGGAAGAGGGAGGGGGAGGCCGAGGATGAGATGGAGGGATGGGGTGGAGAGGTATATGAGAGAGGGGGGTGTGAATTGGGAGCAGAGCAGTGAAATAGCGGGGGACAGGGTGACATGGAGGCGATTTGTTTGTGGTCACCCCAAACGGGATTGAGGTGTCTGGCAATAGATAGATAGATAGATAGATAATGATACGAAATCAGACGCACTTTTGAACAGTATGTTGTCAGAGTATGATAATGACAACCTCAGAGTCGTGTGCCGCCACTATAGTGTAACTAACTGGGTATCATGATGTGTGGTGAAACTGTGAGTTAGTGAACTGGAGTAAGAGTTGAAGTTAACCTCTTGAATCCATTGATGAATTTTATATTTT
Organism: Coenobita brevimanus; assembly: GCF_032717465.1. Lineage (NCBI taxonomy): Eukaryota > Metazoa > Arthropoda > Malacostraca > Decapoda > Coenobitidae > Coenobita > Coenobita brevimanus. The sequence goes on along the minus strand of NC_136999.1, from coordinate 335,319 downwards.
ATTTTTGCTACCTCTTTATCACATTTTAAACTAAAGGTAGACCCATTATTATGAAGGGTTTAATGAATGCTGTTTAACTTCTCAAGTTCATAAAGTATATCCTAAGGGCAATAAAATCTACTGGAGATAAGAAGAATAAAGTTAAATGGTTGTTATTATATTGAAAGGATTAACCGAGCATAAAAACCTTGTGTTGTGAATTAACTGAGTGTTGTGATTAACCCAGTGTTGTGTTGTGTTGCATGATGGTGCTGTAGGTGAGTGAGCTGAAGGAGTAGTGTTGTGACTAACTGGAATGTTGTGATAGTGTGGTGGTACTGTCGGCAGGTTAGCTGAAGGAATAGTGGTTGTGAATTAACCAAGTGCTGTGACTGACCTAGTGTTGTGGTGTGTGGTGTGGTGGTTCTGTAAGTGAGTGAGCAGAAGGAGCAGTGTTGTGATTTAACTGAATATTGTGACTAACCTAGCACTGTGTTATGTGGTGATGCTGTAGGTGAGTGAGCTAAAGGAGCAGTGTTCCCTGGAGCAGCAGGCCAAGGCACACCTGGAACAGGAGCTGCGTAGTGACCTGGAGGAGCGTGACCACAAGATTGCTGCACTGCAGACAAAGGTAGCATTCTGGGAAGGCTTGAGACTTGGTTTTTGGGGTTTGAATCTTTGGTCTTGAGGCTCAGATTTCAGGACTCAGGGTTTGGGACAGGGATCTCTGGGTTCAGGGCTCAGACCAAGGGGCCCTGGGCTCATGAGGAATCAAGCAGGATACCCAGGGAATTTTGTTGTACTTGGTACCAATTATGCTTTGGCTCAGTGTTGTTTTATTCGAAGGTTCATCTGGACACTAACCCTGTGGACTGTAGGCTGAATTTACCTTTCTCCTACAGTCTACCATCCTCCTTGTGTGGGACAGGGAGTTAACTGAGGGGGATTTGTTTTACTTGGCAGCAAAGCCTCTAGGTTTTGTAGATGTTACTGTGTGAAGGAGCCCTTCTCAAACACATCCCCATGCTTCACACAGTTGATAAACTGAACCCATGGTATTTTACTTTCCCCATATGTTTTGGTAAAGCATGGTCTTTGGTATTGTTTAATGTAAGTATTAATTGATTTGTTTTTTGAAATTACAAACTAAAGAAATTTGTTTATGTTACGTTTTGTGCTGTACATTAGCTGAGGGATCAAATGTAAAGCAACCCACACCTAAGCACTAATTTCCCCTGAACACCGGAAGGGTTTCTGCCATGATAATACTCGATTTTTTTGACGATAAATTGGGAGTTATGAGGGTTTTTGTGGGTATTATGAGAGCCTGTAGAAGTTTGGTTTTTGTCTGATGATACCAGGCCATTTGCAACTGGAATACCATGGTGTGGTTGCATGAAATACGATGAACTTCAGTTATGAAGCAGGAATGAGTTTTTGTGGTTGCTAATCAAATCAACCCTCCAGTCTGACTAGATATGTCCAATGACAGACTTGATAGTGGTTGAGAATATTTGTCAGGCTTTGTGGTAGGTGGGGGCGCTCACCATCCACTCACTCGATGTAGTGCTGCTGTCGGGTGTCTGCCCTTTCCTCTCCTCCATCCTTCTATCCTTCCATCCTCTTCTGCCTTCCTTTCCTTCTTTCTTTCCTTGTCCTTCTGCCTACGGGTAACTTTACACTCCCCTTTTTGTCTTTCTTTCCTTCATTCTTTCGTCTTACTTCTGCCTGTGGGTGACTCTACACTGAGTGACAAGCCAAATGGTTTCCTGTACACCAGGAAACCATTTACTATGCTGGGTGGTAACCATATAACCAAATTTTGGCACCTGTTGGTTTATTGGGTAATTATTGCGCTCCAGTCGGATTGAGCTGGTGAAGGTTCATATCCAAGGGGTGGTTGGGGTTGATTGCTCATGTAATGTCACTCAGGGAGTAGTGAGGCTGGTCACTCTCATCTTAAATGTTGGGACCAACTGTTTAGTCCCGGGCTGCTATGCTTCTCATGGGGCAGTGTAGGATTGGATGATGGATGGATGGAATAAAATAAATACATTATAGTGGCTTCGGTCATTTTCTTTTGATGAGGCTTCAGTGTACAGAAGCTGACCTATTGTACATATGCCTATTTAGTTATTTCACATCTCACTCATTACCCTTTGTGGTAGTGGAGAGGACTTCCTTCATGTGGTGGCACCAATGTAACCATGCGACTCTGTTACCTGGTTAGACAAATGTCCTGCAGCTCCCTCCTTAACTCCTTAAATTTGGATGGTGGACTGTAGGAGGACAACTTCAGCCTGAAATCCACTGGGTTCATATCTCAAATGAATGTGGGGCTTCAGTTATTATTAGTACCATTACCCATTGTTGTACAATACGCAAAATAATTCAGTAGGAATTGAAGCTTGGAATTCTCATTAGCTTAAAAAATTTATTCTTATAACTAAACTGTAATACAGGCATTCATACAGTATTCATAGTCACTGACGGTCAAGATCTGTACATTGCTTAACAGCATTGACTTGATCGGTCCAATGGTGTATTCGTATTGTATCATTTATAAAGGGGGACATAGTATGTGCTGGAGGTGGAGGTGGAGCTAGCTTTGTCGCTAGGGTAATGAGTGGTAGGAGGAAATTCAGGGAGCTGTTGCCTCATCTAGCATTGAGAGGGCTCACCCTTTTTGCTATTGAAGGAGTTAATCTAGGCTGGATAGTGTGTCACTTTACTTATAATTTTGTAACCTTGTAGATGAACGCTTAGATCTTTTAACATTGAATTATAAAATATGTGTATTTACCTAACTGTATTTACCTAATTGTGATATATAGGAAATGAGTTACACTCATTGGGTCCCATCTCTGTTTCTCAATGAATCAGATTTAGCTTTAAACTCGTTTAAGTTTTTAGACTGGACAATCGCTTTGTCCAGGCTATTCCACAGGTCTATGCATCTATAAGGAAAGCTATATTTCTTGATATTCTTCAAGCAGCTTGGCTTCTTCAGTTTCATTCTGTGTCCTCTTGTTACTCTCTTATCTCATACAAACAGATTTTCTCTGTCAGTTTTATCTACTTTCATCGTGGTCCTGAACACTGCAGTCATATTGCCCCTCTCCCTCCTTTCCTCTAAGGAGGGCAAATCCAGCTTTTCCAGCCTCTCTCTGTACGACAGATCTGCCAGACTGGGGACCATGTTGATTGCTGTTCTTTGTATTCTCTCAATCTTGTTTATATCTTTCATTTTGTGTGGGGACCACACTACTGCTGCATATTCTAACCTGGGGCAGGTCATGGCCACTATCAATTTTTTCATCATCTCCTTATCCATGTAATGAAATGATACTCATATGTTAGTCAAGAGTTTATACGTCTCTCTAACTGTCTTGTTAATGTGTTTTTCAGGTGACAAACTATCCTGGACCAGCACTCCCAAATCTTTCTCTTCACTTGCTTTTGTGATTGGTTCATTACCCATCAAATAACTTAGTGATGGCCTCTTGGTACTTTTACCTATTTCCAATATTTTACATTTTTTTGTGTTGAATATCATTTCCCACATCTAGCTCCAATCATGCGTCCTATCCAGATCCTCCAGCAGCATTTTAAAATCCTCCTTAACCTCTACCTTCCTCAAGATCTTTGCATCATCAGCAAACAGACTTGCATAACTGTTCACTCCATCTACCATATCATTTTTGCAAATCAGGAACATTACTGGCGCCAACACTGAGCCCTGTGGGACTCCACTTGTTACTTCCCTTCATCCAGACATCCTGTCCTTTATCACTGTCCTCATTTGTCTGTCTCTCAAAAAGTCTCTCATCCATTCCAGGAGGTTTCTCTTCAGTCCTCCTATATGCTCTAATTTCCGCATTAGTCTCTTATGGGGTACCTTGTCAAAGGCCTTCTCCAAATCTAAATACACACAATCCACCCAGCTGTCTCTCTCCTGTAGCACGTCAATCGCTCTTGAGTAAAAGCTCAACAAGTTGGAAATGCATGATCTTCCACTTCTGAATCCAAACTGACTTTCAGCCAAAATATTAATCTCTTCCAGACATTTTATCCATTTGTCTTTCAGGATTCTCTTGCACAATTTTGCAACCATCCTGGTTAGGGACACTGGTCTATAATGCAGGGGTTCTTCCTTGTTTCCTCCCTTATATACTGGCACCACATTTGCCCTCTTCTGTTCCTAAGGCACTTTCCCCTCTTCCAGAGAACACAATTAAACTGTGAATCTTTTCCGCCAGTTGTTCTCTACATTCCTTCAGTACCCAGTTAGAGATTCTTTCCGGTCCTGGGGCTTTCCTTACATCTTGAGTGTCCAGTAATTTATACACTTCCTCCACTTTCACTTTTATATCTTTTATCACTACTTTTTTAGTCACTCCCTCCCCCTCCACAAACTCCCCTTCGTTAGTGAAAACCGATTGGAAACATTTGTTCATTATTTCAGCTTGCACTGCCGCATCTTTACAGACCTGCCCTTCTACTTTCGGTTTGGTGATTCCTTCCTTTTGTTTCAGTTTGCCATTGACAGATGTATAAGACAATTTGGATTTTTCCCTACATTTATCAATTATACCTTTTTCAAAGTTCCCTTCTTCCTCTACGTGTATTCTTGTATATTCATTTCAAGTTCTTTTATATTCTTCCTTTGTTCTGTTATTACATTTCTTTCTCCGGTTGTTCCATGCCATGTCCTTCTCATTTTTTGCTGTCATCTATCTATCTATCTAGAACTATCTATAGGCCAATGCCCTAATCCCGCAAAGGGTGGCCTCAGACAAAACTCCTCCAAGTCGCTTTGTCTCCCACCATTTGACTACCCTCCCCCCAACTCACTCCCCCCTCCCTCATATACCTCTCAACTCCATCCCTCCACCTCATCCTTGGTCTTCATACACCCTCTGTTAAGCCACTCCTTTTTCATGTTTTCTTTCCCCCTTACTCTTAACACATATTTTTCCGCTCCCGAATTATAGAGGTCTAGAAAGATATCCCACTTCCTCTGTATGTTTCTTGTTTCTCTGGATTTTCTCCAATCTGCATTTTTGAAAAATTTTCTCAGTCCTGTAAAATTTGCTTTCCCAAAGTTGTATCTTCCCTGCGTATAAAGGTCGTCTCTTGGTACCATGTTCCCTATTATCATCTGAAACTCATTGACCACATGATCACTTTTTCCTATAGGACACAGATATTTCAAGGATTCAATTATGTCAGGTTCTTTGGTTAACAGTAAATCTAATCTTGATGGTGTGTCGTCACCTCAGAATTGTGTTTCTTCTTTGACCCACTGCGTTATTACATTATTCATTACCAGTACTATATTTAACACTGTAGTGCCCCATGAATCTTCACTGCCTCCTGAGTCCCATTTCTCCCAGTTCACCTCCTCATAATTAAAATCACCCATTAAAATTATATTGTTGCTTTTCTCAATCACTTTCTGTAGATAACTAACCATGTGTGACAGCATCTGGTATTCATCGTCATTCCATGGTCTTGTCTTAGGAGGAACATATACAGTACTACTGCCATATCTTGCTTGCCATTTTCTCCAGTTTCTATTTTCATATTATCACTTCAGTCCTACCCCTTTCCCATTTCCACAGTATCTACATTTGTGTTGTTCTTCACTGCTATCATCACTCCTCCTCCTGTTTTTTCTTTTCTGTCTCTTCTCCACAGTTTGTATTACCATCTCCCATATGAATATCAATAACCTCTGTTAACTTGGTCTCTGCAACACACATAACATCAGGTTCATGTACCCTGAAGAAATTGTTGATTTCTAACCTTGATGATATTAATCCATCAACATTAGTACATGCCACTTTCAAAATTTTTTCGTTGTTTTTTATACCCTCTTCTCTCCTTCTGTTCGTCAGTACCACTTCCTCAGTTTCTGATTCATAACTCTCCAATAAAACACTGTCTTCTCTTCGTCTGTTCTCTGTTCGTTTTTTTGCCCTTGCTTCCTTTACTAACTCCTTCATTTTAGCTCTTTCTTCTTCATTTGCATCTCTCCTTATCCAAACATTTTTTAACCCCTCTTTGTCTGATAATTTCCTTGTTCTGTTGGTGATTTCATGTACTGTTACCTGGGTCTCAAGCTTTACCTTCAATGGCCTCACCCCTCTTTCCTCGTACTTTCCTAACCTAAACACTTCTTCAATCTCTTCTTAAGCTTCGTTGTTACCCTCCATAACTATTGATATTATCTCTTTAACCTTACTCAGTTCTTCTCTTTCTGATCTTACTGTCATACGTTTTTCTTTTACTCCTGAAATTATTACACATTTTTTCTTATCTGCTACATCCCTGACTAAAGACTCTCTGCTTCTCAGTATCCTAACCACTTCCTTCTCCACCTTTTTCTTGCTTTGGTGTTCTATAATCTCTTTCCAATTTATATTTCCTTCTTCCTGAATTTTCTTCCACCCTTATGTTGCTCCCTGATTTCTTTAATGTGCTCATCTTGCGTCTTTTATTTTGATTCGTACTCATCTAGTTTACATATCATTCTGCCCCTTTCTTCTTCCAACCTCTTATTTTTCCTCTTGAGCTGTTTTATTTCATTTGAGACATTTGTTACTCACTTTTGATTCTGTGACTTCTCTCTCTTGTTCAGCACTGCTTGTGCAAACTTTTTCTAATTTATTCTGTAGGACTTTAATCTCTTTCTCCAGCTCTGAGGTCCGTTCCTGCAGCTCTCAAATTACAGCCCATACCTTTTTTAGCTCCTGGACATTCCTCTCTGCCGTTGTGTGTGTGTGTGTGTGTGAGAGAGAGAGAGAGAGAGAGAGAGAGAGAGAGAGAGAGAGTTGCCAGTGCACTCTGTAATGAAAATGTAGTTATAACCTCTGAATTGTTGTCTCTGTACACTGCCCAATATTATTAATGAGACCTTGACGGGTTATTACATTGCTTATCATTTTATAGCCTTGTAGATTAGCTCCCAGAACTCTTAACTTCATTATGGTGTTTTTACTGTGAGTACATATTGAAGTTGATATTTTACTCCCAAAACTTTTAATGTTAGTGTGGTGTATGTACTGTAGTTATGTTATGTGGGCTAACACTTCATAAACTCCCTTAACTTTTTATATAAGTGTGATGTTTTTACTGTAGTTATGCCATGTTGACTAATATTGCATGCCCTCAGTACAGTCCAGTCTCTGGTTCTTTACACATCTAGAATTTAAACTAATGTGGTGGTAGATGGTGGCAACCATAGTGCTGCCCATTTCTTCCTTCACCATTATCACTCTTTTTTTTTTTTGTCTGTCCCCTCTCTTCCTATTTCTTACCATCATCCATTCACTTGATGTTCTGCTGCTTACTTCTGCCCTCATCATTATCACTTTTTCTGTGTCTGCCCTCTTCTCTTCCTATTTCTCCCATCATTCCTGTCACATTTTATTACTCCTCTTTCCATTTTAGGTGGCTTTACATTGAGTGACAAACCTAATGGTTTCCTGTAAGCCAGGAAATAATTTACAACGCTGGGTGGTAACCATATAACCAGCCCATACGTGTTCCCTACGTGTCAGCGAGTGGGTTGGCAGAGGGTTAGTGCCCCTTCCCGTAAAACAACTGACTCAGAGACTAACTGCCACCCCATATGGGATTATGGCATCTGGCAATAGATAGATAGATAGAAAGTTAATGTCCCTCTTTTTTTTATTACTGAGTAGCATTGCGGTCATGTAATTCCAAGAGCATAAGTTGTCGGTCCATCAGTGTTGTGGAGAGCAGTACAGACTCCTGGTACTGGAGAGGGACACCTTCACGTGATGGCACTGATATAACCAGTTGGCTCCACTGCCTGGTTATATAGATGTCCTTCAACGCCCTCCCTGTTCTTCTGGAAAGAGGATGGCGGACTGCAGGTAAAGAACACCTTCAGACTGCCGTCCACTGGGTTCATATCCGGATGAGCCTGAGGTTGCAACTACTAGCACCACAACTATTTGGTATTACAGGTGGTCCTCATTGTATGTCAAGGATTTGTTTGAAAATATGACAAAAGATTCTGTAAAACTGGTGCTGTAAATTGTTAAGAGTGTTCAAAGAGGTGACATATAACAGAGATTTAGTGTTTTATTTTTCAAGATCCTAGTAGGTTTTGACATAGGTTGAATATAGTATTGTGTAGAGGAGCTAGTGGCATGGACTGTACTGTACTTTGTAGCCTGTATTGTGGTTTGTGTAGTGCTGTATAGTTAAACAGTAATACAACCACCACCATCAGGGAGCAGCCAACACTTGCTTCCAGGTTGTCACTTAAACACAGAATGTAGATTTGAGATGCAGGGTTTAGGTGGGAGCCAGTGCACTTTTTTGCTGTAGAATTTTAAGCCAGTAGTTATCTTCACAACTGAGAGGAGCTGCAGAGCTGTGATGTTTGTTTCTGTTGTCTACCCAATGAAGCCTTTGTGAACAGATGGAAGGAGATGCACGGTACAGGAAAATCTGTGCTTTCTCTAAACCTGCAGTCAGTCATTTGCTGTCATGATCAAGTAAGGTCAAATGAGAGAATGCCATGCTTCCTGTTAAGGAATCTCCAATTCGAGTATGGCTATGGTACAAAATATTTTCTAAAAACTGGGAGTTTAAATATAAAAAGGGCCAAAACCAGCTAATTACCATATATCTGAACAGTATTGGAAACTTTTGGAAGAAAAGTGATTGGAGATGTGTAATAAGATCTACAATATTGTTAGAGACTCAGCGTGAACCTTGACTCTGCAAGTTGTAGCTGATTTTCCTGCCTAAGACTGATAACTGTGTAGCTAGTAACCAAACTTGTAGCTGCTCGTACACTTCACTCTTAGTACCTCTCATGGTCAAAGGTAGCCATCCATTTACAACCTTTATTGCAACATAACATTCAGTTCATGTACTCATGTATGCTTGTTGGAGATATGTAAGAAGGCATGGATGAATGAAACTGTGTCAGCAGAGTGGAAAAAGGCTGTGATTGTACCCTTGTATAAAAATGAAGGTGAGTGAAGTGAGTGCAAGAATTATCATGGGATAAGTTCATTGAGTGTTGTAAGGAATGTCAGCGGAAGAAATGTTATAGAGAAAGTAAGAGAGATATCAGAAGTCCTAGTGAGTGATGAACAGGGTGGCTTCAGGAGTGGCAGAGGATGATTGGATCAAATATTTGCAGTGAGACAGATAGTGGAGAAGGACTCTAAGGTGTTTATGGCGTTTATGGATCTGGAAAAAGCATACGACAAAGTAGACAGTAAAGGATTGTGGAAGGTTTTGCACATGTACGGTGTAGATGGTAATCTGCTATGTGCTGTCAAGAGTGTATGATGGTAGTGAGGCATGTGTAAGGGTAAATGAGCATCTAAGTGAATGGTTCACAATCATTGTGGGCCTGCGACAAGGTTGTGTGATATCCCTATGGTTCGTTTCGTTTTCATTCGTTCGTTTAGTTTCTGAGGGCTCCAACATGCTTGCATGCATCAACTTTGGTCACCTAATGGTGGCTTTCCATGCTGCTTTATCTGTGGCAGCCTCCTTGTTCAGTCCCTTAACCTTGAGGTTACACTTAACGACCTTGTCCCATGTCTTTTTCACTCTGCTCCTTGCAACCCCACCCCCAGTATTAACACTTCTCACTCTCTGCACACAATCATCTTCCCCCATCCTCTCCACATGCCCATATCACCTCAATCTACCTCTCCTCATCACAACACCAATACACTCCAGTCCCATCCTACCTCTCAACTCTTCCATCATAAACCTAGCCTCCCTGGGCCTTGCACACAGGGACACACTGCACATCCACATAATCATTGTCATTTCTGTACGTTTGAGCCTGCGAATATCCTCTTCCTGTACTGCCCAGGCCTCACTACCTTACAGTATTACACTCCTAACACATGCTGCATATAAAGATCCCTTAGCACAGAGGAAGAACTCTCTCAGTGTCAGGAGAGGTAACAGCTCCCTGAACTTCCAACCACTTCTCACTCTAGCCACAGAGCTAGCTCCAGCCCCATCTTCGACACATAACATGTCTCCCAAATAACAAAACCCTTCCACACACTCAAGAGACTCACCAGCAAGTTCAGTCCTTTCACGCTTGGCAATATCCACCTGCTCTCCCTGACACACCGCTCATATGAAGTCAGCATTATCTCGCAGTCTACCCATAATACCACTACATCTCTTACGAACCCATCTATCACAAACACTGCACAAGATGGAATTACTTCCCATGCCCTTGTGGCAGATTGCACATGGCCACTCTCCCTCTACTTTTGTATTGCCACCACCCTAGATATCATCACTTTTGTTTAATTTGCATTTACTCTTAAGTCCTTGTGCCCAATACTATCTCTCCACTTCCTAAATCTTTCCTCTGTCTCCCTTTCATTCTTTGCAATCAACACCAAACCATCAGCATACAACATCTCCTACAGGAGTCCATGTCCAAAGTCACGTGAGAGGGACTCAAGTACCATGATAAACAACACGGGACTCGAAACTGACCCCTGATGCACACCAGCATTCACAGAAAGCTCCACTTAAATCTCCATTCACTCATACCAGGGTGCGATCACCCACATACATGGCCCTAACACTCATAATCAGCCACTCTTCCATCCCTAGCTTTCTCATTGCCCAATTCACCACCTCTCAAGGGATGCTATCAAAGGCCTTCTCAAAAAAAGGAAAAAAAAAAAAATTTCCCTTTTCTTTCCTATATATTTTAAATGAAGGTGTTGAACAACTAATATGGCATCAGTGCTCCCCTGCCTGGCATAAACCCAAACTGCATCTCATCAGTATTCACTCATTCTCTAATCATATCTTCTAGAACTATCTATCTATCTGTCTATCTATTGCCAGATACCTTAATCCCATATGGGGTGGCCACAAACAAATCGCCTCCATGTCACCCTGTCCCCTGCCATTTAACTGCCCTGCTCCCAATTCACTCCCCCTCTCTCATATGAGGCGCCGAGTGGAATAACCTCTTGTCCGCCACAGCGGCCATTCTGGAGTTAAGTACACCAATGTATTCCCCAAACCCTCTTCTACTAGTACAATAATGAATTCTGTGACAAAATGCCCCCAATAAGGGTGAAAATCCGATTTTATAGAGGGTACTGACCGACTGTGCTGCACACGAAGGTGTTTATACTCTGCTAGGTGGACATTAGGTCCACTTTAGCCTGAATAATCCAGTCAGAAAATCGTTGTGGCTTAGCATTGTCTTCCCCAGGTCCATGAAGACTGCAAATAACTTCTTTCCCTTCTCTGGAAACTTTTCCACAAAAGATCTAAGAATGAATATCCGATCTACACAACCTCTTCCCTTTCTAAAACCTCCCTGTTCTTCTCCAACTAAATCCTCTGTTATTTCCCTAACTCTGTCAATAAGTATCTTACCATATACTTTTCCTATTACACTAAGACAAATGCCCCTATGATTACCACACACTTCTTTATCCCCATTTCCTTTGTACAAGGGAATTATTATACCTGACTTGCAATCCTCCGGGACTCTACCTTCCTCCCAGGCTAATCTGCACGTCTTCCACATCCATTGTACTACTATCTCTCCCCCATGCTTCAGCATTTCACCACACAGTCCATCAATTCCTGGGGCTTTGCCCATTTTGACTTTCTTCATTGCTTCCACAGCTTCCATCCTACTGATTTCTTCCTGTCTTCTCACCTCCCTTCTTTTCCCAACCATTCCCCAGCCACTTATACTCACATTACTTTCATTCTCTATGTTCAACAATTCCTTAAAGTGTTCTCTCCATCTGCTCCCTTTTTCCTCCCTTGTCCACAAGTAATCTACCATTTTTATCTTTCACTCCCCTACTAACTTCACCACCACCCTATCTTATTCACTTCACTTCTTTCCAGAACATTTTCTTACATTCCCTCCATTTTACACTCAAATTCCTTCCAAACTCCTGATCTACTCTCTTCTTACTCTCTCCTACTAATCTTTTCACCTCTCTCTTCCTTCATACATATAACACTCTCTTCCGTCTCTCAACTTCTTCCACGTCCCTATTTCTCATCCATTCATTATATGCTTTCTTCTTTTGTGCCACAGCCTGGCTCACCTCTTCATTCCACCATGCTGTTCCTTGCACCCCTTTTTGTCTTCTCTTCACCCCACACACCACCTCATATGCTGCACACATTTCTTCTGTGAATATCTTGCACACACCTTCCACATCCCCCATCTGCTCCAGTTCATATTTACCCAATCGTTCCTCCACTGCTCTCTTATATTCTACCTTTTTCTCATCATCTTGTAACCTTTCCACACTCCATGCATCTGCTCCTTCCTCCTGTCCTTCTCTTCTTCTATTTCTCCATTTTAGTTGGACCTTGATTCTGACCACCACCAAGTAGTGGTCAGAAAGTCCACTCCCCCAACCTCTATATGCTCTTGTCCATTACACATCTTCGCATATCTTCTAGATTTCTCTCCATTACCTTTATTATCTGGTCTAAATGGTTTATACCTCTATAATTTTCTTGTTCCAATGCATCATCCTTCCCCTTGTACACATTTACAGTTATGCTCTTTAGTCATTCTTCTCAGACAGCACACTCATATATATATATAATTGTATTTATCAGGTCAATGACTAACACCACTCATATATCTCCTGAGACCTTCAACTTTTCAGCAGTCAACCCAGACACACCTGCTGCCTTCTCCACCTGCATCCTGCCTATTGCCTCACTCACAGTAGCAGTGTCAGTCAAAGGTCAATGGCCAAACACTGGATCTGCTGGCCCCAAACCCTCTCTGTCTCAGTCTAACTCCTCACTCAACAACAGGCTTTAATGCTGTCTCCAAGCATCTTTAACGGCCCCACTGTTCACCATTACCGTTCCTTCAATATGTATCCCATTGGAGCCCAGTGTCCACAGTATTGGACAGAACTGGGAATATTCAAACCTTAATAAAGTAGGGAACCCCCAGGTAGGGACCTATGAGCTTTGCCACTATGAGCCGATAGGCGGAGGGCGGTATGCTTAGGACCCTCCTGGAACAGTGCCTCACCCAACAACTGTGGGATCCAGTGGGTTAATGGCTGGCAACTCTATCAGTTTCTTTAACCCATTGGAGCCCAGTGTCCACAGTATTGGACAGAATTGGGAATTTTCAAACCTTAATAAAATAGGGAACCCCCGGGTAGGGACCTATAAGTTTCGTGACTGTGAGCCGATAGGCGGAGGGCGGTACGCTTAGGACCCTCCCGAAACAGTGCCTCGCCCAGCAACTCTGGAATCCAGTGGGATGTATGGTTGTTCAGTATATGTATGGATGGGGTGATGAGAGAAGTAAAAGCACAAGTAATGGAGAGAGGGTTGCCGTTGGTAATGAATGGTGATGAATGGAATACCTCAAATTTGTTGTATGCTGATGATACAGTACTACTTGCAAATACCAGACAAGAGCCTGGTAGACTAGTGCATTGTTTTTCTGATGTCTGTGAGCATCATGCCTTGAGAGTAAATGTAGAAAAGAGTAAAGTGATGGTAATCGAGAGAGAAGGTGACTCCCTGTGTGATGTTACAGTGAATGGAGAGAGACTGGAATTGGTGAGTGAGTTCAAATAGCTGGGTACAGTGATCAAAAAAAGAGGGAAATGTGCAAAAGAAGTAGATAGTAGAGTGACACAAGGAAAGAAGGTAGCTGCTGCCATGAAGGCCTTGATAAGAAACTGAGGCTTTAGTGTTGCAGCTGCGTGAAGCTTACATGAGGGAGTGTTAGTGCCAGCTTTAACATATGGATGTGAGACTATGGTGTAGCATATAAATGAAAAGTCAGGCATGAGACCAGTGGAGATGGGATTGTTGAGGAATATATGTGGAGTGCAGAGAGTGGATAGGATATGAAAAAATGTGATTTGTGAAAGATGCGAAGTGAGGAGGTATCTGGACACTGGAATCGAAGAGAGTGTACTGAGATGGTATGGCCATATGGAGAGAATGGATAACAATAGAGTGGTGGAAAAGGTATAGCCCATCTGAACGAATTTGAGGGAGGGGGGAGATAAGGTAGGCCAAGGAGAAGGTGGAGGGATATGTTGGATGAGTGTGTGTGTGGAAGAGAGGTATGGAAGTCAGTGAGGCTAGGGGACTGACAAGAGATCAAGCTGGTGATGAATGTTGTGAGAAGTGCATGATCGGGGATTTGGCACCCCTTTTTAACGTGACGGCATTTGGATTGACCCTATTAGATACATTTATGTGAAGCTACAGAATGTGGTGAAAGTTTTTGGTGTATCAGATAGAGCCAGGATTCTGGAGGCTTTAATGATCAGTGAATGAAAGTGTGACCCATTGGAGTGGGCAGACTTAGGTTGTCTGGACGTTGCTGCTCCTCACCCTGCCCTAGGGTGGGAAAGGAGGTCTGGATGATGATGATGATTCTTCACTGCAGTTAGTGATCTCCTGGAACATTCATTCCTTCATCATCTACCTCTAATATTAACTTCTTCAGCCAAAGAACATTTTTCTGAAACTGAGCAAAATGATCTGACCTTAGCCAGAAACAAAATATAAAGATGTATGTGTGCTGAAGAGATTGCTTGAGATGTTACTGTACAGTATTATTTCAGTAGTTCTGTTGCAGTGTGTGAAAATATTTTGTGTTGGTATATGCTTTGATGGTAACATGGCAACAGATGACTGGAAAAGTGGCAGAAAGATAAAAGATGTTACTATATACAGTTCTCCAGTATTTTATCTACACATTGCAGTTGTTGTTGCTGTGACCCCAGGTTCATCTGAAGGTGCAATGCAGTGAATTGCAGACTTATGTTGCCTTTTTACTGCAGTTCACCATCTTCCTTTTAGAGGATAGGGAAGGAGTTCAGGGACATTTGTAGGGCTTTGCTGAGTTACATAGGTGGCACCATGAGAAGGTGTCCCTGTCCAGCACCTCACACTGCTTGACAGTTAATATATACCTTTCAGTCACCAAGTCTGTTTGATATGCCTGTATTTACTCGTATGTACATGGTATACAGTGTAGTAATATGTACCATTTATACTGATCATTGGAAATAGGAATCTCTTAGATTACTATATAACACTGTCGCATATAGTTAATGTCAACAGCAAAACCAATTACCATATTCAACATAAGAGAGTTAAATCTGCAGCTAAGAAAAGTTCCTTCACAGAGATAGGAGTTAAAGAGTTTATCTGCAACTAAGTGAGCCACAGATGTAGAAATTTAAGAGTTTATCTGCCACTAAGAATGTCATAGAAATGAAGTTTATTTGCATCTAAGAAAGTTACAGAGATAGAAATTCTTTCCAAAAAATCACACACATTTACACAAAGAAGCATGAACTGGTGTACTTCTTGACCAACACACATATTCAGTCAGTCCTCGCTTAAAATTTAGGATGTGTGCAGACCAAATACTGCTTTAAATGAGTCATGCTTTTTGTTGTACACTGTGGGGGGGGATTAGAATGATATACACACACACACACACACACACACACACACACACACACACACACACACACACACACACACACACACACACACACACACAAAGGATTTAATCAGTGTTTGTTTGGGTGTAACTAGTGTGCATGACTATGGAAGTGAGTAGGTGTGACATCATATGATGTATTAGGCAATGATGATGGTATGTTAGCACTCTCTACGACATCAGCAAAGCTGGTCAGTGCTGGGTGACAGTGGAATGAGAAAACGGCTGTGCCAGTGTGTGCCAGCTGTGTTGGGGGATTTTGAAGTTCAGCTGTTCAGCAAACACAGCCTGAGCTGTTGCTCAAACTCCCCCATAAACACAAATTGAACTATGGCTACCACTCCACAGGTTAATCAGCAACTCGATAATAAAGCAATTTTAAGGGAAATAATTGAATGAGGATTTGCTACACACACACACACACACACACACACACACACACACACACACCACTTGCTGGGTCAGTGGTAACTCTCTCACCTAGCATCTGCTAAGATAGAGGTTCGTGCCTTGCTCGGGATGTGAATAGTTTCACTGACGAAGCGGGTGGGCACAGCCTCCCATGAGCAAGGGGATGGGTGTGTGCGTGAGTGAAGGTCAAGGCTTTGCTCTTAGATCAGACTATATGAGCTCTGCTCTCTTCCAGGAGGGTAAAAGGCTGAAGATCACAACCATCATGTGATCCTGACCAATTTGGTGTTTTACACACACACACACACACACACACACACACACACACACGACTATAGGGATAGGTATGAGTATGAGGGTGTGGTGTGATGTGGTGTGGTGTGGTGTGGTGTGATGTGTTGTGATGTGATGTGGTATAGTGTGAGTGTCCATAGGTGAGTGGGCTGCGGGAACAGTGTGCACTTCAGCAGCAGGCCAAAGCTCACCTTGAGGAGGAGCTGACTGCTGATCTGGAGGAGAGGGAACTCAAAATCTCAGCCCTCTTGACCAAGGTGCGTCACAAACCAGCTTTACCCTTGGTGGAGGAGCTCTTGGAACCTTCTTACAATGTACATGCACAAGCTTAACTCTTTTTGTCTAGTACAGGATGCTGTTTCCGTAACTGATTGTGTAAATTGCTGAAGATCTTGTCCCTCTCGACCAAGATTCATCACTGAGAGAAGCTTGAGTGTAGACCCTTGGTGGAGAAGCTCATGGGACCTTCTTGTAGTATACATGCACAAACACAACCCTTCTTGGTTCAGGATGCTAAATTGTCTCCATAACTGATTAATGTGTAAATAGCTCGAGGTCTTGGCTGTCACGACCAGGGTGCATCACACAGGCCAGCTTGAGTTAGATCCTTGGTGGAGGAACTTATGGGATCTTCTCTTAGTTTATGCACAGAAAGACATCTCATTTTGTCTGCCACAATATGCTGAATTGCCTTGATAGCTGGATAATGTGTAAATAACTCAAGATCTCACCCCCCTTAACCAAGATACATCCTACTGAGAGAAGCATGAATTTAAATCCCTGGTGGATATTTTCCAGTTAGACACACCATTGCAGCTCTTCTTATGTAGTATACTGCACTAGATTATCTCAGTAAATGAACAATGAGCAATTACCAGAAGATCTCGGCTCTTATTACCAAAGTGCTATCCACAGACCAACTTGGATTTAGACTCATGGTGAAGGTGCCATTGGGATCTACATGCACTCTCATAGCCCTTTTTGTCTAGTAGTTTATGGTATATTTTCTCCATAAGGGAATATAATGTTTATGGTCCTTTCATTCAAGATCTCAACTGTGACGATGGTGTGTCAGTGAGAGAGTAATTGAAATTTAGACTCTAATGAGGGAGATCTTGAGACCATCTAGTTTAACCTCCTCAGTTGCTGTATTTTCTAGTTTATTCTTGCTATTTCAAGATGATTTTTATTCACCTTATGAAAGACCTCTTGTATAAGATTAATGGAGGTTATAATTTCACCCTTCCACTTTGAAAAGTCTCTCCTGAGCAGAAAAAACTTATCTGAAGATTGCAAGAATGTAATACAAAATACAGTACATCATTCAGTTAAAGGAGTTAAATGCACCATTATAAGTCTTTGTGTAGTATAGCTCGGTACATTATATCCTCTCCCTAATAGAATAATGTGTGTATAGTGTGACATATCAGCCATCGTAACCAAGGTTACCATCAAAGATAGCCTTGGCCCCCACACCTCAAAGGGGAGAAATATAACTGGTTGTTCAGTGTGCATTACTAAGAATAATTCTTGTTTCAGTTAATTTGGAATTCTAACATCCATGGTCTTTTACAGAGAGGATGTAGTGTTTACAGAAACCTTATGCATTGCTTATGTCTGGGAGCTAATATGCATGTTTGTTTGATATGGTTGTGATTGGTTTGCCTTTTACTATTTTTTTTGTTTTTTTAACAATGGTATTTATTTTTATTATCAGATGAGCACATGACTTGCACATACTAAATACCTAGTAGTTCCTTCACTATGATTATGTACTTTTTTATTTATTCTTGCTATTTTCAGATTACTTTATTCAACTGAAGCTTTTTGAACTGGAAAGGTTAGATATGGGGAGCTCTGTACTGAACATGGCAAACTCGATAAACTGAGAAAATGGAGGTTAGACTGTCTTTTTTTTCTTTCTTTACTTCATTCTTTCCTTGTCCTTCTGCCTAATGGATGACTTTACATTCCCTCTTTTGTCTTTCTTTCCTTCATTCTTTCATGTTCCATCTGCCTGTGGGTGACTCTACACTGCATGACAAGCTGAATGGTTTCCTGTACACCAGGAAACCATTTACTACTCTGGATGTTAACCATATAACCAAATTATGGCACCTGGTGATTTAGTGGGCAATTGTGGCGCTCCAGTCGGATTGAGCCTGTGAAAGTTTATATCCAAGGGGTGGTTGGAGTTATTGCTCAAGTAATGCCACTCAGGGATGAGTGAGGCTGGTCACTTTTATCTTAAATGTCAGGACCAACTTGTCTAGCCCTGGGCTCCTGCGCTCCTCATAGGGCAACATAGGATTGGATGATGGATGGATGGATGGTTCCCTTCTGAGTTCCTCCACAGTGCAGTGCCATAAAAGGAATTTGAGACACCCTGGAGGAGCTCTGAAGATGCCATGTCCTCCAAATTCTTTCCAGTATTCTATCCGCCATTATCTCGAGTTTAATTTTGATGCACTCAGAGTTATTCCACAGAGGTCTTCATATAGTCTTTATTTACCTATTACGGTATATACAAAGTCTCCCCAATAGCCAAACAAAATTGTCTGAAAGACAGTCAACATGATATGTCTTAAGACTTAAGGGGTAAAAACTTTGATCAAGCATCAGTTTGTTTTCACCTGACAAAGATCCATGACCCCTTTCAAATTAGTTGATGGCCAGATGTAGTCAGATTGGAAGGTGGATCAAACTAGTAACCAAGGAGAAGTGTTCCTGCCTCATAGTTAAAGCTCATTAAATTTAATCCAACCACAACTTAGTGGTCATGTTGTGAAAGTAGTCGAGTTCCATCATGTGCAGACAGACTGACTATAGTTTTTATTTTCTTTTTGCTACCTTCAGACAATTATGCAGTATGAAGCCCAGGAGAAGCCTTTTTAGACTTGAGGGGTTAGTTGTAACCCTGATTTTCCCCTTTGGTACAAGAGATGCTTCCTAAGTTGAATACAGTCACATGGAGATATAGTGACTGTAGTATGTTTTCATCTGATGGAATTAGAATGCATTACTCACAACCTGAATATTAAGGCATGGTTGCATGAAATTTAGTAAGTCTCTCTTTGGTTACTAGTTAAGTCAGTCCTCTGATCTGACTAGACTTGGTGATCAGTTGAGTTGAAAGGAGTTAGGGATCCTTGTCAGGTGCAAAGCAGCTGACTACAGCAGTAATTTATCAAAATACACATCACTTGGTAGAAGGGCTTATTGAAATAATCAGATCCACCGACTCTGTGTCTTTTTTACCCCTGCAAAGTTGTTTTTACACACGGGTTTTAGTGGCCCCTGTGTAGAATACAACTCTCATGTGTGGGGAGGCTCCCCATATACAGCTCTTCTCTAACGTGGAATCAAAGGCTTTTCATCTCAGTAACTCTCCTCCTCTTACTAGCTCCCTTCAACCTCTGTCTCCACTGCACTGTTGCATCGTTATCTCTTTTCTGTCGCTACTTCTATGGTCACTGCTCCTCTGAGCTGTGTGCTTGCATCCCTCCACCACTACAGCAGGCACATAGCACCAGTGTAGTGACAAACTTTCATCCCTTTTCTGTCCATCTCTCTAATGCAAGACTTGACCGTTACTCCCAGTCCTTCATGTATGCAACAGGTCAGCTGTGGAACTCTTCTTCTGTCTGTATTTCCTACTGCCTACGACCTCCAGTCTTTCAAACACAGTGTGTCCAGGCATCTCGAAAGGAACAGATCGTAAATTTGGCTCTCTCTTACCATATTTTTTGTATTTTCTTGGAGAGAACAATCTTCGAACCCATGGCCTTTGGTTCCTCCTTCCTTGCATAAAAAAAAAGGTAAAATTGTATGTACAGTGATTGATACTGTCTGTCAAGCTTTGTAGTGAATTTATTTAATTTGTTGAACTAACATTGGTTTGTATTTTACGGTACATGGTCATGTTGGTTTTTTTCTTTGTTGTGTTATTTTTATTGGTTTGAGAAATATGTCACAGTAAAGAGAAACCGTATCCAAAATAATGCTTCACTGACATAGCCAAGTTCATTGAGCTCGATATAAATGGTATAGGTATCATAGACATGAATATCAGTGTGCCATAAGCAGATTTATTCTGGTGCTAGGGAGTTTCTTTAACTGATGAAAATATGGTCCTGTGAGCTGTTGATGTCCTCTGTGTGTACGACCATGCTTCTTGGTCCTCAGGTGAAGATCCTACAGGAGGGTGTTGAGACAGACCACCAGAGTGCCTCCCCTCCCACACTCAACAACAACAACAACAACCATGAGCAATCGGCCCCAGCAGCAGCAATGGTGATTGTAACGGATGAGGGGGATGGCACCCCAGCCAGCGACAACTCCTCTGGGGCAGATAACGTGTCCACCAGTGAATGTGTGTCCACAGGGGAGAGTGTGTCAACTGGTGATAACACCTCTCTCGCAGACAATGTGTCAGTTGCCTCACATGGCTCAGCATCCACTGCAGTTACCCCTGGACATGAGGCTGAGGAGCTTATAGAAAAATTGAGAGGTGAGATAACACTCTTCAGTAAATCCCACTGCTGTATTGTGATTGCTTTTTAACCTCATGCCAGTTGGAGGCACCCCATACACACACACACACACACACACACACACACACACACACACACAGAAAGTGAGAAAGAGAGAGAGAGAGAGAGAGAGTGAGTCTGTAGATATAAAACAACTACCACTTTCTCCAGTCTTGGCTTAGCTCTCCTTTGCTGTTTTGCAGTAGACACTCACTATAATGAACCAACAGGGGGGGAAAGCCAGCTCTGTTAAAGCTGAAAGCCCATTATGTCTGAGGGTCCTCTCTGGGATGAGATTTCAAGCATTTATTTGAAAATAAATGAGTACAATAGCATATTTTATTCTAGTATTAAAATTATAAATTATACCCATTTTACACTAACTTGGCCCATAATTTCATTGTTTTGCAACTTATTTCACATACATGTCATAGCACTTCTTCATGGCTAGTACTGTACAGTATTACTCTGCTGTAGTCTGTTATTACAAGTCAGCAGTCAGGATGGGAATAGGGCAATTTTGGGTCAGGTTGGAGTATAAAAGGCAGGAAACACTTGTACTGCAGCCCATTGCGCCCCATGTAATGGACATTGTTTGTTATAGCCGACATAAGTTTGATGGGCTTTGTGGCATCCGTTAAGTCTGATAACTGCCACACTGGGGTCCATTATAGTGAAGGTCTACTGTATTATTTTGCAAACGTAAGAATTATTCCGTAAGTCTCTGTGTACTAATAATTAACAAAGCAATACCATTCCATCCACCAGAGACTTACTGTATATGGATTCAGTCACCAATATTCTCATTGTATTAGCTGTGAAAAAATGAACTGGTCACTCTTATCTTAAATGTCAGGATAGAGTAGCCTAGCCTCAGGTTCTCGTTCTCCAGATGGTACAGTAAAGGATTGTTTGGTAGGTGTATTGATAGAAAAGATAAAGCATACAGCAGGAACAAAGTATAATATTTTTCATTTTAAGTTCTCATAGCATCACTTCTCATTTGTGGTCCCAGTCATACTTACCCATTAATCAGACCATTTACTTTATTGCATGTGTTCATAATCTCCTTTCCTATTACTTTTGTTCCATTGCTCAAGTATAAATAGTCTCTTATAGTTTGCACACACTCAGATATGTATGAAGGAGTAATTATTAGTTTTGTTGTCCCATCTGCCATGATGTAACCTGCTAGCCTGTTCTCCTATTGTACCACATCTGCTCTTGTGTTTCTCTCCACCATTTCTACTTTCTCTGTCTGTTTTCTTCCCACTTTTCATATTACCCCTTCTCTTCCTCTCTTTTTTTCCCCCACCCTTCCTATTACCTCTTATATCCCTCCCTCTTCTCTCCCCCACCTTACCTAGTATCCCTTCTCTCCCGTCCTCCCTCTTTCCCCATCCTTCCTGTTACCCCTTCGCTGCCTCCCTCTCCTTCACCCCCACCCTTCCTATCACCCCTTTTGTCCCTCTCTTTCCCCTTCCCCTGTCCTATTATCCCTTCCCACATCTCACCTCCTTAACTTTTTTTTTTTTTCCCCTCACCCCTCCTGTTAGCTCTTCCCTCCCTTCCTTCCTCCCTCCCTGTTCTATCCCTTTCCCTACCTCTTCCCTATCTGTTTTCTGTTCCTCCCATTCTTAAGCTGGCTGCTACAGTGCATATATACCACATCTGCCATTTGTTTCAGCATCTGTGGAAATGGAAGAGAGGGATGATTCACGTGAGTAAAAACATGGAGTTGCTAACTGCCGGATGCACTGTGGTCTTGTAGTATAACACTGGCACTCACTGGGTACTTTTACCATGATAAAGACAAAGCAGACTTAGGTTGTATTCTGGGTGGCATGGCAGGCTTCATAGCACATGATACTTAGTGATTTCTGTCTATCTGTCTGTCTGTATGTCTGTCTATCTGTCTATCTTTATGTCTGCCTCTCTGTCTGTCTTTCTGTCAGTTCATAGCTAGGTGCTTTAAGCCTGGGAGAGGGGCCACAGATTACCTCCATGTCAATCTGTCCTCTACCATCAGGCCACCCTCCCTCCAGGTCACTCACCCTTGTTCATATACCTATCCACCTCATCCATGATCCTCCCCTCCACCTATCTGGTTCCACGTCACACACAGTCACTCCTAGTCAATCTCTCATTTTTCATTCTTTCCACCTGGTCAAGGTACTTCTTATATTTTCAGCATATTGCACCTTAACATTTTTTTGTATGCAATTTGTATCAGTTAGTATCAACACAGTTTTCATCTTCTTGTATGCTATTTGTATCAGTTAGTACCAACACAGTTTTCATCAACAGCATACAAGAGGATACTGAGGTGTAATGTGCAGAATAAATAATTAAGGATGAGATATTAAGAAACCACCAAAGCCACACCACAACCTTGTCCCCTCACTTAACACGAAACTTTAGCTTGGTCTCAGAATTCTTCTAGCACAGTCTGGGTGGCTGGTTGCATCATGTTCTGGGCTACACTAAACACATTCAGTTTTGTGTTGGGTTCTGTTATAGTACATTCCAAGTTAGATTTATACTCGACTATGGCCCACATCTTTCCATGCCTGCCTCACTGTAACTCCATCATCTGTTACTGTGGTTCTGACTTGAAATAGGCTATATTTACCGCTAGTGAACTTTGAGTGAGGAAGTATGGGCATATGTGAAAAGGTGATTTTGTGGCTAAGTGTAATTTTAATTTGGAGTGGACATAAATTGTTCTGGGTTCTGTTTTAATGTATTCTGAGTTGTAACATGGTTATTCTGGGTTCTGTTTTAACATGTATTGGGTTTTTTCATTAATACTGGTGGAAATATACTGTGTTTGTGGTTCACCATGTAATGCATGATGGGCACTAACTGATTCTGACTCACTTACAGGGTTGCCATTTTAAATCCATTGAATCCAGGTGATGGCCTTTTTAGTTCTTACTGTGCAATTTGTTCAGCTTAGGATAGGCATCTTGTATTATTATTAGCATTAGTAGCAGTTGCAACCCCAGGCTCATTGAATGTGAACCCAGTGGACTGCAGGCTGAAGTTCCCTTCTTCCTGCAGCCCACCATCCTCCTTATGTGGGATAAGGAGGGAGTTGAGAGACATTTGTATAATTGGATAGCTCTACCATCGAGCTGCATCAGTGCCACTGCGTGAAGGCACCCCTCCCATATTAAAGAGGTATATTAAAGCTATTTCAAACCATTCTAGTTCAGAAAGTCTCTCCTAAGCTGAATGGTATGATTTGGAAATGACAAGAATAAACTGAAGGGGACATCCTTGGGTCCAGTGGATTATATCATCACTGCTGAAATATTTTTGTTTGGTAATACAGTACAGTAATGCCTCCAGGATCTGACGTAATAGAGCCTAAGCAAGATCCGGGACTTGGGAAAAATGCCTCTGGACAGGTACTTATAGACCCCCAACCCAACCTAACTTTGAAAGCCACCTAAATAACTCCCTACCAGACATGCACAGCATTTATTTAAGACCCTGTTCACACAAATAAGGGACAGAAACCATAAAATAAATGAAAAGGAACCAGAGAATAAGAAATTCGAAATGAGTAAGGAAACTGTTTAGCAGTGTACAGGGTACTTACAACACGTCCGTGGCCATCGCCAAGATTAACCCGCCTCCTCTATGGTACTGACAGTGATGAAGGTGCACTTGAAGCATGTACAGTAATCCAGTGTTGCGCTGCACTTAATCCTTTGCACTGTGAATTATAATTGTTTAACACTGCACATTCTGTTCTTACTTGCGCCACGCCAGCTGCAACACGCCAGTGTTGCACTCTGCACTTAATCCTTTGCACTCTGAATTCTAATTTCTTAACACTGCACAACACCGTAAATTCCCATGTGGTCTCATGGTGAGGTATTGCAGTTTATTCACTGTTTATTCATAAAAGCGAGGATGATGGCGCCATGGTGATGAGCGTGCAGTCACTATGGTAGGTAGGCGGGAAGTGGGGAGGATGCAGGGACGCTCTATTGGATGTTGCTGGAACTGCGGGCCAAAACACAGCTGTTAGTCACTGCGCGGCAAATTTAGAGTAGGGATGAACACATATCGGCCTTTTTTTTTTTTTTTGCATTTGACGTTTTTTGGACCCAAGCCCAAAATGTCCGGGACTTGGGGTGTCCGGGTCTTGGGCGTCCGGGTCTTGAAGGGATTGCTGTACACTTGACCCTTGATTTCCCATACCCCTATTTCCCGGATTTCAGATTTCCTGGACACGGGCTGAGGCCGGACAATATTATTAAATGCCGGACAAATGTCCATACAAGTCCGGAATTCTTACAAAAGTCCGGCCATTATTGTCTCATATAAAACTACAGTATAAGCATCTGCTGCACAACACAGCATAATTTTAGCAAGGTTTTGACTCGATGAAGGCCATTTGTAACACACACAAGAAGATATTTTCATACATGAAACACATCTTGGCCACCAACCTGCTTCACCCCACCAGTTCATTCTAACTCGTGGTAGTATCCCATTTCCCTCTTACCTTTCTCAAATGCAACCATAAATAGTTTATTGCATAACACAGTAAAATTTAAGGAAGGCTTGGACACAATAAAATACGTAAGTAATAAAAAAAATATTATGTTATGGACAAAGTCAGTGGGAACCTTTCCTACTCACTTAGCTTACCTGACTTGGTGCGACTAAATACCGAATCGGCACTTTTCACTGGAAAATATTTTAATTTTTTTCGCCACAGTGGCTTGTACACACCTAATTATCTGAAATCCACTAAAAAAAATTGTACTTAATATAACTTAATTTAAAAATTAGGTTTCAGTGCTAAAATGGGCCAATGTTAGCAGATATTTCTCCTACAGATCATCAGCACACCTTGACAGACGTCTGTTTTGCATAAATATTTATTTTGAGGATAAAAACAATGTATCTGCATTGTAAATCGATATTTATACAAAACAAAAGTCTGTCAAGGCGAGTTGTTAGGCTAGAGGCAAAACACTTCTAACTTTAAGAAATTTTTGCTCTGAATCCTGATTTTCTACTAATAATTAAATTAAGCACAAATTTTTGACTGAATTTCAAATGATTATACGTGCAGACCTATATGGTGAGGAAGATTAAAATATTTTCCAATTAAAATTGCCAATTCGGTCCAAGATCAAGATCACATTCGATGATTGCGTGATTGTATCTCGGTCAGCTGATGAGTGGTTGGCTCACCTTGTGGTGTTCCATTCCTCATTCATTTTCCTTTTTTCCCTCAGCTTTCTCATCTTCTATTGTACCTTCCACATTCTTGTCAACAACTGTCTAAACAACCATTCTTAGGGTTGTAGCTAGCAAAATACCACTATTGTCAGTTATTATTATTGTTATTGTGTCAGTGTTATTATTTTATGTACTGTGTATGTTAGTTATGTTGGTATTGGTAGCCCACATTCCAGAATGCTCTAGAATATCGGAATAATTGCTGGACAGTATTGGAGAATTCGGACAAAGTTTGATAATAGTCCAGGGAATAGTATGTGGGTCCGGACTTTTGCGATTCCCGGGCTTTTGGGGTTCTCGAACTGGCCTCCCCCCTTTTTAGTCCGGGAAATCGAGGGTCGAATGTACTTTGATCTTGTAATGGTGTTTATAAACTTGTTGGGACTGAATGTGGTTTTGCAATACAGTACATTGTTTCAGGATGTCAGGAATATTAAAGTAGGAAAGATTCTGGGGACATGAATGGTGAGTGAATGAATGTTCTGCCCATTGCACTGGACATGTTGTCAGCTAGTTCTACCCCTACAATTTTTTGTCTTTCATTGCTTTCTCGACCTTACCTCACCCCATCTTAGGTGGGCATAGAGATTAGGAGAATGTTAAATGATTATTATCCCTTTGATATTCAAATGACGATTTTGATAGTCATTGCAAATCCAACCTCAGAGATTTCGATGACGCTTTTAATCGTCATTTTAAGAAACTTTTGTAAAATATTCACCATAAATTGCGTTTACGCATCATAACAAAGAAACTCGAGCACGACGTCACGGAATGGTTATGCTATGTGTGGCGGGTACTGCATAGCTGTTCTGACTAATGGCTTTGTTTCTTTATCATTTTATTCTTGGCAAATATTTTTCTACAGCACGGTATAAAATTTTTGGTTTCTGCCTAACTTTAACTCGTCACTTTGACTTTTTATTTTCTTTGTTTTCCCTTTTTCAACTTACTGCAATAAAGCACAACTATTCAGCCTCAAAATAACACCACAACCAGCATCCTACCATAAAAAGTGTATTTACACTGACCAATCAAAGAAAAAGATTGCGAAGTGAATGTGAGGCCGAGACTAAAATAAAATTGTGCATCTCTTTCCTTTTGTTTTACCGTGCAATAAAATGCAAAAATTACAATAATCTGTATGTCATTGTAGAAGTAATTTACTGTAGTTTTGCATGGTTTAAACCAGATATACATATCTTTTTAATTTTTTTTTTTGCCAAATATTTTTCTATGGCAAGGTATAAAATTTTTGTTTTTCGCCTAACTTCAGCTTGTCATTTTGACATTTTATTTTCGTAGTTCTCCGTTTTTGAACTACTACGATAATGTACAACTATTCAGCGTTAAAATGACACTAAAACCAACATTCTCTCATGAAAAGTGTATTTACACAGAACGATCAAGGAAAAATATCAGGCCATGAAGATGTGGGTCAGCGTGAGTGGTTGACTTTAGCACAGACATAAACTGCCCAGCCCAGAAACCTGATAGGGTTATTATTCTCTGCTTAATATTTAAACCTTGGCATGGAAGAGAAGAGGATACTTTGTAAACTGGATTTTTTTTTTTTTTTTTACAATAACAGAACAGAGAAAAGAAAAACAAAAGAATAAAAAAAGATAATGCAAAGAAATGAAAATATAAGATGGATGCATAGGGCCTTGCTGAGTGACAGAACTGAGAATAGTGTAGTGCAAAAGAGAGTTGGCATCAGCAGTTTGGAATGCACAGAAGTAGGAATGTTGAGATGAAAAAGGTCCCACTGAGTGTCAGAACTAAGAATAATGTGGTGCAAGAGAGATTTGTCTTACAAAATATTATAGAAGTGATGTAGACAAAAAGGTTGATATGGTTTGGATGTTTTGACAGGAGGGAGGAGGATTGGTGGTCAAGGAGGGTCAAAGATATGAATGTAGAGGGAAGAATGTCCTTTGCAGTGACTTGGGGCTTGTGGATTGAACAGGCTGTGGACCAAAACAGATAGAGAGCTGCTGTTGGGTAAAAGGTTTTGTGCATTTTAGCATAGTTATTGGTCTACAGAAGTAAGCAGAACATAAATGTACTTGCTGGTGATAAGGAGGAAAAAAATGTTCATGTCATATACCCAACACGTAAAAGATGCTCCCCCTCATTGTATTAGTGATAATGAGTGGCATTATGGTGCTAGTGTTATGGTGTGGTGGTGATAAATTGTGATCTAGTGCTCCCCCTCATTGTATTAGTGATAATGAGTGGCATTATGGTGCTAGTGTTATGGTGTGGTGGTGATAAATTGTGATCTAGTGGTAATGAGTTTTGATATGATGATAATGTGTTATGGTGTGTTGGTGATGAGTTGTAGTATAATGTTAATGCATTGTCATTGGTGTTGGCAGGTGATGTGGCAAAACACAAATCGCTGTTGGCCCGGTGTATGGAGAACATCCGTGGGAACAAGGAACGTATCGCCACCCTCACACAGGAGCGAGACCTGGCCACATCACAGCTGCAGGAGAAGATCAGACAGATTGACATTCTACAGGTTTGTACACTCACACAACAGTTACAGTAAAGCTTCTGCATAAAGGACTAATTAGGGGAATGGTGTGATGTTAAGCCCCCAGATTTCTTTGTTACAATGTTCATTTATCATTTTAATTTACAAACCCAGGTTCGTTATATAACTCCTTATTTACTGTACAGTATTCTATCTAGGTATACTCTATATACCTAGACAGTATACTATATACCTAGACAGCATACTATAAATCACAGGAAATTATATATCAGTGATAAATAAAAAATACATGATGAAATTAACTGGGTAAGTGGCAGAGTGGCAGTGGAAGTGTTCATTGGTGGGGAAAGTGAGAGTGATGTCCTATATCAATTTATTGTCCACCAGCCACTTAGGCCTGCTTCACAGGCCAAATGGACTAGTTGGCGGTTGATTTTTTAACCATCTTGCGCACCATAAGTTTCCAATAAGTTTTGGAGCCAGGCATAAAACCAAAACCCCACTTAGGCTGCCTCCACTTGCCCGGAAAAGAAAAAAATTCATAGGCCAAATTTACCCTCAGAAAATCCTTATACAGTTGAGTGGAGGGTAATAGCATTAAGTCAATGACACAGTGGCATGGTGTTTGGCTTGCTTGATTTGGGTGGGAGGTGACAGTTAAGGCGGTGTCACACTAGACGAAAAGTGAGTAACATGCGAGCAGCTTCTGTGAGGCAAAATGGCTAGCAGAGTCGAGTGTCCATCACACTCTTATGTTTTTGCGAGCTGAAATGGCTAATGGTGTCGTCTGCCTTGGCACCTCATGGTCATTTGTAAATAAACCACCACAGAGTACCCACTCTCTTTTCCTCAGTTTCTGTAACTGCCTCACATACTTTAGCAACTCCAGAGCCACAAAGAAGTCTACTAGAGTTTTCCTTGTCGCAGGATCCATATTGAAATTTTATTTCTACTTGTTGTTTGAAGACAAAACAGACTCCACGGATGATCACCTGAGTGTCCGAATATTTATTTCATATTACAAGAAAAAAATTAAAATGAAAAAAAACTGCAAGAATTATATTGTATTTACTTAACAGTTTTAGTTAAAGTTTCCTTCTGTGAATAACAGAATTTTTTCTCACCAATTACAAAATTAATATAGGCTCATTTGAGTTCTAATCCTACCAACAAGCCGCGAGCGTGAATTGTTATCCATTTCCCCTTGCAAGCGAAATCTTGCTCATCGTGGGTCAGTTTAGCTAGCAGGTCGCAAAACTGGCTCGCATGTTAGCCACTTTTCTCCCAGTGTGACACTGCCTTTAGACGATGAACCAATGGGGCAAAGGGAGGTGGAGTGGGTGTGGGGGGCCCTGGGAGGTGGAAGGGGGTTGGGGGCCTCAATAGGGAGGGAATATGCCTGCTACATACCCACACAATAGTATAGAGGGGGTCTGGGGTAGGCTTGGGTGGAAGGAGACAGTGAGAGGAGGATCCAATGGGGCAGAGGGAGGTGGAGAGATGGCCAAAGGGGGCACCCTCCCACCACATCAAGGGGGACCAGTCATGCCAGACACCACCAGATATTGTTGCTCCTCATTGCTAGCTTCCAGTTACATCATCAAAGAGGCATGGCAACCTCTCCCCAGTTTTTTGTGGCTTCAACTAAATCAGTGTGGATCGGACTGAATTTACCTTGTCTAAAATGCATCAGTCGATGATGAATGTATTTAAGGAATAAGACAATACAATATATATATATATATATATATATATATATATATATATATATATATATATATATATACACACACACACTCAAACCTCGATTTAAGGGACCCCCATTGAAGGGATTTTGGATTTAAGGGACTCCACATTCTACCTGACAAACAGACAAGACCATTCAAAAATGTTACATAATGTCTAGGTTATACACATTAATATGTTTCTTTATACAGTACCCTTAAAATAATATTCAGAATCATATAAGTGAAACAATCATTGCATTTCATAATAAGATTGTCTTTATATGTGGTAAAACAATGGACATTTTCAAGTAAGGGACAAGTTGATTCCCCATTTAGTCCCTTAAATCGAGGTTTGAGTGTATATATATATACAGTATATATCTGAAACAGCCTTTTAGCCCAGCGCCACCATGCCAGTGTTCTTTCATTGCTGAGTTATCCCTGTACTCTAAGTTTCAGCGTCCTGGGTGCTCTGGTATTGCCATCCATAAAACCTATACAATATACAGTGACCAAGAATTTTGTTATTAAGTAAAGATATCTGCTATGTATACCAAACCAAAATCAGTGTATAGGAAGATTGTCCATTGGCTTACTGACTATGTTAAGGCCAAAATTCAGTAAATAGGTGTTCATTATAAAGGGAGATAACTGTATTTGGTGTTACTGCAGGAAGAGCATGTGAAGGAGCTGGACTCACTGCGTTCAAGTGTTGAATCATCAGCACTGAGCATGGCAGAAACCAAGAAGCAGTTGTTTGAGGAGTTGCAGGCTAAGGAGGCAGAGACTGAGAGGTGGAGGAGGGAGAATGAGGCACTGGAGAAACTGCTGGAGGAGGAGAGGACCCACCACCAGGACCAGCTGCATCAAACACTGCAACTGCTGCAACAGAAGGTGGGTTACTACATTTGGATTATATATTGAGTGATCTATCTATATCCATCTATAGCCCGACGCCCTAATCCCGCAGAGGGTGGCCGCAGACAAAGCACCTCCAAGTTGCTCTGTCACCCGCCATTTGACTACCCCTCCCCCAACTCACTCCCCCTCCCTCATATACCTCTCAACTCCATCCCTCCACCTCATCCTCGGTCTTCCCCTCCCTCTCCCTCACTCCTCCTCACCTAAATACACCCTCTTAGTCAGTCTTTCATTCTCCATTCTCTCCACATGTCCGAACCACCTCAGTGTGTTTCTCCAAATCTTCTCAACCACATCCACATCTACCCCACAATGTTCCTTCACTTCTTCATTCATCAACCTGTCCCTCCATGTCACTCCACATGCTCCTTTCAAGTAACTCGTTTCCACTGCTCTCACTCTTGACTTGTTCCCCTCTTGCATGGTCCATGCCTCGCTTCCATACGTCAGGGTAGGGATCACAATACTATCATGCAGTGACTTCTTAACTTCCATACTCACCTCCCTATTTCTCATCATTGCTTTTGGTGAACCAACAACCTTCCTTCCCTGCTGTACCCTTTCAAGCACTTCATCCCCCAAAGATCCATCCTTACTCATCACACTACTCAAGCACTTGGAGGCACTCACATTCTCCATATGCTCACCATCCAACCTCACTGTACATTCTGTGACTTCATTCCTCACAAACACCATAACTTTACTCCTGTTTACATTAACTTTCAGATTCCTCTTCCTACACACTGTCCTAGATTCATTCACCAAACCATGCAACTCCCATTCATTTTCACTCAACAATCCTGCATCATCAGCAAACAGCAACACCAAAATCTTCCAAATCTCGCCCTCATTCATTAGAGCCACCCGCACATCCACTGCCCTACCTTGCACCTCCTTTACAACCCTATCCATGTATACATTAAACAGCCATGGAGACATCACACAACCCTGTTTCAGTCCCACATTGGGATCAAAGAACTCACTCATCTCACCATCCACACTCACTGTAGCCCTAGCTCCTTCATACATACTCTTCACAGCACTCAACAATTTCCCCTCCACTCCATATATTCTTAATACCTTTCACATACCTTGCCTATCTATTCTGTCATAAGCTTTCTCCAAGTCCATGAAGGCAGCATACACTTTCTTTCCCTTCTCTAGATACTTCTCCACTAAACATCTTAGAACAAATATCTGATCTACATACCCTTTTCCTTTCCTGAATCCCCCTTGTTCTTCTCCAACTAGCTCCTCTGTCATATGCCTAACCCTATCAATAAGTATTCTACCATATATTTTACCAGTCACACTAAGAAGGCAGATACCTCTTTTGGTTACCACATACTTCTCTCTCCCTTTTTCCTTTGTATAAAGGAACAATTATACCTGATTTCCAGTCGTCTGGAACCCTCCCCTTTTCCCAAGCCAATCTACACAACTTCCATATCCACTCCACAACAGTCTCACCTCCATACCTCAGCATTTCACCACACACTCCATCAATTCCTGGGGCCTTTCCCTTCTTGATCTTCTTCATTGCTTCCACTACTTCCGCCCTACTGATCTCTTCTTCTCTCCATACATCTCTTCTTCTCCCAACCATTCCCCAACCACTTATACTCGCACTGCCCTCACTCTCTACATTCAACAAATCCTCAGAGTGCTCCTTCCATCTCCATAATTTCTCTCTCTTCTCCACCAACAATCTGTTATTCCTATCTTTCACTCCCCTACTATTTCCCGTTTCACACTGCCTTACTTTCTTTACCTCCTTCCAAAACAATTTCTTACTCTTCCTCCATTTCACACTCAGATTCCTCCCAAACTCTTCATCCACTTTCTTCTTACTTTTCTTCACCAGTCTCTTCACCTACCTTCTCCTGCTCACATATACCTCTCTCTTCTCTCTCTCATCTTCTCCCCTACCTCTACTCGCCAGCCATGCACTATATGCCTTCTACTTTTGTTCCACAGCCCGTTTCACCTCATCATGCCACCATGCTGTCCCTTGCACACCCCTGCATCTCCTCCTCACTCCACAAACCACCTCACACGCTGCGCCTATCTCTTCCGTGAATATCTTACATACGTCTTCCACCCCTTCCATCTGCTCTAACTCATACCTTCCCAATCTTTCTTCCACTATGCTCATATACGCTGCCATTTTCTCACTATCTTGCAAATTCTCCACTCTTCTCACAGGGGCTGTTTCCTCCTGTCTTCCCCTTCGTCTCTTCAACCATTTTCTTTGCAGCTTTACCTTGGCCATCACTAAGTGATGGTCCGAGATTCCATTCCCCCACCCTCTCCACACTCTTGCATCCTACACTTGTCTTCTCATTCGCTGATCCACACATACGTAGTCTATCACTGCCTTCCGTTCAACAAGTTCACCATCCATCCTGCTTATTACTCTCCTTGTATACCTGTGGATCATCTTATGCCAAAAGTGGGTGTTAGCTATTGCCAACCCCTTACCAACTTGGGAAGTTGAGTTTTTGTTGTATGTGCATTTTCAGCTGAGTTTATAATATAATAGTACAGAGTTTTGTGTATACTTGTAGGTATTAAAAATGTGCATACCTTGTAAACTGTTGTGAAGTAGCAATACGTAATATGAAGGACATGAGTGTGGGGGTTTATGCCTGTGAGGTGAAGTCAGGATTACATAGGCTGGAATGTTAATGAGAGTATGATCCATTTATTTGAGCAGACTAGTTCCCCTTCTGTCATTTTTTTTTTTTTTTTTTTTGTGCTTTCTGGATCCTACCTCACCCCATCCTTAGATGGGGAAAGAGGTGTGGATGATGATGATGAACAGTCCAGCTCTTATGAAAGATACGACAAAATGACAAATTATCCCTGTTGTTTTCAGGAGGTTGGGACCAGTGGATCAACACAGGAGGGAGGGAAGGAGGAGCAGACAGAGGGGGAAGAAGGGGAGGAAGAGGAAGAGAATCGTGAGACTTCTGTAGCTGCCATCAGGAAGGAGGTGGAGCTAAAGATGAGTGAGTTGGAGGCTCGAACGCTGGAGCTCAAGGAGTCACGAACACAGTTGGAGGCACAGCTATCTGAAATGGGACAGGTTAAGGTACAGCTGGAGAAGGAGAGGGAGAAGCTGGCCAGGCAGTTGGACGAGACCAGGATAAAACTGGAACAGTCACAAAAGAACCAAGAAGAGGCCAAGAAACAGTTGGAGAAAGATGGGGAACAGCTGACTCAAGAGTTGGATGAGGTTAGGACAAAACTAAAACAGTCACAGAAGGATCAAGAAGAGGCATTAATGGAGTTGGTTGAATTGAGAGAGAGGAAAGATGTTGCAGCAAAGGAAGTGAAAGAACTGAGGGAGAATAATGAGGAAGTAGCAAAGAAACTGGAAGAACTGAAGAGAAGCAGTGAGGATACAACAAAGGAAATTGAGGAACTGAAGCAAAGTAGGGAGCAAGTATTGCAGGAACTGGAGGAGGTAAAGAGAAGGAATGATGAGATGCAGCAAGGAAGAGGGGAGATGGAGAAAAAAGTCAGGAATCTTGAAATGCAGCTGAGTGGGGTACAGGAAGAAAAGAGGCAGCTAGAGGAAATGTTTGCTGAAGTGGAGGATAGAACCCAGGGTCCTCAGATGCAGTTGGAGGAGTTGGAGGTGGCAAAGAGGCATTTGGAGGGAAAGCTAGAGGAGAGGGAGAGAGAAGGCCAGGGTTTAGAGAAAAAGATTGTAGAATTAACAGAGGTGTTACAGCAGCTTAAGGCAAAATTGGAAGAGGAAATGAGGGAACGACATGATATGGAGAAGCAAGTTGAGGATTTAACTGGAGCTCAGAAACACTTGGAAGGGAAGATTGAGGAAGGAGAAAAGGAAAAACAAGTTCTACAGACCCTGGTTGGGGAGAGAGAGAGAGAAAAGAAGGGACTGCAAAACCAGCTGGAGGAACTTCAGAAATTAAATGTGTCCTCTTCTCACCAAGCCACAGTGATATCACAGGAAATCAGTGCACTAAAAGAGGCTAATAATAACCTAACTCACAGCTTAGAAATCACACAGAAAGAGAAGGGTGAGCTTAAGGAGTGCCTGGAGAAGGTGGAGAGGGAGAAGGAGGAGACTCTTAGAGATGTGAGTGAGAAGTGTTCCACAATAAAGACATTGGAAGACAGATGTACTGAGCTAGACTGTAAGTTGAAAGCTCTTTATGATGAAAACTTCAAATTTGGGAAGGAAATAAAACAAGCCTTAACTGAAAAAGATAGCTTTCATAACCAACTGGATGAAATAGAAGCAGAAAAAAGGTCATTATTGGAGGAAATTAATTGCCTCAAGGTTGAAAAGGAGGATGTTATGAGTGAAATGAGTCAGCTGAAAGAGGAAAAGGAAAATGACAACAAGCGACTGGCATCCTTAGAGCAAGAAAATGAGTTCCTTAAAGCTGAAAAAGACAGGCTGAACACTGAATTGGCCAACTCTCAAGAAAATGCAAAGCAGACGAGGGAGGAAGCATTTACTGAGTTGTCAAATGTTACTGAAAAGATGGAGCAGCTTAATAGTAGGTGGGCAGCTCAGATGGAGGAGAAAGACAAGGCAAATCAAGAACTTAGTAAAAAAGTGTCATCCATGGATGAATGTTTGAGGATGAAGGCTGATGAATACAAAGAGAAAGTGGAGGAGCTGAATAAGATGTTGAAGGAGAAAATGGAGAGGGAAGAGGAACATGTAGTGAAAATTGAGAGCCTAAAAGACCATCTGAAGGAGCAAGAAGGTAAAGAGAGGGAATATGTGTGCAAAACTGACAGTTTACTTGCACAGATAAAGGAAGGAGAGGGTAGAGAAAGAGAGCAGATGGCTGTAATTGAGAGTTTAAATGATCAGTTAAGGGAGAAAGAAGGTCAGGAAGCACAAAGCACAGCCCAGATTGACAGTTTAAGGTCCCTGCTACAAGAAAGAGAAGAAAAGGAGAAAGAATTAGAAGAAAAAATGAAAAGTATAATGGAAGAAAGAGAAGAAAAACAAAGAGAATTAGAAGAGAAGATGAGGAGTATAGTTGAAGAAAACCAGGAGCTAACTAATGACTTGACAGAAATGAAAAAGGAGCTGCAGGCGAAGGAAATAACATTCCAGAGTTTCCGAGATAACACCGAGAAAGGGAATGATGAGCTTACTGGGAGAATGGCACAGCTGGAAGCTGATCTAAACACTCGGGAGGTGGAGTTAACATCAGCTGTGGAGGAGAGGACACGATTATTGGCTCTTTTGGAGACTGTGAGTTCCGAGAAGGCTAAACTGGTTGAGGACGTAAAGACAGCCAAGGAAGAAGTATCTCTGTTAATGGAGGAGGTAAGCAGAGGAAAAAGTGAAATAATGGAAAAGGAAACAGAACTAGATAAAGTGAAATATGAAGTTACTGAAAGGGAAAGTGAGTGCATTAAACTGAGGGAGGAAGCGACAGGCCTTGAGGAAGAACATAGGAAGACAAAAGAACAAATGTCAGTGATTTCTGAGACCTTTGAAGGTGAAATAAACAAAGCAAAGACCAGCTATGCTAAGCTGAAGGAGAGCTTCCACAAATTAACTCAAGACAAAGAAGGCTCACTGGAAAACAAGGATAGAGAAATTTATGAACTGAAAACAAAAGATACTGAAAACTGCAACAGGCTTTCAGAGCTTCAGTCTGTGCTGTCTCAGAAGGAGGAAAAAATACAGAAGTTGCTCGAAGAGAAGAAGCAGATGTTGTCTGAACTGGGAAGAAAAGTGGAAGAGTTGCAGGAGGAACTAAAAGAAAAAGAAGATCAGCTGAAGACAACTACATCACAACTGGAGGGCAGGGTAGATGAGCTGGAAAGGGAGCTTTCCAGCAATGAAATGAGCATGAGAGAGCGGCTGGAAAGTAGCCTGGAAGAGAAGCATCAGCTGGAGGCTCGTGTTGCAGAACTGTCACGCTTGGTGCTGGAGAAGGATGAGAGGGTAGTCAGGCAGGTGAGTTGTGAATCCCTGGCAGTTTGGAGAAATACTCCATAGCCCATTACTGTTTATTTAGAGTAGTTGATACTGTAATTGGCACTCCAGCAGGAAACCTCTTTGTGATATTTTGTGTGTAGCAGGAATGGTTCAGTCTGTCATTGTGGGCTTGGATGTGGCAGTGGGAGTAGGAAAAGAATAAATGATGCAAGCTAGATATTGATAATGCTGACTGAGCCATCCTTGCAACACACGAGAATTCATCCAGCAAAGCAGAAGAGGAGCTTTATATATATATATGTATATATTTATGTGTTCGACTCTGGGCATAGGCTTCACAGCCTGCTATCAAGGCCCAGTAGTCCTCCTACATACCATACACTTCTCTACATGTCACCACTGTTGTGTAATAAGTGATTAAGTCTGTGGGATGGAGTCAGGATTCTGGGGACTTTAATGGTGAGTGAATAAGAGTGTGGCATATTTCACTGGGCAGATTTTTTGTTAGTTTCTTCTTTTATTAGGCTTTTTCATGACCTCTTCACCCCATCCATAGGTGGGAAAAGAGGTCAGATTGATGATGATGTGATGATGCATAAAATACTGACACCACAATATCCATCACTTTTTTTTATGTTTAATTTCAGACAGAGGAGTCTGAACAGAAGCTTATGGATGTCCAGGAGGAGTTTGCTAAGGACCTGAAGGAGCTGGAGAACACTTGGGAACAGAGACTCAGGTAAGATCCCCATACAAGCTATACCTTCTCAACTTTTTATTTTTTTTTTTTTTTTTTTTTTTTTTTTTTTTTTTGCTAGGAAGAAGGAACCAAAGGCCACGAGCCCACAACAACTGTTCCTTCCAAGAGAAAAACAAAATACAAGTGATAGCCAAATTCAAGCTCCGATAATTTTGAGATGCCTGGACACACTTCGTTTGAAAGACTGGAGATCATAGCTAGCAGGAAATACAGGCAGAGGGAGAATGTTCCAGAGTTGTCCTGTTGCATAAATGAAGGACTGGGTACGACAAGCAGGGATACTGGGGGAGTATTCTTGAAATAAATAAATATATATATATATATATATATATATATATATATATATATATATATATAAAAGAACTGCATTGTTTGTTTGTCCTTCAGTCACACCCAAACCATTTTGGGCCAGGCAACATTGGATACCCCTGCAGCCCAATTTTTGGCATGGAGACTCACATGACCTCCAGTTTGGACATAGGCTATGTAAGGTTGACCTCCGAGGTCATTTGAGGTCACTGGTTGGAGGTCATTGGAGGTCACCGGTAATAGTGAAGAAGTGCGCACAAATACTGCACTTTATCCTGTGAAAGCTGAAATAGAAAGTTCCTAAACCTCTTATAATATCTCTTCAAAAGCATGAGGTATATGGTCTCTTTGGAGTAGAAAGAAAGATTGAACTAGAACAAAAAGGATTAGAGTATTTGCCTTTTTGGCCTGGGTAATGCTGGATACCCCTGCTAGTCCTTTATGTAGCACTTCTTCATGATTAGCGCTGTATTTTAGCGTTAATCTTCTGTAACAACTCAGCTTTCAGAATGGAGAAATGGAAATTTTAGGTCATGCTTTTTCTTTCCTTCATTCTTTCCTCATCCTTCTGTCTGTGAGTGACTCTACACTGAGTGACAAGCCAAATGGTTTCCTGTACACCAGGAAACCATTTACTGCACTGAGTGGTAACCATATAACCAAATTATGACACCTGATTGTTTAGTGGGTAAATAAGGCACTCCAGTCGGATTGAGCCTGTGCAGGTTTATATCTAAGGGATGGTTGGGGTTTATTGCTCATGTAATACCGCTCACGGATGAGTGAGGCCAGTCTCTCTCATCGTAAATGTCAGGACTAACTTGCCTAGGCCCGGGCTTCTATGCTCCTCTTGGGGCAACACAGGATTAGATGATGATGATAATAAAACAAAAAGAGTATAATATAACTGTGAAAGATGCTGAAGATGGATACCCTCACATGATGGCTTGTGTATAGCCAGATGGTGGCACTGCCTTGTTATATAAATATCCTACATTCCCCCTCCCAACCCCTTGAAAAGAAATACATTTTTCACATGCTGTAGAAAAGCTGTATATGTAATTTAAGTGATGCTTTATATTCATTAATGATTTGTTGTTAAAAGAATGTCAAGTATAGGAAGCTTCTGAATTTTCATTTACAGATATCATGGTATTGCTGACTCCCTCAGTGCAAATACCCGGTTTATAGCATTACTCAACATGACAAAGATCTCGTATGTATGTGCTGGGGTGATGAGGTGTGGTGTGACTGACCCTGACAACATGACTCAAATTATTGTGTATTTGAGGTCATAATCTAACACATCTTGCATTAGAGAAGTAGTATTAGACAGGTTCATACTGGCTGCATTTCTAGAAAGTAATCCTCTTTCTCATAACCAAGACTGGCACTTTGTTTGCTACTAGTTAGTTAACATTTGACTTTATCTATTCCGTGATGAGGTAGACAACTGATTGACTAATTAATTAACACAGTGTGTCATATTATAAGTGGTCAGGTATTGAGAGTGATGCTGACAGTATATGATTGTCTGTTATGTGTCTTGATCACTGTGATGGTTGATGAAAACATACCCAGTTTTTGGTTAACGATCACAAAATCGCTTGTACAGTTTTTGTGATGGCTGTGTAAGGCAATCTTATGTGGACTGTCTGCCACTCATGCAAGCTGACAATCATACATTTGAGTCAAGGTGGCCACCCTTTGTTTACATGTGCAGAACCTCCATCTGAGGCCCCTGCACGTGTGTCCTCCTTCCCGCAACCCCTTTGAAGACCCTATGTCATTCATCCTCTTGCTCGCATGACTTGCAGCTGTCAATGTCTCCCTTGCATTCCTTGTGTTACACAACTCTCACATGTGCAAGGCCATTGAAACCCTATCGCTGTCACAAAATATCAGTGCAGTTGTGAATCAAATAGTGTAAGATGGTAAATGGAGAAATAACTATTTGTGTGAAGTGCTGAGACATGTGATGGAGAGTACATGTCAGGCAGGGATGCTAATCCTAGTGGAAAGCATAGTGCCATGTAGGGCACCAAGGGCAAGCCTAAAAGGCCTGGAGTGATTGCTCAGGCCTGGCAGCTGTCCCCCAGCCTGGAGGGGGGGGGGGGCAGCTTGGTCACAATTCAAACCAACCTATGACATACTTCAACTGGTTGGCAGAACTGTTTAAAGAGATTTTAAGTTACATGGCCTTGACCCCCAGCGTATCCCTCTTGAACCCATGTTAAATTGACGTCAGTTTACAATTTATTGTTTTGCAGTTGGTTGTTACTTGACATAATTCAGTCATATACCAGGTTGTGTCTGTAGAGGGTAGTTTGAATATACTAATACTGCTTTGTATTAAAATGCTTGAAAACCACTAATTTTGTTGAATAACATTGGCATAATCATGGGTACGGGATGAAATTGAACTGGGGCCACTGTTTAAGTTAAGCGCTTTACCATCCATAGGATGTCATTCAGGTAAAGGTGAGTGTCAGGATTCTCTTTAGTGTTACAAAATGAAGGCCCTTAGAGGTCTGGTGGTTGTGATGGTCTCGCATAGGTGTGACAAAGAGGTGATGAGGTGTTCCAATATTGTAATGCCACCAGAGAGAGTTAGCTGGTCATCTACTCATAAATATGCTGGACAGCAGTGGCATCAAAGAATGTACCAGTAATATGCGATTGACTAACCACTGTGAAGTGAAACATGTTGGCAGCAGTGATACATACCCATACATGAAAAATGAGTATCCATGGTAACAGCTAATTGAAGCATTAGAGAGTAGGATAGAAAAAGTGAGAGTGTGTACTTAGATGAGTACTATTATTGCTGCAATGGAGTGGTTGCAGGTTCA
The DNA here is from genome assembly GCF_032717465.1 of Coenobita brevimanus. Lineage (NCBI taxonomy): Eukaryota > Metazoa > Arthropoda > Malacostraca > Decapoda > Coenobitidae > Coenobita > Coenobita brevimanus. The sequence goes on along the minus strand of NC_136999.1, from coordinate 294,284 downwards.
AAAGAGCAGTTATTAATTTAGTGAGATATATATATATATATATATATATATAATATATATACTCTGTATTATTGGTAGGCTAGTGCAGAGTTTTGCTGATGTCTGTGTCGTGCCTTGAGAGTAAATGTAGAAAAGAGTAAAGTGATGGTTATTGAGAGAGAAGGTGACTCCCAGTGTGATGGTACAGTGAATGGAGAGAGACTGGAATTGGTGAGAGAGTTTAAATACCTGGGTACAGTGATAGAAAAGAGAGGAAAATGTGCAAAAGAAGTGGAAAATAGAGTGACACAAGGAAGAAAGGTACCTGGTGCAATGAAGGCCTTGATGAGGAACAGAGGCTTGAGTGTTGCAGCTGCACGAGGGTTAGGTGAAGGAGTGTTAGTCCCAACTTTAACGAATGGATGTAAGACTGTGGTGTGGCATGAGAATGAAAAGTCAAGAGTAAGAGCAGTGGAGATGGGACTGTTAAGGAATGTATGTGAAGTACAAAGGGTGGCTAGGAGGATATGAAATAATGTGATTCGTGAAAGATGTGGAGTGAGGAAGTCTGTGGACAATAGAATCGAAGAGAGTGTACTGAGATGGTATGGTCATGTGGAGAGAATGGAAAACAATAGAGTGGTGAAAAAGGTATATCTGAGCGAATTTGAAGGAGGGAGGAGGCGAGGTAGACCAAGGAGAAGGTGGAGAGATATGGTGGATGAGTGTGTGAGGAAGAGAGGTTTGGAAGTCGGTTAAGCTAGGGGATTGACAGGATATTGAGCCGACTGGATGAATGTTGCGAGGAGAAGTGCTTGATCAGGGATTTGGCACCCCTTTATAACGTGGCACCGTCTGGATTGACTCAATCGGATACATTTATGTGAAGCTACGGAATGTGGTGAATTATTTTTGGCATATGTGATAGAGCCATTATTCCGGGGGCTTGAATGGTGAGTGAATGGAAGCTTTACCCATTGGATCGGGCAAATTTGGGCTGTCTGGACATTGCTACTCCTCACACCCTGCCCTAGGGTGGGAAAGGAGGTCTGGATGATGATGATGATGAATCTCCGTACATACTAAAGTAAAAATTTACAAGTCCATGGTTAGACCAATTTTATTTTGTGGGCATGAGTCATGGTACAGTACAATTGCAGCAGATCAGAAAGTACCAGGATTTGAGAATAAAATACTGAGAAGGATACTTGGGGTAAAGTGGCAAGACAGAGTTACAAATAAAAGAGTAAGGGATATTACAAGAGTGGAACCAGTTGATGAATATGTGAGACTGTCTCGCTGTAAATGGCTGAGGCACGTATATAGAAAAGAAGCCAGTTTAATACAGGATGTGCCAGAGTGGACTGCTAGAGGAAGAAGAAGCTGCGGTAGGCCGAGGGAAACCTGGTTGAGGACAATGAAAAGAGAAACAGGAGAGGAGTGTTGGTGGGACCTGAAGGAGATGGCAAGAGACAAATATTGGTGGAGAGAGTTCATCGAGGCCCTATGCATCCTGTGGGATGCCACAGGAAATTATATATATATATGTAGCTGCCGGCATAGGAATTCCCCAGCAGGCCATCAATTTGTGTTATGTTTCCGCTGGTTGGAAGTCACTAAGTTTCGCAGCTGGCACTCTGCTTGCATAGTCTTTCATAGGCACACAGAAACACACACAATCACATATGCTTGTATTCCTGCTTTCAACCTTACTAATACAATCCTTGAACCAACTGATCCATACTCTTATATATTCTCCTTCCATGTCTTTCACACAACATCACCCTCCTTTGCCCTCTCATTTCATCTACTCCTGCACATATACCCAATCCATACTCCCACTCTCTCACCTCCCCATTTGGTCTCACTCAGGCCACAAATGTCCACTTTTGCATCTTCAAGTACCTGGACAGTGTCACTCTCATTCACTTCATAATTCGCACACCTCACCATCAATATGCATCATATCATTTGTTTGGTCCTTGGTCGTCATCTGTTGGTCAGTCCTGGTCCGAGTCATTTTGTTTATCTTATTAGTAAGTTGTTTTCTGGGGAGGGGCACTAACCCTACTCCAATCCACTTGTTGACATGTAGGGAAAACATATTGGTTGGTTATAAGATTACCACCCAGCATATGAAGTGATTTCCTGGCTTACAGGAAATCATTTGGCTTGTCATACAGTGTAGAGTCACCTTGTACAGAGTATCACTACACTGAGTAAGTGGATGATGGGCACCCCCACAGACCACAGAAAAAAAAAAAAGTGGCAAAGAAAGAAAGGCTGTAGGGAGTTTGTGAGAGAAGGAGAGTTGATCCGAAAAAAGAAACTATCTCCACCATATTAAAAAGTACTGTAGTTGGGGAACCTCCCATACACGACCATGTTTAGGGTAGCATTGCTTTGCTTTAGTCTCTTCACACTTAGAATAGAAACAGTGGCCTTCATTTGTAACCTGATATGTATGCATCGTTATCTGGGGGAGTGATTGGTGGATGCAATACAGTATATTGGCGATAGAGAAGGGAGAGGAAGAGGAGTGTTTGAGAGTGAGAGAAGTGCATGAAAGTAAAGTAGTCTGGAGATCAATCTCTCACAGTCATTCCCAGTTTTAGGGCTCCCAGGAGGGAGCAGGGCATTGTACCTGATGATGATGATTTCCTTCTCAGTCTCCCAGTAGAGCCATACACCACTAGAAAATTTAGGCCTCCCTAAAAAGTTAACAACTGAGGAGAGGTAAAGACAGCACGGACTTGGTTCAGCAGACTCGCATGAATTCTCCCACTTGAACAATTTACAGTACATTGTTATTGATGTATATTCAAGACACAGATAGAAGGAAAAATAGGTAGACAGAAAGCTGGTTTCTCATCATGTGTGAGTGGGTTGTTTTGAAGTGGTGTGTGTGCATTACAGTTCTGTGAACAAATTTCAATAACTGGTGATGCAACCTCAGGCTTACACATAATAACTTTTAAGGGCTTGCAGTGTAAAAGTGATTATGGCATCTGCACCTTGACATACCATCAATACAAAAAATATGGAGTATTTCTGAATTATCCATGGCTGAGCTGTTCTGATCACACTAATTAATTTAGCCGTTCATCTTTTTTTTACCCGTGTGTAGTGTGAGTAATTCATATTTCAGTTAGTGTGCTTATACAGCAGTATTACATAAAAGTGCACCCTGAAAACTGTACGTAAAAGAAAAAATCTTCATCATCATGGTCCTTGCCTATTTTTCCTGCATAATGATGACATGAGTTAGTGTCTGGAAAACAAGGAAAGAAAAAGCAAGGGGGAGGGAACACTGTTACACTACATGCTTAGCTACACACAATTCAGGCCCACAGAATCCAGACTCTACTTCATAGACATAATGTCTACATTTTGGGGGGTGGAGGGGGGGTATTTTTCTTAATAGATAGATGTGTTGTACATTACATGGCAGGTACGAGTAGATAGAGTCCATCCGTCAACTGTCAGGTGAAAAAAAAAAAAAAAAGTCAAACCCTTGTCACATGCTTTTCTGTGTACATTTCATCCTGCCAACTTGAAATGTTGAGGAGAAAAATATTGTAAGTGAATGACTGCGAGCATATTGTTAACACTTACTATCTCAGATGATGTTTGTATATGAAAGGGGCTGAGGTAAAGGGACTGAAGTAATAGTATGGTATTGAGAACAGTGGTAGCCAGTGAAGAGTGTGGGTAAGAGAAAAGACTTTGGGTACAAGTGGTTGAGTATGTTAATGGAGTTTTTGAGGGCGTGAGTGTGAATGTGGCAGATAATGAGTATGGTAGTAACTGGGACAGTGTCAGAGAAAAGGATTAGTGTATTTTATAGGGGCAAGAAAGAGAATGGTTTAAGTTGTGAAGGTGTGAATATGTCTGTGGCAGGTGCTGAGTAAGGAAGTAGCCAGGAAACAGTGTGGGAGAGTAGGGTTAGTATATTTTGTAGGGGCAAGAAATGGAAAGAAAAGGTATTGAGTTATCATTTGTGTACAGTGTGGCAATTTTTTGCTTTATCCTTTCTCTTTCCAGATTATTTTATTCACCTTCTCTTTGAGGGAAGTGAAGTTAGTGAATGTACAGTGAGGTTGGATGAGAAGATAATGGAAAATGTGAGTGCATTTAAGTATTTGGTTAGTGTGATGAGTAAGGATGGAAGTTTAGAGGGTGAAGTGCTTGAAAGGGTGCAACAAGGAAGAAAGGTTGCTCATCATTCCTTGAAAGCAGTGATAAGAAACAGGGAAGTGAGCTTGGAAGTGAAAAAGTTACTACATGACAGTACTGCGATCCCAGCTCTAATGTATGGAAGTGAAGTTTGGACCTTGTTGGAGAGACAGAAGTCAAGAGTGAGAGCAGTGGAAATGAGCTATTTGAAAGGAACTTGTGGAGTCACTTGGAGAGACAGACTGACAAATGAGGATGTGAAGGAGCATTGTGGTGTGGATGTGGTTGTGATAGAAAGCATTAGGAGAAACACGTTGAGGTGGTTTGGCCACGTGGAGAGGATGGAGAGTGAGAGACTGATGAGGAGAGTGATGTGAGTGAGGTGGAGGGGGGTAGAGGGAGGGGGAGGCCAAGGATGAGATGGAGGGATGGAATGGTGAGGTATATTCGAGAGGGGTGTGTGAGCTGGGAGCAGGGCAGTGAAATGAAGGGGGACAGGGTGACATGGAGGCAATTTGTTTGTGGCCACCCCTTACGGGATTAAGGCATCAGACAATAGATAGATAGATAGATATACTTATTGATTTGAAGGGGTTAGATATAACCTTCAAAAACCCCTTCAACCCGAGAGGCCTTTCCTAAGTTGACTATAATAATTGGAAGTAGGTTAAGGGAGTATGAGATTGAGTGAGGTTTCAGAAAGCAGATCATTGATAACTGGGAGACATTGTGGGAGAAAAAATATCATACCTGTTAGTGGCAGGAAAGGGAAGGAAAGGCTTGTTACCACTTCAGTCCAGTGAGGTCTTTCTTATGCTATTCTTGGTATCTCTAGTTATTTTATTCAGCATAGGAAAGGCCTTGTGTATTCAAGGGATTTAAGCTTGTATCTCGCCCCTCCAGTTCAAGACAGTGTGAGTGAGTAGGAAATTATAATACTTGATAGTGGCAGGGAAGAGAAGAAAAAGTTAGTGATTAAAGTGAGATACCAGACCAGGTATAATAGCAAAGCCTAAGATGAGATGTGGTGGCAGAGCAACAGGACTGAGGAGTGGAAGGCCAAGATAATGGTTGATGTTGTGGCCTCAGGCTATTCTGGTTGTGAACCCAGCGGACTGCAGGTTGACGTTGCTCTCGACCTAAATCCGCCATCACCTTGTTGAAGAATAGGGAAGGAGTTGGGGAGCAATTTCATAACCATGTCAGTGTCATCATGACAGAGCAACTGAAGGCTCTTTTCTGGGTAACATAGTAAACTGTGTAGCACCTTTTTTCTTAGAGATATTACCAGTGTGCATAATATATCTTCATATTGACATGTATTTACTTGTATATTTCTTGGAGGCAAGGGTGAGCCATGGCATGGGAATAAGTTTGTGACGAGGGCAGAAGGTTGGGACATATTTTAGAATAACAGGGATAGAAGATGGGTATTGTCAGTGCAGTGGCAGAGAAAGAAGCAAGGGTAGGTTAAGTTAGGGTAAGTGAGGTGAGCCTAGTTTAGTTTAGACAAGCTCTGGTGAGGTGAGATAACAATAATGGGAAGGGGTAACAGGATTTAGGGAGGGCAGCATTAGCGAAATACCGGGTAAGAGAGGGACACTGTATGGGACAGAATGGCAGGGAGGGGTATGAGGAAGGGGTAAAAGAGAGCCAGGGCAGGAGAAAGAGAAGTTTAATCATTAGGGAGGGGGATACAGGATGAGATAGAAGGATGGCATGAGGAGATATATGAGAAAGAGTGTGTGAATTGGATAGGGAGAAGCATGATGACGAAAGACAGGGTGATATGGAGGCATTTCACTTGTAGCCACCCCTTCCAGGATTAAGGAATCTGGCTATTGGTAGATGGATAGTTAGTAATTAGGTTATTTTTGAGAGTAGTGTCAGTAGAAGAGGGCTAGTGTTGGTTAAGAACCCGGGGATAGTAGGACACAACAGAGGCAGAGTGGCAGGGAAGGGGCAGGAGTAGGGTTAGTGGGTAGGGTAGAGTGGCAAGAGAAGGGGTAGAGTGGCAGGGAAGGGGCAAGGGTAAGGTTATTGGGTAGGGTAGAGTGGCAAGATAGGGATAGAGTGACTGGGAAGGGGCAGGGGTAGGGTTAGTGGGGAGGGAGAGTAGCAAGGTAGGGGTAGAGTGGCAAGAAAGGGTAGGGGTAGGGTTAGTGGGGAAGGTTGATGGCAAGGTAGGGAGTATGGTGACAGGGAAGTGATAGGAGAAGGGTTAGTGGGTAGGAAAGAGTAGGAAGGTAGGGGGTAGAGTGGCAGGGTAGGGTTAGGTGGTAGGGGTAAGACTAAGATGATGGTGTAGTGCCAGCAGGTGCCAGGCCGGCTTATCTATTCTCAGCCTGGCATATGACCAGCTTCACATCTTCCGTCTTGCCTCTCCTCACATCAACCTGTCTCACCCCCTACCTCAGTCCACCTCTCCTCCTTCTCTCTATCCTCTTCTCCTCTCTCCTCCTCTCTATCCTCTTCTCCTCTCTCCTCCTCTCTATCCTCTTCTCCTCTCTCCTCCTCTCTATCCTCTTCTCCTCTCTCCTCCTCTCTATCCTCTTCTCCTCTCTCCTCCTCTCTATCCTCTTCTCCTCTCTCCTCCTCTCTATCCTCTTCTCCTTTCTCCTCCTCTCTATCCTCTTCTCCTTTCTCCTCCTTTCTATCCTCTTCTCCCTCCTCCTCTCTATCCTCTTCTCCTCTCTATCCTCTTCTCCTCTCTTCTCTCTATCCTCCTCGTCTCCCTCCTCCTCTCTATAATCTCCTCTCTCTTCCTGTCTGTCCTTTTCTCTCTCCTCCCCCTCTCTGTCCTCTTTTCCTCTCTCCTTCTCTCTTTCCTCTTTTCCTCCCTCCTCCTTTCTGTCCTCTTTTCCTCTTTCCACCTCTCTGTCCTCTTCTCCACTCTCTGCTCTTCTCCTCTCTCTCTCCCCTCCTCCTCTCTCTCCTCACCTCACATCACTCTGCCTCACTCCCTGCCATGTCTTGCTTCTACTCCCCTCCTCTCTTTCCTCACCTTGCATCACCTCTCCTCACCCTGTACCCAGTCTCTCCCATCTCATCCTTTTCTCCCTCCTCTTCTTACTTCACATTACCCCACCCCCTATGTCTCCAATCATCATCATCATCACTCTCTCTTCACTTCACATCACCCCTCTACACCTATCTCCATTATCCCCTCTCTTCCCCTCCCCTCCTTTCCTTCTGTCATCTCACCTCTCTCTCTCTCTCTCTCTCCACAGATATGTATTTGCCATATATATAATATTCCTGTCATGCTTGTAAATTCTGTCTCTCCCACTACAGTCTATTCTCCACCTCCCAACACTAAGCCATTTAACAACTTACATAAAAGAAATACCATAGATTTTTAGGTGTTTGCTAAGCTTTTTATTGTATGTTGTGTAGTGGTGGGAGATTGTGTGTGTGTGTGTGTGTGTGTGTGTGTGTGTGTGTGTGTGAGAGACAAATTGTATGTAGTACTGATTGAGTACAACATTATTTGTTTATATAGATGACAGTATCATTAGTTTGTATTTAGTATGTATTTTGAGTACGTTTCTAATAGTGAATCCTTCCTCATATCTTTCACATTCATTAAAGAAACTCTCAAGCACCTCATCTTTACCTATTTTATTTCTGCTTATCATTTGTCAGTATTTTGTGTTATTTGTGCAACCTATGTAGGTATTTAAAAGACATAAATGACATACAAAGGAATAGTAAGGTGTGATATGAAAATTGGACACCACGTGTGAAGGTAGTAGAGCTCTGAGGTTGGAATGCACTGTGGCTTGTGCATTGTGGTTGAAGTCCCAGAGGTGCCCATAGGTTTTTCTATCATCTATCTATCTGTTGCCAGACGCCTTAGTCCTGTATGGGGTGGCCACAAAAAAATCACGTCCCTGTCGCTCTGTCTCCCACCATTTCACTGCCCTGCTCCCAACTAACACCCCCCCTCTCTCGTATACCTCTCCACTCCATCCCTCCATCTCATCCTCGGCCTCCCCCTTCCTCTCTCCCCCTCCACCTCACTCACATACACTCTCCTCATCAGTCTCTCACCCTCCATCCTCTCCACATGGCCAAACCACCTCGGTGTGTTCCTCCTAACGCATCCTATCGCATCCACATCCATACCACAATGCTGCTTTATATCCTCATTTGTCAGCCTGTCTCTCCATGTGACTCCACAGGCTCCTCTTAAAAAACTCATTTCCACTGCTTTCACTCTTGACTTCTGTCCATCCAACAAGGTCCAAGCTTCACATCCATATGTTAGAATTGGTATCACAATACTGTCATGTAGTAACTTTTTCACTTCCATGCTCACTTCCCTGTTTCTTATCACTGCTTTCAAGGAACCAGCAATCTTTCTTCCTTGTAGTACCCTTTCAAACACTTCACCCTCCAAACTTCCATCCTTACTCATCACACTCCCCAAGTACGTAAACATACTCACATTTTCCATTTCCTCACCATCCAACCTCACTGCACATTCACTGACTTCACTTCTCTCAAAGACCATCACTTTACTCATCCCTACATTCACCTTTGGATTCGTTTCTTACACACTCTTCCAAACCCATCCACCAAGCCTTGCAGCTCCCCTTTGTCTTCACTTAACAACACAGTATCATCTGCAAACAACAGTACAGGGAGTTTCCAAACACTACCCTCTCTCTCTAGGGCCACTCCAACATCCACTGCTATACCTTGTTTCTCTTTTATTACCCTATCCATATACAGTACAGATTGAACAACCATGGAGACATGACATTCCTGTTTCAACCCAACCTTCAAATAGAAAAATTCACTCAGTTCACCATCCACATGCACTGCAGCCTTAGCACCATCATACATACTCTTCACAGCATTCAACAACTTCCCATGTATTCCATATATTCTTAATACTTTCCACAGTCCTTGTCTATCCACCCTGTCATATGCATTCTCCAAATCCATGATGGCTGCATACAACTTCTTTCCCTTCTCTGAAAACTTTTCCACTAAAGATCTAAGAATGAATATCTGATCTACACAACCTCTTCCCTTCCTAAAGCCTCCCTGTTCTTCTCCAACTAATTCCTCTGTTATTTCCCTAACTCTGTCAGTAAGTATCCTACCATACACTTTTCCTATTACACTAAGAAGACAAATGCCCCTATGATTACCACACACTTCTTTTTCCCCTTTTCCTTTGTACAAGAGAATAATTATACCTGACTTCCAATCCTCCTGGACTCTACCTTCATCCCAGGCCAATCTGCACATCTTCCACATCCATTCCACTACTGTCCCTCCCCCATGCTTCAGCATTTCACCACACACTCCATCAGTTCCTGGGGCCTTCCCCAATTTGACCTTCTTCATTGCTTCCACAACTTCTATTTTACTGATTTCTTCCTCTCTTCTCACCTCCCTCCTTCTCCCAGCCATTCCCCAGCCTCTTATACCCGCATTACATCCATTCTTTATATTCAACAATTCCTTAAAGTGTTCTCTCCATCTTCTCACTTTTTCTCCCTTCTCCACTAGTAATCTACCATTTTTATCTTTCACTCCCCTGCTAACTTTTTCTATCATATAAGTACTATAATGGGTGTAGCTCGGTCTCCTACCCCTAAATGATCTGGACTACAGTAGCTTAGCCTTAGTCCCCTGTGCTCTAAAAGGAGCAAAATGGGATTGGCATTGTGCAAAATAATTGCAAAGGAAGAGGCACCAGAAAGTTTCCTCGACCAACAAGAATATGGTCTTTGGTCTTTCTTCTTGCATCTGCCACATTCCCTGGCAGGTCCTTCCCCCCTTGGCACTCACCTTTCATAAACTGTGGGTGGAGGTGGTGGTTGGTTCCTCCTTCACCTCTCTCATGTCATGTCTGTTTACCTCCTCTCTTCCTCTCTTTACCTTCCTCCCCTTCTCTCTACCTACCACTCCTCCATTCTCTATCTGCTCTCCCTCCTTTATTCCCTCCTCCCTTCTGTTCTTCCTTCTGCTTCACTCCTCATTCTGCTTTGTCCTTTTCTCTCTCCCTTCTCTCTTTTCTTTCCCTTCCCTTCTCTCTCTTCCTCTCACCACCTCCCCTCGTCTCTTAACCTCCACTCCTCCCTCTACCTCCCCTCCTCCCTCTGCTTCCCCTTCTCTACCTTCCCCCTCTCTCTCTCTCTTTCTCTCCTCTCTCTCTGCCTTCGCTCCTTTCTGTGCCTCCCTTCCTTCCTAACGTTTCTTCCACCCACACTCCTTTCCTCACATAAACTTGAGTGGGTGGTGATGGATCAAGTTTATTCCTTTCTTACCTCACTCATGTCACATTTTAGCCTCTCTCCCATTTCTCCTCTCTCTTTTCCTGCCTATCCCACCCAATTTCTCCTTTCCCCACTCCTCACAAACCAATGCTATACTGCATTTTACCCTTTTCCCATCCCCCTTCTCCATTTCTCATCTCCTTTCTTCTCCATTACTCTTTATTGCGCCCCTCATCTCTCATCTCTGTTCTCTCCCAATGCTCTCCTTCCTTCCTTTTTTCTATTCTCCATTCCACTCTTTCCCTCCCTCCTTCCCATCCTCTCTCTCTCTCTCTCTCTCTCTCCTCCATAGGTCTCTCCATTCCATTCTCCCCTTTTTTTTCTCTCTTTCTCTCCTTCTTATAGTAGCTGTATAACTTTTTTATTTTCTACCTTCAGTACTCTCACATCTTTCCTTCCCCTGTGTTTTCTTGTACTTCTCTCTCACTCTTTCTTCCATGCCACTTTTTCCTGTCACCTCTGCTCTTGCTCTCTTCCTTCTTTGTTTAACTCTCCCTTTCTCCTCCATTTTACTTTCCTTCCTTCCAGTCCTCTTTTGGCACTTCTCACTCCATCCCTCTTGTCTTCACTTTGCTCCCACCCTTCTCCTTTCCTCCTCCCTCCTCTCATCCTCACTTCTCTCCTGTTTTCTCTCCTCTCCTCCTCTCCTCTCCTCTACTTTCCTTTCTTCCCTCATCCTGTCTTCTCCTCTCCTCTCTCCTCTCCTCATGTCTCCTCCTCTCCTCCTCTCTCCTCTTCTCCTCTAGTCTCCTCCTCTCTCCCCTCTCCTCTCTCCACTTCACTCTCTCCATTCCCCTGTCCCTCCGTGTACTTCCTCACACTCACTACTGTTTGGCCTTGGGGTGTAAATATAAGTAGTCAGTGGGTTGCTGGGACTTACATAACTGTGTAACACCAGGCTGAGTATTTTGAGTATTGTCAGAAAAAGAAATACAGATACATGGCCTCATCTAATGGTTTAGTGGTTAGAACACCTTAGTCAGAGTGATGGACTTTCATAGTTTTGATTACCTCCCCAGAGTCGGACCAGGGTCCTTCCCATCATGTGCATGGAAATATGAGGAGGTTTGGCTTCCAGGTAGATGCTGCACCTGTTCCATACAGAGTGAACAGTGACATCATGTGTAGGTCATTTGGATGTGAATGCAGTGGGCTACAGGCTGTATCTGCCATGCTGCATGATCTATGGCAGCCTCCCTGTTCGGTCCCTTATCCCTGAGGTCACACTTAATGACCTCGTCCCACGTCTTTCTCGGTCTACCCCTCGCATCCCCACCCCTAACATTAACACTTCTCACCTTCTGCACCCAGTTATCATCTCCCCATCCTCTCCACATGTCCAAACCATCTCAATCTACCTCTCCTCATTACAACACCAATACACTCCAGTCCCATCCTACCTCTCAACTCTTCCATCGTAAACCCAGCCCCCCCAGGCCTTGCACGCAGGGACGCACTGCACATCCACCTAATCATTGTCATTTCTGTAGGTGTCTGGGTGAAAATTCAGCCTTGGCGCACAATTAACTCCTTTACTGTGGTGGGCAGTGCTAGAGAGGAATGCCTTCATGTGGTGGTACCGACATAACTGGGGGGCTCCATTGTCCAGTTATACAAACATCCCTCAGTTCCCTCCCTATCCCTCAAAAGGAGGATGGTTGGCTGTTGGAGAAGGCCGGCTTGAGCCTGCTGTCCACTGGGTTCACATTTCAGCTGAACCTGGTGTTATCACAACTCTACCGCACTACTACTTCAGCTGCTGTGGCAGGCCTTTCCTATGGTGAATAAGAAACGTATGATAGTAGCAAGAGTAGAATATAAAAGTTCATGGAACTGAAGGGATGAGTGAATATTACGTATACCCATGGCATCTTATGATCACACACTGTTGCTTGGTATGTACCTATATATGTGTAGTCAGATGCTGAGCTCAGCAACTTCCGTATAATTTTATTCTTGCCATTCTTAATACTATTATGCTAAAGATAGATCTTTTTTATCATTTGAGGAGTTATACATAGCATTAATCCATTAGCTCCCAGAGTTCCTGTGCCTGGGATTTTGCTGGAAGGGTACTAAGCGAACCGTCCTCTGTCTTTCGGCAGAGGACGGTTCCCTTCTTTATTACATTTTGAAAATGCTCAGTTCCATCCTATTTTGAGGACACTGGGAGCAAATTGGTTAATAACCCGCTTCAGTACTTGAGGCCTTTTCTAAAATGAATAGAATTACTGTATGTGGTAAAAGCAAGAATGAACTAAAAAGGACATCATTGGAATTCACAGGATAAATCCAGGGGGAGGTGACTGTGAACATTTGTCCTACCCCATCAGGCTGCCCTCCCTCCAACTTGTATCATTCTTATCTATATACCCCAGAAATGATGATAATGGACTGCAGAATAAGGGCAGCTTCAGCAGTCCACCAGGATCACATTTAAATGAACTTGGTATCACAACCACAACAATAATGAAAATATTCTGATATAATGTTAACATCTCTGTTGTATAATTTAGTATTTTGTTTTTCTTAGGTATCCACATTTTTTTTACCAATTCATATTTTTATGTCATTATTATGTAGCTTTTCTTTTCCATTTTGGTAGTGGATTAATTAAATCAATGGATGTGGTGGTAATAATTGGTCCAAATTGTGGTGAGAGAGAGAGAGCGAGAGAGAGAGAGAGAGAGAGAGAGAGAGAGACTTGGCACTGATTTCTCCCAAACTATTTGTGGAGATGTGAAAATCAGCTCAGGGGCAGCTAACTGGGTCTCCACTTTTTCTGTACTAATGTCACTTTACATGATGAGCACAGTATATAGAGGAAAAAGTGTGTTTGAAAGAGAGGTGTGTGAGGAAAAAGTAGCTAGGATGTGGTTCTGTCAGGGCAGTTCCCTGTTCAAAAGTTCCCTGCAGGGAGCAAGGCATTGGTGATGATAAAGTAGGTGAGGGTTGACCATACAGGTTGCCCTAGGCCTGTTGAAGGCAGTTCAGAATGTATCTGATGCATACCTGATGCTAATTGCCATTGTTTTTGGCAGATGTGCATTAGACAGACTCCAAAAGCAGCATGAGGAGAATTTGGCCAGTGTGAAATGTGAGGATAGGAAGTGTGAGCAGTGTCAGTTGGATGTGGTGGGTAGCAGCAGGAGCCAGCAAGTAGCCTTATCCACTCGAGATGCCACCATTGCTACTCTGAAGGACCAGGCCGACCAGTTGCGTCTGGATCATGAGGAGGAGCTCCAGGCCTGGCGAGACAAGTACCAGCTTCTGGAGAGCCAGCTGGCCCAGGCCAGTGGCCACCCTGTGTGTGAGGAGGTGAGGCTTTGGGTGTGGGAAATGGGGAGGCCTGTGTGTATCAGGGTACTGTCAGAGACCAGAGTTTGTCTATTACTCTACTGCATCTCCTGTGCACTCATGGCATATACATTATATAATATTTCCATCAAATTTTTGTCTACTGTTCCATTGTGCCAACTTCACACAGAGGACACATAAGTCATTTTCCTTCAAAGTACATGTTTCATTGTGTTTCTGTCACCCTTTGAGTGTGTTCATAATTTTCCTTACTGTTCCACAGCATCTACTTTATATTTGCTTTCTATTTTAATGCATCATATCAAAGATAGTTCATCTACCATTCCACTAGTTCTGCTTTGCACTTAAGGCATGTTTGTCATTTTCCGTCCTGAGGCATCATATCAGAGAAAATCATCTAGGGACAGAGAAACACACCAAACCTTTATTAGCTTTGAGACATTAGCCAGCAGACAAAAATGAGAAGCAGAGGAGATGAAACAGTAGTCAGACTTTTGTCCCTGATTGTCCTCAGCACACTCATATTATTATAATACTTGACTATATGCTTTGTGTGTGATGTACAGTATGCTATATAGATATAAACATGTGTGTTTTGTTCAGTGTGGTACATTGGTCATGATATATTCTTCGTGTGACACAAATTATGATGTTAAGAGAACATTGTGGCTGGCTGATGCTAAATATAGGTTGTGGCATAAAGTGAGTGAGGTTGGTGTGCTGGAGGCCTGCCAGGCAGTGAGGCAGGCTGGGCCGGACTGCTGTGCTGGTACCAGTGGAGGGGAGACAGCAGCAGTGTTGGTGAGACCCTGCAGGGCACAGCAGTGCAGGGTAGGGCAGGGCAGTGCAGGGCAGGGCAGAGTAACACCATCACACTGACCTGCTGCTGTACTGCTGTTGTGCTGACTGCAGCAGCAGATAACAGAGGTGACACTAGTGTTGTAACAAGTGCTGCTCTACTCAACACCCAGCCATGGAGGACCCAAAACAGCTGATAGCACAGGAGTGTCAGCAAGTGCAGGAGCAGCTGCTCAAGTTGATATCTGAGCGCAGCAACCTGCACCGGGAGTTTGAGAAGCTGACCAGGAGCAGCCACACCCTGTTGCAGCAGATCCAGGAGGACACCTCGTATGCCAGCGAGAGGAAACTGAACAACTATGAGGCTGAGAAGAGAAGGATTGAGGAAAAGTTGGAGGCATTAGAGATTGACATTGAGGAGAAGGACAAGAGGATAGCTCTGCTGGATGCAAAGGCTGGGGACTATTTGCTGCAAGTGAGCACAACCAGTAATAACCTTTTTGATAGCAGTGAGAAGGTGGAGACGACCGTTGAAAGTAGTGATGACACAGCGGTGAATGTTGGGGAAGGAGCAAAGTCTGAAGGGGGAGGTGCTGGAGTTGGTGGTAAAGAAGATGAATGCAAGATTAGTGGGGAAGATGAGGCTCAACCTTCACCGGGACAGGTCAGAGTAGAGGTTAATGCTGCACAGAGTGGTCAGGTGGTGGCCAGTGGGGAGAGAAGTGAGTCAGGAGAAGAGGAAGAGGAAGAGGAGGAGGAAGAAGAGGAGGAGGAGGAGGAAGAGGAGGAGGAGGAAGAGGAGGAAGAAAAAGAGATGGGTGAAACTGGTGATGCACAAAAAAGTGAGAAATGCTTACAGTCAGACAATGTTGCAGAGACCGACATTTCAGAAAATAACAGAAGTGAAACAGAAAAGATGGTAAAGGAGAGTGAAGGCATGTGTGTTGTTGGTGTACCTGATAATAGAGAGTTACAGATAAAAAAGAGTGAAGTTGTTGATGATGATGAGCCCCTTCCACCTCCACCCGATGACCTGTCTCCACCTGTCTCACAGGTCATGTCAGGTAAGCATTCTGGCACTGTAGTTGATGACCAGGTATCGACGCTCTCAGCGCTGGTGACCGAGTTGCGCCGGGTCAAGGACGACATGGGGAAATGCATGACTGTCAAGGAACAGTCTTTCATTGACCTAGAGGACCAACTTCAGGCAGCTAATAGGGAGGTGGCTTCCCTCAAAGTATCCATGTCTGTTTTGTCAAAGGATTTGGAGGAGAAGGAACAAGGCTACCAGGTGCTTGAGTCAGAGAACATGAAGAAGAAGATGGACATTGAATGCAAGATGACAGAGATCCAAGAGGTTACCAACAAGTGTACAATGCTTGGAGAAGAGAAAGCTGATGTATTGAGAAAGATGGAGGTTTTGGAGATGATGATGACTGAGTACCGGACAGAGATAGAGATGCTCATATCGGAGAAAACGGAGATGGAGCAGCAGACAAAGCGTCTCTTAGCTGCCAAAGCCACAACATCAACGGCTGAAGTGGAGATCGACTCGAGGACAAGTGTGGAAGAGAAGGAGAAGGAGATCGAGGAGCTGGTAGAAAAAATACAGAGCATGGAGCAACAGATGAAGGAGTTGAATGACAAGCTGAAGGTCACCAACAGGCACTTGAAGGTGATGGCCAGGGAACGAGAACACAAACAGAGAGAGTGCGAGATCCTCAAACGCAAGGTGGAATTGGTGGAGCTGAAGATGTGTGAGTTACAGGGGACGTTTGACATGCTGGTGAAGGCTGTGATGAAGGAGCGTGATGACGTGATCAAGGAGATGGAGGAGAAGACAGTGAAAATAGATGATCTGGAGCAAACCATTGTCAGGCTGAAGGAGACACATGAGCAGGAGCTGGAGGCTGTCTTGTATGAAAAGAAGTTGATTCAGGACGAGCTGGATGGGTTCAGGTGCGGAGAACTGCAATCAAGTGCAGCAGCACAGAGAGATCAAGAGGAGCTGGAGCGAATGACACAGCAGAAAGTCCAACTTGAGGCAGATGTGAGGTGCAAGACTGAGGAGACACAGCAGCTGGAAAAGAAGGTTAAGAGTATCCAGGATGACATGACTGAGTTTGTCCACACACTCAAGGATGAGATGGCTCGTCTCAGAGAGGAGGGGGAGAAAACAAGGGAGGAAAAGTCTAACCTAGCTGAAACATTCTCCTCTCTGCAGAAGGAACACATGGAAATGGTTGCCAGACACCAGACTGCAGAAAAGGCCTTTCAAGAACTTCAGAAGTCAAACAAGGAGAAATCAGAGAGCCTAAATGCACTTCAGCCCCAGCTGGAGGACCTACAACGACAGCTGAAAGAACTGAGTGACAGGAACTCTATGATGGTGACAGACTTGGCTGGCAAGGAGGAAGAATTCCGTGAGGAATTGTTGGCGAGAGAGAGGACCATTCAGGAACTAAATGTGACCTTGACAAACAACCAGAAGCAGTCCATGGAAAACTACAATGCCCTCCAGGAAGACATGTCTCTCCTCCAGAGTAAGTTCAAGAATGCAATGGAGGAATATAAAAAGCAAATCAAGGAAAGTGATGATAGATTAAGGCAGTCAGAAGATGAGAAAGGGAAAGAAATAAAGGCACTGCAAGAGCAAGTTAAATCTCTAAATGAGGAGCTGAAAGAGAAGACAGCAAAGTTGTCAGCACAGAGTACTTTAGAGGACACCCCAGCTTCTCACTCTCAGGCAAGTGACAGAGAGTGCAGAGAAGTGGAGGACAAGCAAAAGGTGATCGATGGGCTGAATCAGAGGGTGAAGGAGCTGAATGAGGCACTGGATGCGGCTGAAAAAAAAATTGATGGTCAGAAAAGTGAAGCCATTGTTGAGGGAGACACAGCCAGGCTTCAGCAAACCATCAAGGATCTGACTGCTGAGCTGGAGGCTCTGAAGGGAAAATCCTTTGAAGGTGGCAGCAGTGAAAGTGGACCCTTTAAGAACCATGAGGAGTTTGAAGCGGTGATAGCAGTCAAGGAGGGTAAAATCAGGGCATTGGACTCCAAGGTGAGTGACCTTGAGATGTGTCTAGCCAACAAGAGTGGCTACATTACACTTCTGGAAGGCAAGCTTAAGGGAGTGGAGGATTCGCAACAAGAGAGGAGTGTAGAAGCTCATCTGCATCAGATCAGCAAGCTGAGTGCTGATATCAGCAAACTGAAGGAGGAGCTGGAGCAGACTTGCAAGGAATGCTCCACCCTTAAGAGCACTGTTACTCAGCTGGAGACCGACAAACGCACTTTTGAAGACGAGAGGGCCAAGTTGGTGCAAGAATACGAGACCCGCCTTCAGCAGATCAACGGCAGTTTAGATGATGCTAATGCTAACCTGGAACAAAAAAAAAACTCGGTTGAAAGATTAGAATTAGAACTTAGAAATAGTTATTGTAGTCATATAGAAGAGGTGGCTAGATTAGAGAGCAACCATGTAGGTAGAGTAGCAGAATTAGTCAAACTTCACAAACAAAAAGTAGAGGAACTGAAGGCACTTAATGCAGCAAAAGTCAGTGAGCTACTGAGACATATTGAAGATATTTGTAAAGACAGAGAAGCTGTAGAAGAGGAACTCAAAGCTCTCACACTCAAACACAATGAAGGAACATCTAAAAGGGAAATGAGGATAATACAAGAGAGGGACAGTCTTAAGAACAAAGTGCACAGTCTTGAGCTGATGGTTGAATTACTAGAAACACAAAAGAGACAGATCGAAGAGGAAAAAAAAAATTTAAATCAGGGTTCTAAAGAGGAACATACAGTGGCAAAAATGGACATGCAGAGACAGATGATCACAGACTTAGAAAAACATATATGTGAGTTAGAAATGGAAAAGGAGAAGTTGGAAAAAGAAATAGAAAAATTAAAATTTTCTTGTGACGAGCAGTGTGGAACAATAATGGAGACTGAGAAAAAGTTGGCGATATTTGAAGACCAGATTATAATCATGGCTAAGGAGAAAGACATACTTGTGGAGGAAATCAAGAAACTGAAGAAAATTATTGGAGATGAAACAGTATCCAGGATTGCTGAAGTGCAGGAGAAGACAAATGCAATGGAGGAACTAAAAGCCAAAGTGAAACAGCTGGAGGACACATTGGAGGACTCTCAGGCTTCTTTGGAGGAGCAGGAGCAACTGTACGCAGAGAAACTGGAGGAAGAAAAGGCTGGTCACGTTGCTCGCCTCATGGCCCTTAGACAAGAGTTGGGGGAGGAGGTGGATGTGATGGAGGAGCAGAGGGAGCAAGTGACACTCCAGTACCAGGATAAGATCTCACTAGTTATTGCAGAATACCAGGAACAGCTCACGGCCCTCACGGACAAGTACGAAACCAAGCTTGTAGAAGAGAAGGCTGAGTTTGGCCGCGTCCTGGTGGCCAAGATCGATGAATATGAGGGCAAGTTGACAGTACAGGCTGCCAAGTTGAGCTCCTTTGAGGACCAGGTGAACAGCCTCCAGAGTGAGGTTGACAATAAGACCAAGACCATTGAGGGCCTGGAGTGCAGTTTGGACGACATGTTGGTCATGCGTGCAGACCTCACAGCACAAGTGAATGACCTGAAACAAATCATCAGTAAATCTGAAAACAGTGGTGACAGAATAGAACCGTGTCTTGACCTGGTACATGCAGACTATGAAGCCAGGCTGGCAGAGATGCAGGAGCAGTATGAGGCCCAGTTGAGTTACCTGCGCTCACTTCTGGAAGGACCGGACTATGATGCATCAAGAGGTGGGTGCAGTTCACCATCCCAGGATTCAGAATATTCCATTGAGCTGTCTTGCCTCCGCCCATACCTCCGGGAACAGTCCTCACCCATAATGGACTTCATGACAGAGTTGAGATCACAGTCTGTCCAGGAGTCCCACACAGTCCTGTCTGATGACTCGGAGGTTCACGCATCAAGCCTCAGCTGCTACCTCCTTACCAGGTCCTCCACTGGCATTAAGAGTAAGGAGGAGGTGCGATCGTACTTAGATGGAAGGTTTGATGCCAGCCTCTCCTCCCTCCGAGCTCACCTCAGGACAAAATCCATCGCAAAGGCTAAGGTCAAATGCCGCTCAAATGGCTCAGTACCCCAACTAACGTTAAACCCATCATCACGCTCAGAGCTTAAGTTGTTACAGTCCAGCTTAAGGAAGTTTGAGCCCAAAAAATGTATTATGAGTACCCAGCATTCTGTACCTCAACTCCCAGACACCCCATCCTCTAGCACCACCAACAAATGTCACTCCCAGTCATTGATCTCTGATACCACGTCACCAGGGAGCATTATGAGTGTTGAAGAGGAAAAGAAGTTGTCACAGAGCAGTGATGCAAACTCTCCACCACCTATATCCACAGGGGCCAAACCTAAACCTCCATGCAGAATTTCCTCCAAAATGAACAAGACAGCGAGTAACGAGGATCCCTTATTCAAGCTTTCCAACCCCTCAGTGAAGCTTTACGACCCCACAGTCAAGCCTCCACCTAGTACCCTCTCCACCACCTCTACCACAAAGCCCTATGACCCCACAGTGATACCTTTTGACCCCACAATGAAGCCTCATGACCCCACAGTGAAGCTTCCACCTGGCACCCTCTCCACTCCAACCACCACCCAGCCTCCCGCCCCCAACAACACCGGCTCAGCGCTAGACAAGTACCGTATCAAAGTGGAGCTGTCGGCGTGTTGCGTAGTCCAGTAATAGAGGGAATTAATTTTGTGGGGGATGGGACCACTTGACTCAGAGACTTTGGCAAAACCCTCCCCTCTCATATTACATTTTTTAAATGACTTTTTTTTTTTTTTTTCTATTAGGCAGCTGACAGTACTGATGCTGGTAGTAGATTTGAGGTATTTACTGCTATAGTTCATCCACCTTAATTTGGCCAAGATTGTCATCCTTTTGTGGCTAATATCCCATAGTTCAGTAGCAGACTATCGCATTACATTCTCTCCATAAAACTTTTTAGTGACTATCTGCAGATCAGTGGCAGACTGAGTCATTGATACTGCTCCGTATGCTTTCCATTGCACTTTTTCATGACTAACATTACATTCTGATGTTATTCTCTTCTCACAGTTCAGCATTCAAGATGGAGAGATGATAATTTTGGGCCAATTTAGTGTGGATAGCATATAACGTGCACAGCAGCTTTTAGTGTAACAGCAACATGCTTAGTGTAACAAGCTAACATCGTGTAACCAACCCATTGAGTCTGGGAACATCTGTTTACATTTATTCTTGCCATCTCATGATGACTTTGTTCAGGTTAAAATTGATTTCAGACTGGAGGGGAGAGATATAGCATTAATGAACCCCTTTTATCCAAGAGACCTCTGTATTTTATTTTACGTGGCAAAGGCCACTCAAATTGAAGTTTCAGACTGGAAGAATTACATACAGTATTAATAAACTCCTTCTGCTCAAGAATCCTTTTATATTATCAAACCAAGCAAAGGGCCATCGTAATGAAGGGGTTTGCTGAAGACTGTCCAAAACTAAATAGGATGCCCACTATCTCCTGATGGTTTTTTTTCAACCCCAAAATGGCTTTTTGAATTATTGGGGTTTATTACAGTAAGTATACATTTAGCCCCACCAGTTTGAAGGCTTTATTGTATGTTAAATCTAGTTATCAGATGGCAAGAATACAATGAAAAAAAAAAAAAGTCCCCGGGTGCAATGGGTAAACTCCTTTAATTTGGTGATTTTTTTTTTCATTCATATTGTTTTTCTCAGCATGGGAAAAATTTTAAAAACAAGTTAGACATAGCCTCATTAGCTCTCTCTCTCTCTCTTTCTCTTTTCTCTCTCTCTCTCTCTCTCTCTCTCTCTCTCTCTCTCTCTCTCTTTTCTCTTTTCTCTCTCTCTCTCTCTCTCTCTCTTTCTCTCTCTCTCTCTCTCTCTTTCTCTTTTTTTTCTCTCTCTCTCTCTCTCTCTCTTTCTCTTTTTTTTCTCTCTCTCTCTCTCTCTCTCTCTTTCTCTTTTCTCTCTCTCTCTCTCTCTCTCACTATCATGCACGCACACAACTTAGTAGCAACAAGAATAAACTAAAACAGACATCACTTGACTTGAAGGAGTTAAACTGGTTTGCTGTGGTGCTCTGCCGTTATTTACATGCTGTGCTCATTTTACCTTAACTTGGCCCATTTTTTGTACCTTTGCAGCTAATTTCATGTAGCTGAATAGCAGAAAAAGACAATGCTATAGCCTTTCATCCTTTCCATAGCATATCTTCATGACTAGCATCATATCCTGTCATTAATCTCTCCTTACAACTAAGGATTCAAGATTGAAAGGTGATAGTTTCAGGCCAAGTTAGAGTGAAAAAATGGCTTGATGTAGAAGAATTAGTCAAGTTGTTATGTTATATAGTAATTAGATGTCATAAAAGGACAAAAACATCCTGTGAGGTGTTAGGAAATATCTCTTGAGAACTTTTCTTGTTTCTCTTGGCTTTTGTTGTTTTATGTTCAGTTACACAGTCATAAACAGAATGCCCTGGAAAGTGCGTGAAGAACTGTAGGAAATCATTCTTTGGCTGAGTTTGAGTAATAAAAATTTTGGAGGTTATATTTGGCTGAATTTTTAGTGATATAATTTCTGGATATTATTTATCTATCTATCCATCTATCTATTGCCAGACACCATAATCCCGTAAAGCGTGGCCATTTGACACTGAGTTAGTTGTTTTACAGGGAGGGGCACCAACCCTCCACCAACCCACTTGCTGACACGTAGGGAGCACGTATAGTTTTGTTATATGGTTACTACCCAGCGTTGTAAATGGTTTCTTGGCTTACAGGAAACCATTTGGCTTGTCACTCAATGTAAAGCCACCTGTAAAGAAAAGAAAAGGAATAAGAAGTGACGGGAAAGATAGGAGAAATAGGAAGAGAGGAGGGTAGGCACAGAAAAAGAATGATAAAAGCTAAGGAAGTAGGCAGCACTACAGCAAGTGAGTGGATGATGGTCGCCACCACCTATTTTATGTATGATTTTTATTATTATGATTTTAATTTAGTAATATTTTTGTAATAGTGCGCAGTAGGCTCTCAATTATCCATCGTCTCGGTGTCCGGCGCTTTTTGCTCGGCTCTGTTAAAGCAATATTTGGCGAAATTATGCAATATCTTACCAAAATGGGAAGTAACCAGCGGTTCTGTGGATTATCCGGCAGCAAGGCGTATCATCCAGCTCAGATGCAGTAGCCAACCAGCACCCGGGAAAACCCCGCAATGTGCCAGCCAATCACAATGCGTTGCAGGAGTGGCCCACCCGGTGTGCTGAGCCTTCTGTCGCTCTGTCACTTTCTCATGTGGATCTCATACGATGAAGATGTATCTTTGCGCTCGGCTCTTGTGACCATGCAGTAGCAAAACCGCGGTGCTGTGACTTGCCCTGTGGCCTTTCATGCCTCACTTGTTGTTGCAAAGCTTGTGGCCTCTCAGTGCTTTGTGTCTGAGTGCTTTGTTGTGATTCAGAAATTACTGTACACGTCATCAATGCCACTAGGTCACATGGTATTAAGTGCACCGTACTGTACTGCATGGTGTACAACTCTTCCCTCCATTGATACCAACCCTTGGTGAGTACCAGGGAAATTCATGGACTGGCTAATATAGTAGGTACCTACAGTATGCGAGTTCAGAGTACGCGATCCTCATTGTATGCGAGGACCTATTTTTTTTCGAATTTTAGTGTATTTTTTATTAATACGGGAATTGAACTCGTTAGAAGCGAGACGGGCAGCGAGGAGTGGCCCAGGTCCAGGGTTACCCCGAGCACGCAACACTGCCACCCCAAGAAGCGCCAACCACCTGTGATGGAGAGTGGATACTTGTCTATGAGCCATTTCGTGGGGAGGATCACAGGGATGATGCAGTGTCTGAGGTGTCAGAAATAGACTTTGAAGGGTGTATGAATGAAGTGAGTGTATTAGCTAGTGAAAGTGTCAAAAGTGCTGGTGACTAGAATGGTGAGGAAGATGGTGTGTCGAGTGGTGCAGGAGCTGCACTCTAGGGTTCTGAGACAATTCGTCATCAAGTCAATTCGCTGTCAGACAATTCCCCGTCAAAACATGGACGATTCCCCGTCAGTATTCTTATTATTAATTAATCAGTACTTTAATAACTATATTGCAGGGATCCATAAAAGTCAATGTTCAACAGCATAGGCTTTGGATATTTTTTACTAGTTGCACCTTAATCAATATTGACTAAAGGTGCAACTAACAAATAATATCCAAAGCCTATGCTATTGAACATAGACTTTGATGGTTATTAAAGTATTGATTAATTAATAATAAGTATACTGTATTTATAGAATGACGGGGAATTGTCCAGGGTGCAAATTGTCCTGACGGATTCGTCCATGTTTTGACAGGGAATTGTCTGATGGCAAATTGACTTGACGACGAATTCTCTCCTGCACCACTTGACACATCACCTTCCTCACCACTCTCGTCACCAGCACTTTTGACATTTTCACTGGCTAATGCACTCACTTCATTCATAAACCCTTCAAAGTCTATTTCTGACATCTCAGACTTTGTATCATCCTCTTGATCCTCCCTAGGAAATGGCTCATAGACAAGTCTCCACTCTCCATCACTGGTGGTTTAATTAACTTGTTTCTTCCTTGCTGTAGTCGCCTTTGAATTATTCTAGTGTCACCCATAGCTGTCTTCATTAATGATGGCAAATTGTCTTGTTATTGTTATGACGGCATATTGACTTGATGCCGAAGTGTCCTGAGACTGAGTGGTGCAGGAGACAATTCGCCTGTTGTCCTCTTGGGTTAAGGTGAGCAGTCATATTCTTGTTGGTTTAGTTAAGCCATATTCTTGTTGACTTAGTAAAGCCATAATCTTGTTGGTTTACTTTATCTTAGGTAATATGTCTTTGACAGTTTCCCTGTACGGTACAGTACTTAGGCCTGAAAAAAGTCTCAAGGGTTGCCCATGAAGGGGGGTGCTGCCCATATGTAATTTTTCCCATAAGTTTATGTATTCAGAGTACGTGAATTCCTAGGAAGCAGCGTCCTCTGCCGCCCATATACTCGCGTACTGTGGGTACCTACTGTCTATAAATAAAATTATAAGTGTGTTCCACTTTGAATGCCTGCCCCTGAATGGGATAGTCACATGTCACATGAGACTGGGTGAAGTCAGGCAGTGTGAAGTGAAGACATTTCCGGTCAAGGCCATTTCTTAGTTACTCCTCATGGCAACCCTCTTCCCCACTCTTTCGCCTCCCCTAATTCATTCACCCTTCAAACCTTCACACATCACCAGCCTGCTTACCACTGCCAGTCAGTGAACAAGCACTGTCACTATTGTACTGTTGTACTGTGTGAGAGATTTGTACTTTACATTCCATGATTCCTCAAGTGCAAACTAATCTTAAGTACATTGCGTTCACCTTGAAACAGACGCTGAACATATGTAGTAGACTTGAAAAAGGTGAAGATTGTAAGACAGAATTTAAAGTAGGAAATTCTGTGATTTATAATATCACATTTCAGGGACCCAAGGTCAAGGAATTTTTCATGAAAAGCAAGATGAACAGATCCATTGAAAAAAGGCATGCTCTCCATCGGCAGAAAATGTGTGGTATCCTTACTGTTTTTCTACCTAATGAACTGACTCTAACCGCCAGTGAGCTTGCAGTATCTTACAGTGTCATGGCAAGTCCATTCTGTTAAATATTATTCATGAAAACATGGAAAAAGAAACTAAAGAAATAAATTTTGAGTATTTGTTGGTGAAATGATGATTAGCAAAGTAGTGTTGTAGAGTAGAATTATCATGACTCTTTTGCTAGCAGTTGTGTGTACAGCCGTGGCCCACCAATTTATTCCTCACTTGACCACTGTCATTCCACCCCTCACTCACCACTCCGCTGGTTTGCAGATGATACATTAATACGTATGAATTGCAAGCACAGTAATAATATTAAAAAAAAAAAAATTTCTGTCTGGTAGATTATATCCTCTCTGCCAGTGCAAATGCGTTCTAAGATTATGTATAAATTCATCTTAAAACACATTTGCACTGGCAGAGAAGGTAAAATATAACTGATAAAAATGAAGGTTTGCTTTGCTGGATAAAATTACTGCACTTGCACTTTACATATATTTACTGTGTTATCTACAAAACAGCTGAGTGGTGAGTAAGGGGTGGAGTGACAGCGGTAAAGTGAGAAATAAATTGGCAGCCCACAGCTGTGAGCAAGGGAGTCGTGATAATTCTACTGTACATTTCTCCCCTAATCATCAGTTAACCAGTAAATGCTCAAGAGTTATTTCCTTCGTTTATTTTTCCATGTTTTGTGAATAAAATAACAAATAATGTTTAACAAAATGAACATACCATGTGTAATTTGCACTAATGCAAGATGCCGCAATGGTGTGTGTTATGTCTGTGGGATGTGTTTAAGAGAAGGTTATGTTTCAAATAGAAATGTTTGTATGGCCCTGGATGTGAGTGGTATTGTATATTCCACAGCGATAAAGTCTGTGTATAAGAGTATATATCAGATGTCCGGGAGAATTAAGTAACCAGCAAGGTAAATTCCCCAAGCTTCCTGCTTAACTGGCATTGTACTGTACATGTCTCCCCCCCATATTCGTGGGGGTTAGGGAACACAGAACCCCACGAATGGAGGGGATCCGCGAATTTTGGACGCTTCCCTCTGAAAATGCCTATACAATATCATGTTATCACTGTAATCCCCTAAAAACCATTTTAGGGATCTGAAACCAGCATAAAATATAACAAACATATACTGCACTACTGTATACAATACTTTAATAATAAAGAAGTTGTCAGTGAGTATGGTTATAAGCAACTTAACCTACTCCGCATGGCTCATCACTTTCTGCTGGTGCTTAGGGATGATGCGTTCAGCACTAGGAGAGGCAGCTCGCTTAGGTCCCATAGTGGAGAACAGTATCGCACACATGGGAGCACAAGTTATAACACTAAAGGGCACTATAAAACTCACAAATCAGGGCAGTTATTAATTTAACAGTATAGGAGAGCATTGCATTATCAGTTATTGTCACTTTTGCACATGTGAGACCACTATAGGCATATAAGGCATACTAAAAATTGAAAGTTTGATACTTGCTGGAGGCTGAAATGCTCGTGACAGTGGCTGGGAGGAGAGTGAGACAGAGGTTGGGTGGCACGGCAGTGTGGCAGCTTTGTACGGGGGCGACAGGATTGGGCGTGTGGGAAAAGACCAACGCCATGAGTGCACTGTGAATCAGTCCCAATACTACCCCACGGATTCCGATTGGTCACTTTTTTTCACGAAGTACAAACCCACTGATTTGTGGGGCCGCAAATGGCAGGTCCGCAAATCATGGAGGTTACGTGTACTGTGTTACTGTACCTTATCAATACTGTATTGCATTTTATGCATAAGTTTGATCTTTTTCTGATGGGAAAGATTTTAGGATACAGGGCCAAGCTGGGTAATAGCACATCATCTGGCTCCATGTCAAATGTTCAGCTGCTGGGGGGGGTTCTATGCAATATCCGGCTTTCTGCAGTATTCGGTGCAGGGGTTAGCTGAATTTGCCAGATAATTTAGAGTTCGCTGTAGCCCCGATTCTCATCTGCTACAAAACCACAGTTTCTGATTTCCTCATTGGTGAATTATGTGGGAAACCACTTTTACCCATAAGGTCATCAGTAATTGTACCTCCATAATAATATAACATTTACAAATCAAAATTAGCCCCAAACTGACCTATAGTTTTCACACATTTTCTGGGACAACCTGTATTTAGTTTTTATTTTTCTCTGTTTTTCGTGTCTGTGTTTATAGTTTTCAGTTTTTACTTTGTTGTTTTCTCCTGAATTGTGCTTCCTCTTTGCCAGTTCACACATTTCTTTTGATTTAAAGTTTAATCTGTGATATTTTATTGTGGTAATTTAGACATTGAGAGAGAGAGAGAGAGAGAGAGAGAGAGAGAGAGAGAGAGAGATCAGCCACAAATTTGATCTGAGAATGAGGAAAGGAGAACTAAACCTGAAGCGGAGACAGTTTTACGTATATATATATATATAGTATATTTTTTTCTAAATTATAACATTCTTACTGTAATCAGCTTACATGAGAGTTTCAGTACTTGATTTGTTGTTTTCTCTGGCTCCAGGCTTATCAGAACATTAACCTAGTGGTCAGCAGGCTGAAGTTTCCCTTCTTCTGCAGCCTGACATCCTTCTTTCTTGGGATAGGGAGGAATTGAGGGACATTTGTAAAGCCAGGCAGTGTTGAATTGGTGTCACCACATGAAGGCATCCTCTCCAACACCAGAAATCTTGATGATGCTTTAACCCCTCTGTGGCCGTAGGTCTGGAATTTTACGTCTTGCCGACGCCGGGGCCATTTTCTGAAGTTTCAAAAATTGATTTTTTTTTCCTTACCATATTGAAGAGGAAGTTCAGACGCACCTAACAGTGCATCCTAGACCCATTTTGTGGCTTGCAATGGAGTGGGTAAGTTGCAGAAATATCGGCAATGGATATCCACTGCAGCGATGTATTGCCACGCCGCAACATCGCACATGCTGTTATTATTTTTTTTTTTTACCCCCCAAAACAATGTGAATGGTGCTGAAATGTTGTGCATATATTAGATATGATATTGAATGATTTCAGTACATAATATGTTTGGATTGGCTCCAAAAAAAAATTATTATAAATATTTTTTTCACATTTTTGATTTAAAAAATGTTTATGGTAGTTTCGAGTTATTTTGCATGTTAGCGGTGTGACTATGGTTGAAAGGGGGAGCGAAAGGGTTGAATATTCAGTCCAAAAGGAGAAAATTCCTGGTCCCCTGAGGGTAGACTCTTCCACAGGGGATGAAAGTGGAGGGTCGGGTGGATTAGCACCTGGTCAGCTCCAATTAGCGATAGGGGAGTGGAGGTGCTTTTAGTCGCTCCCACACCACCCACATGGCTAAAATAGAATTGCAATGCAAGTTCAAAACTAGGAATAAGTCAGATTATTAGGAATAGAAGGACAAAGCAGAAATAAATATGTACAGTACTTGTATACAGATGGGGAAATATATATTTTTCCTGTAATAACTCGTTTACGTTTGTCTATCATTTTACTTTGTTATTTTTGCAATGTATAGAATCGTAATGCAGGTTCAAAACTAGGAATAAGTCTTATTATTAGAAATAGAGAGACAAAGCAGAAATAAATATGCATACAGACAGGAAAAAACATAATTTTCCCGTAATAACACGTTTACGTTTATCATTTTACCGTACTTTGTTATTTACGCAGTATATAGAATTGTAATGCAGATTCAAAACTGTAAGTCAGATTATTAGGTATAGAGAGACAAAGCAGAAATAAATATGTATACAGACGGGAAAAAAGTATTTTTCCCATAATAACATATTTACGTTTCTCTATCATTTTACTTTGTTATTTCACAGTATATGTTGCTGTCTGTGTGTCATGAGTGTGGGAAAGTATGATATTTTCTGCCTGAGTAAGGAAAAAGGGTAAAGCTGTATGTCCGCCTACACTTCACACGGTCAAAATATAAGGAAATACGTGGGGGCTGGCATCCGAGATATAAATACATAGCAGAATACAGTAACTTCTCAAATAACGTTAGGGTTAGGTTCCTGGAGAGGTTGCGTTAGTTAAATAAGCGTTATTTAAACATAATTTTCCCATAAGAAACAATGGTAATATTGGGGGTTACGTTCCTGGACTCTGAGAAAGTCTACCAATTTGGGGAGTTATGCTACTCTAAACTTAAAAGCAACAATATTAATTTGAAAGAAAATCCACGTAAAAAACAAAAACAGTATATTTGGGGAGAAATAAACAACATTTGAGCCCTAGTTGGGCCGAAGTGTTGTTTACTTCTCCCCAAATACACACTATTTTCGTTTTTTATGTGGATTTTCTTTCAATTCTGCTTCATTCACAGCATTGTGAAAGTTCTATCTATCTATCTATCTATTGCCAGACGCCTTAATCCCGTTCGGGGTGGCCACAAACAAATCGCCACCACGTCGCCCTGTCGCCCGCCATTTCACTGCCCAGCTCCCAACTCACACCCCCTTCTCTCATATACAACATTATTAATGCATTAGTAGGTCATAAAAACACTACAGTAAAAGCAACATTTTCATTACAGTAAGTAGGTCACAAACAATAACAACACACAGCCTCACTTCATCTATGCATCACTCGTCGTCTGCTGCTGTCCCTCCTCACCCCGCTCCCCAAACTTCCGCCACTCCTCACTCTAAATTTGTTGTCCCTCCTCGCTCTGCTGTCCTTCCTCTTCCTCTCCCGTGCTACTGGTGATGAAGATAACTCCCTTAAGTTTTTCTATTTTCTTCATAAAGAACTGCTCTTTCTTGGTCTGAGTGGTTTTCTTCTTTCTGTTCTGCAGCATCAAGTTGTAACAATTTAGATCTGCCATCACTTTCCTGGCCAAATTTTGTCTGAAAATGAGCCAAATTGCTCAGAATGTGGCCAAACTTCATTTTTTAATATTATAATTCGAATAAAACCAGTTTAACCAACAGGCAAAAAAAAAAAATTGTATTCATGCATAAACTGCCACACATGGTCTATCAGCTCAGGGCTGTCCAAGGCGCGCGCGTCTAATTTGAAACCATCATGTACGTGTAAAGTCGCGTTAAATTGAGAAACCCTTGTTAGTTAAACATATCTCCTTAAATATTTGCTCATGTTAAAACAAAAACATGTTTTTTAAAACTTGTGTTAGTTGAGAGGTTACTGTAATTACTCACCTCAAGTGCTTGGTGTGATGACAGGAGTCAGTGCAGGTGAACTTTTACCCATCTCTGCCCTCCCCTAGCAGGTCAGAAGTCAGTAGAGATAAGGCATTGTCTGGGAAACACAGTCTTTGTACAAAAGTCACTTGCAAAACATAATCTACTTTACACCCACTATCTCACACTTCTGTATCTTACTTCGTAACAGTACACTAAGTAATATACACTATGTACACTGCACTGCCTGTGAAGTGGTAGGAAGTGGTGAGGTGGCGAGAGAGGTGGAGCTTGGGATGGTGGTGAGGTGCTGCGTGTGGTGATGAGGCAGTGCAGGGTGAGTGCACCTGCACTCAGCCTTCCCTTCCTCCCCCACCTCTCCCTCAGTGGAGAGCCACTTCACCACTGTCTATCTCCTCTTTGGTGGTGATGGAGCTCTATGGAGAGGTGGTGGTGGCTTCTCCTCATTCTCTGAGATGTTGCTGTCGTCCTCCTTGGTAGAAGGAGAGTGATACCTCACATCACCACTTTCATTGCTACTCGCCACCATACTCTTCACTTCCAGGTCAGACCCAGTTCGGTCCTTGTCGCTCTCCCCCCCCACGAAGAAACAGTTCTGCCCTGATCTTGGGGCTGGTGAGCAGCCTACGGGGCCGGAGAGGGCGGCGCTGGGTGGGGGTAGGGGCAGGGAGAGAGATGGAACTTGGACGTCCACTCATCACGGAAGTGCGTGGTGTACTGACGTGTGGGGTGTATGGGAGTGTTGGGTTGGTCAGTCTGAAGATGTTTAGAATGTTCGTTCACTTCCCAATAATTTTCACCGTTTTTTATAGGTCACATTCAAACAACACCTGTGGCCATTTATTGGCTAAATGTCATTCGGTGCTGGCGGCCACGGAGGGGTTAATGGTTTTAATGTATTAAAATGGAAGAGTTGAGAGGTAGGATGGGACTGGAGTGTATTGGTGTTGTGATGATGAGAGGTAGATTGAGGTGGTTTGGACATGTGGAGAGGATGGGGGATGATAATTGGGTGAGGAAGGTGAGAAGTGTTAATATTGGGGGTGGGATTATGAGGGGTAGACCGAGAAAGACATGGGACGAGGTCATTAAGTGTGACCTTAGGGTTAAGGGACTGAACAGGGAGGCTGCAATGGATCATGCAGCATGGAGGGCCGCCATTAGGTGACCAAGGCCGACACATGCAAGCATGTTGGAGCCTTTAAAAACGAAAACGTGTCGTATATATGATTGATTTGTTTTCATGTGATGGCAGACCAAAAAAAAGACCTGGGACAAGGTCATAGTGTGACTTCAGGGATAAGGGATTAAATAGGGAGGCTGACAAAAATAGAGCAGTGTGAAGAGCTGGCTTTAGACAATCAAGGCCAACGCATGTAAGCATGTTGGAGCCTTCATAAATGATACGATACAATTCGATGACCATAAGACTGATCTATGCAGCTTACGGCACCATAGAACCTCATTATTTGAATTGTATTTGGGTTGAGTCCAGTGAAGGGATAGAAGAGCCGGAATATTGTTGTTGTTTTGGCCCCAGACCCATCTGGATGTGAACCCAGTAGACTGTAGGCTGCAGTTTCCGTTTTGTAGTCCATCATCCTGTCTTTGAAGGATGGAGAGGGAGCTGAGTTTTTTTCTGTAAAAGTAAATGTGCCCGACTTTGTGATAGCTGAGGGTGCTCACCATGCACTCACTTGATGTAGTGCTGCTTTGGGTGTCTGCCCTTTCCTCTCTTCCATCCTTCCTCTTCTGTCTTTCTTTTCTTCATTCTTTCCTCTTCCTCCTTTCTGTGGGTGACTTTACACTCCCTCTTCTGTCTGTCATTCCTTCATTCTTTCCTCTTCCTTCTGGCTATGGGTGACTCTACACTGAGTGACAATTCAAATGGTTTCCTGTAAACCAGGAAACCATTTACCATGCTGGGTGGTAACTATATAACCAAATTATGGGACCTGGTGGTTTAGTGAGTAATTAAGGCACTCCAGTCAGATTGAACCAGTGCAGGTTTTTATCAAAGGGGTGGTTGGGGTTTATTGCTCATGTAATGCCACTCAGGGATGAGTGAGACTGGTTACTCTCATCAGGACCAACTTGTCTAGCCCCAGGCTCCTACGCTTCTCATGGGGCAACATAGGATTGGATGATGGATGGATGGAAATGTACTGGACTCTAGTCGCATAGCTTCAGACTGTTACACTTCAGAGGGGGGTAACATTGGATATGCAACTCTTGTTTATACAATATAGTCAGTATGTTTTACCTGATGAAACTAGAGTGCTCCCACAGTTTGGAATATTAAGTCAGAATTGTATGTAATTCAGTGAATTGTAGTTATAAGATAAGAATAAGTCTGCTTTGGTAATAGTCAGATAGACTGTGGATTCTAACTACGTTTGACCATCATCTAAGCTGAAAGGGGTTGAGAACTATAATTCAGGTTAAAGAGGTGCATTATAGTGAGGACTTACTGTACTGGCTTTTTGAATGGGTCATTCCTACACACAATAAGCCAACATCATGTCGGCATATTGTGTGTAGGAATGACCCTTGTGTATCTTGCTGTACTGTACTGATAACAAACACTCAGCCTGGCTTACTTTTCATGTTTACTCCTACACTAACATTTACTAAACCCCATCCAGTATGATTTTGCCACTAC
Organism: Coenobita brevimanus; assembly: GCF_032717465.1. Taxonomy (NCBI): domain Eukaryota; kingdom Metazoa; phylum Arthropoda; class Malacostraca; order Decapoda; family Coenobitidae; genus Coenobita; species Coenobita brevimanus. Next base: position 261,211 of record NC_136999.1, on the reverse strand, counting down.
TCATGCACTTGCCATTGTTATCGCATTCAAAGTCTTCTGTCACACTGTCCCTACATTAACACTCTAAATCTGGGTGATGATTATTTTTAGTAAACCACTTCAGTATGAAGACATTTTTTTTATTTTATTTTTTTTTTTCCTTATTCTTGCTAATTCAGACGTTTTAGCTTAGGAGGGACTTTGAATGGGAGGAATTAGATATGGCTCTCATTAACTACTGTGGGTCTTTCCTAAGAATAAAATTGTTTGGCAGCAGCGAGAATAAAATGAAAAAATGTGTCATCAGGTTGGAGAGATTAACACCAGCTGGTCAGTGCTTTTTATAAAGAAAGTTGCGACAACTTTGCCAATGGACCTGTCATGTGTACTTCTAGTTAGTTAGGAAAATGTTCCAGGACTCATACATATAATTTTAAGAATTTTAAAATGTTAACATAGCATATTAAATGTTGAACACTAAATAATTACCGTTAAAAGTGGAAAACATTCAGATCGTGCATCGCAGGTAAACAACATGGCCTTGGTTCAAACACAGTTGTTGTAACTCTCTCTATAGAAGGCTTTTGTCCTGATACCTGGCAGTTTTTATTCAGAAAGGACTATCATACTGAAGGCTGTATCTAACCCCACAGTTTGAAAAGTCTATCCAAAGCTCAGTAAAATTATCAGGATATGGCAGAAATACAATGAAAAGGACATTCCTGGGCCCTGTGCATCAAAACTTAACATAGTTTTGGTTTTACTGCCTATAGATTTTTTTTATTACTTTTCATGTTTATTTACTGTATTATTTATTTTTTGCTTCCATATAAACAGCTGTGAATCACTTATAGATAACTCTGTAATGCTGAAGGTCATGTTCTATGAGGCTTTAAAGATTTTGTGACATTTATTCCTTAGCGAATTATTATGGTGCATATCAGTATCCTCTTGCATGTTATTGAGCCAGACATGTTGATATTATAACTTTATAACACACAAGAGAATGTTAAAATGTAATAAGCAAAAATCACTGAGGAAGAGTTGCTTTGAAACCTTTTATGACATGTAGCATTCAGCTTTACAACTGAAGTTGTTAAATTTCGAAGACAGTCTCCACTTTATAAGAATGATGTGGGTAAAGTCTGAACCCTCACAAGGCATCAGTTCACTTGATCTCCACCTTCTCAGCTCATGTGTTGAGTGTTGGGCACAGAGATATTATTATTTGGCATTGTATGGCTCACCAGAATAGATCTGCCAGGATTTGTCTTGTATGAATGTGAAAATTGGTAAGAATGTAAACATTGTTTGCACACACACACACACACACACACACACACACACACACACACACACACACACACACACACACACACACACACACACACACACACACACACACACACACACACACACACACACACACACACTAAGAAGAGAGGTGATAAAGACGTAAGGAAATTCAGTTTCCCAAACAGAGCAATTGATCAATGGAATGCACTACCGAATGAAATAGTGTGTGCCAAAACAATTCACAAATTTAAGGATATGTACGATAAATATGGTTTAAGACATGGGACGGTACGAGCTTGACTCATTCCTGTAAAGATACAATTAGGTAAGAACACACACACACACACACACACACACACACACACACACACACACACACACACACACGATGTATGTATTTTGCAGAGAACTAAAAGTTGAAGTTGGCTTGTAAGAAAATTCTGATACATTTTAACACTGTATCACAAATACTGCTATAATTGGTGCATTTCTGTCAGTATCATGTGATGCATTGTGGTATAGCATTGAAGACACTCTACTCACAGTTGGAACTGTTAGTGAAATCTCTTATATCCATATTACACTATATCATGCAAATACTGCTGGACTTGTTGCAATTCTGTCATTATCAAATGTGTATGGTGGGTGTGGCACAGATAACACCTCTTTTAGTTGGAACTCTTAATTTAGTAAATCTGCTTGTTCTGCAAGTGTTTGTAATAGGAATGCATGGAAATGAGTAATACTGGGTTGCTATTGATTGTATTTAGGACAATATGATGATATTTATGATGATTATACCCTTTATAAACAGTTAGGTGAGTCTTAGGATATTATTTTAAATGGTTTTGGAGATTTTGTTGCACGTCTTTCTAAACTTATATTTTTTTATTCTGCATTTTCTATCTTAGTGTCCCCTTGTATGGTGTTAATACAAAATGTGTTGATACAGGTATACCCCAGCTTAACGATGCAATTGGTTAAGTAAAAATGCATCGCTAGGTGGAGTATCGTATATCGGGGTATTTTTAACATGTAAAGTATAGGGATGCGTTTTTGAGCCTTGGGTTTCCCCCCCAACCAAGTCCTAAATCCACCCAAATGAGTCCAAAAAGAAATTTCTAGCTAACCTAAACCCCCCAAATAGCTTTAAAAACAAGCTAAAAAAAAAACAAAGCAGTTTATAGCTCACCTAAACCCAAAAATAAAATCTGGAAGTCGTCAAATATGTCTGGAAAAAATCAAACTTAGTAAACTGTACCCCAAAATGACAATGTTCACCCCATCTATGACTAAAACACATTAATAAAAGTCTAAAAACATGTTCACCCCATCTATGACTAAAACACATTAATAAAAGTCTAAAAACAGTTTATAAATCAACCTAAACACAAAATTTAAATCTAAAATATCATCAAAACTGGTTTTTAAAAAATCTGAACCCATCATTAAACTGACGTTTGGCCATGGTTAGGCGGGGTATGGTGGTATTTCTAGCCACGTTGCTAAGCCGGGGTATTGTAAATCGGGGTATACCTGTATTTAAACCATATAAGTAACAGACAAGGGAATGTCAAGGTGTGATATGCAATATAGATCACTAAAAAAGAAGCACTACAGTCTCCCATGCCATTTAGAAGATGAACCTCAGTCAGATTTGGCATCCCTTTTTAACGTGACAGCATTGATGTGGATGTGATAGGAAGCGTTATGAGGAACACACTGAGGTGGTTTGGCCATGTGGAGAGGATGGAGGGTGAAACTCTGACGAAGAGAGTGTATGTGAGTGAGGTGGAAGGGGAGAGAGGGAGGGGGAGGCCGAGGATGAGATGGAGGGATGGGGTGGAAAGGTATATGAGAGAGGGGGGTGTGAGTTGGGAGAAGGGGAGTGAAATGGCGGGGGACAGGGCGACTTGGAGGCGATTTGTTTGTGGCCACCCCAAACGGGATTGAGGCGTCTGGCAATAGATAGAATAGATAGATAGCATTCAGATTGACTCTGTCAGATACATTTATGTGAAACTACAAAATATAGTGAAAGTTTTTGGCATATCAGATAGAGCCAGGATTCTGAGGGCTTGAATGATGAGTGAATGGAAGCATGTCCCTTCTGAGTGGGCAGACTTGGACTGTCTGGATGTTGCTACTCCTCACCCTGCCCAAGGATGGGAAAGGAGGTCCAGATGATGATGATGATGACCTGTCAGTACTATGCTCAGTGAATGTTAATTTACTGGCAAAGTTTCATCTCGTCTGGTTAGATGTAGGGAAAAGCCATTTAGGGAGCTACAGTTCAAAACTTTCCAATACATTTCAGGAGCATTATTTTGGTTCAGTTCACAATGTATCATTTGTAGCAGAAAAATTGCCATGTTAATTAGGAATGAACAGTGCATTTGCAACATAGCCCTTAGTATTTTGTGGATATATTTGGGGAAATCACTTATCTTTGATAAGAAAGCTCCACCCATCCCTCTATTATAGCTTATACTTTGATTTTAAAAAGTTTGTCCAGTTTCTTGATTTAGTGGCACTTTTGTTGTTCATCATGTAAAGGTTAGTTATTTAGAGTATCACTCACTGTCTCAAGTGTGGAAAAGCTTCCCTGGTAACTTATGTCAGTGGTCATGGTACATTTAAGCCCAGGGAGAGACACCTTAGGCTGCATCCTTACCAAGCTTTTGTTGATGTGGGCAGTTGCAGGAGTTCTGTTGTACTCTGACCCCTAGAAATTCTTGCCTTCACATGTGTCCATTTGGGCCACTTGTATATGTTGCAGTGATGCAGAACTCCTGCTTCTAACCACCCTTGCAAGCAGGCATTTGGTGTGGATGCAGCCATAGGTCTGTGATGCTGAAGAACATTATTGGCCCCTCACCCATTGACTGTACTGGCATACTATTATGCTTATTCCACAGAAAAAAAATAACCTCTGTTGTAAATCCTGATCTGATATATCCTGTTCAGTATGTGTGACAAGCTGATTACTGAAGTCTACTACTTATTAGCAAGCTCCTGGTTGGCTTTCCAGGCCCCTTTTGGAACCGGTCCCTAGTGTTTTAATACCACTGACACTCCCAGATGCTTGGTACTGTCACAAGATATGTTGGACACATTGCACTGTACTGCACAGGAAGGGTGATAGTGTACATTCCTCTTAGTTGTGTGTTTGTATGCAGGCTCTAAGTTGCAAGCCATGTGGCAGTGCTCTGTTAGTTGATATTTGACTGGATTGGCTCCTTTATAATTATGAAATATGCTATGGAAACTGTAATTCATTCTTTTTAATTTGATGGAGATTTTTGTCCTTTTGGTTATTTTCCATGGCTCAGTGGGAGAATAAGACAGTACCATGGCTCTACATCCTTGCCATAACATTTTATCATGACAGACACCCTGTTCTAGTGTTAATTTCATTTTATAGCTCAGCATGCAAGATGGATTTATGCCAGTTTTACAGCAGTACTCCTTTTATGCTAACGTGGCCTAAAATTGCCATCTTTTCACATGGAGTGTTGAGTTCTAACAGAAAATTAACATTAGAATATGGTATCAGTCATGAAGAAGTGCAAAGTAGGAGATGTAGAGCCATACTGTTGTCTGTTTCTACCATTAAACTAGGCTACATGAAATAAGCTGCAAAAAGACAAAAATATGGACAAAGTTAAATTAAGAGAAGTATAGTTAAAATGAACAGATTATATGTACAGTAACTACAGATTACCAAAGTAGGTTTCTTGATTTAATATTGATTGAAATTTGAAGCCTGTCTGTAAAAATGGAACTGTTGAGGACTGTACTGAGCAGTTGGTGTGGCCAGTGGCCAGGGATGCTGCTGTCTTAACAAGATGGTGATTTGACAACACTGGTCTTGTTAGTCTTGTGTTGGCGATTGAAGTGGTTTTGTGTGGTGTGTGTATGTGTGTGTGTTTTTTTGTACATGCATTTGTGTGTGGTGGTTATTACTGAGTCTATTAACTGTTTTTTAAGAGTAATTTATTAATATACTGAGACTGCCAGTCTAACTGCTCAAAACATACCTTTAATTATACAGATATATTGGCCTTAACATAGGTAACCTGCAGCATAAATGCTATATAGAATATTATATAGTTAATTACCTCACTGACAAAGGATATGTTAGTTTAAGTCTTAGGTATCCAGTATACATAATGTGTTGTATGTTAGTTTATTGACTTCATAGTATAGTTTTTTAACCCCCTTGAATCTGGGTGATGTTCTTTTTCATTTCTTTTTGTTGCTACCAGGTGATTTTATTCAACTTAACGCATCTGGTGTTCCCAGGCGGTCACCCATCCAAGTACTAAGCAACGTTGGGTCTGGTTAGTACTTGGATGGGTGACCGCCTGGGAACACCAGATGCTGTTGGCATCCCTACGTCAAGTGGGGTTGGTGGAGGATTAGTGCCCCTCCCTGTAAAACAATTAACTCTAAGCCCTTGGCCACCCTGTCTGGGATACATGGCGTCTGGCAATGAATGAATGAATGAACCCTTCGTTAGTCAGGTGGGGTGTTTTGACACCCCAAATTTTTTTTAAAACTCAGATTTCCTAGCTAGTAATTCGAGTATTTCTCTCCGTTCCATTACTCTAATGATTCAGTGAAGGGAGGGAGCATGTGGATTGGTTTAGTCCTGCCTCTGCTGTAGTGAGAGAGAGGGGCACTTCCCCCCCCCCAGGTGTCCAGTCACCCCATCAAACTAGCCATTTAGATCATATTGTGATATAGATTGCTTTTTTATATTATTTTTGCATATTGTTTATCATTATACTGATTTTAAAAATCACAATGTATTTTCCTGTGCGTGTTTACCCTGACAAATGAGATATGAGTCCATCTGCTATTTTTTTACTGATATTATAATTTATTGTATTTTATTATTATAAATTAATAAACATATTTGAGAGGACTCTCCCTATTTACTAAGGGGTCTTTGTATGCAGCATGTGTTAGGAGTGTAATGCTGTATGGTAGTGAGACCTGGGCAGTAAAGGAGGAGGATATTCGCAGGCTCAGACGTACAGAAATGACAGTAATTAGGTGGATGTGCAGTGCGTCACTGCATGCATGGCCTGGGGGGGCTGGGTTTACGATGGAAGAGTTGAGAGGAAGGATGGGACTGGAGTGTATTGGTGTTGTGATGAGGAGAGGTAGATTGAGATGGTTTGGGCATGTGGAGAGGATAGGGGATGATAATTGGGTGCAGAAGGTGAGAAGTGTTAATGTTGGGGGTGGGGTTGTGAGGGGTAGACCGAGAAAGACGTCGGACGAGGTCATTAAGTGTGAACTCAGGGTTAAGGGACCGAACAGGGAGACTGCCAGAGATCGTGCAGCATGGAGAGCCGCCATTAGGTGACCAAGGCCGACACATGCAAGCATGATGGAGCCTTCAAAAACGAAAACGAAAATGAATAAACACCACCTATAAGGCATTCAATCTTTTCATTAGTGATAGTGATTGCAGAGATATGCCAAAGTGGCATTATGAATTTATTTTACATGTTAGTAACACTACATGTATTTTTGTATTGGGGTGTTGTAACATCCCACTGGACTAACCACGTTTGAATACCCTACAGGACTAATGAAGGGTTAAGAAAGGCCTTTTATATTGAAGAGGTTTATCAAGGCTATGGCAGTAACAGTAGTAGGCACAACCACAGGCTCTTCCTAATGTGAACTCAGTGGACTGCAGGCCAGAGATGCCCTTCTTCTGTTGCCCTCTATCCTCCTTTCAGGAGATAAGGAGGGGACTGAAAGGTATTCATTTAACCAGGCAGCCCCACTGCTTGGTCATATTGGTGCTGCCATGTGAAGGCATCCCTGTCCAACATCAAGGCTGTGATGCTGGAGAGTGACACCTTCGTCTGATAGCACCAATATATTACCAGATGACTCCACTCCATGGTTATGTGAAAGTCCCCTTCTATCTCAAAATTGTGAACTGTATTAGAAAGATGATTTTAGCCCGCTGTCCACTGGGTTCATGTCCAAATGAGTCTGGAGCCACAACAGCAACAGTAACAACAAACAAGGTTACATCTAACCCACGTAGTTTGAAAACTTGATCTTAAACTAGGTCAAATTATCAGAATGTGGCAAGAATAAGATGAATAAAAGACATCCCCAGGTTAAGTGGGTTATCTTCTTGTCTTTGGCAGTGAGGCTGCTACAGACATGTTGCTGGAAATGTTTTGAGAACTGTCACCTGGTATTCACATTTTTTTGAAGAAATTCCCATATCATCTTGAAATTCTTGCAGTGTGAAAAAATAGCAAAGTAAATCTTTATAGGTGATATGTGGATACAGGATGATTCAAAAGTCAGATTACATGGGGAATATTGTATTATGCTGTGGTGCAGTGGCAGTGCACTTGTGTGAACATTACTCCCAGTGATGTACTGTAATATTTTTCTGAGCCTCATGGGACTTATGGTGTCAGTGACACCCATGATACAGTATTTCCTTGTGTAACCTGCCATTTGAAACACCATATATAGTTGCTAGGTAGTAATGTGCATTGTTGATGTGGTGTTGCAGGGTGACAGGATTCAGGTTATTACGGCAAGCATGGAACAAAGTATTAGTGAGTCTGCGGCGTCGGGGCCGTGTGCGGGTCCTGGGCCGGGTCCGGGTAAGGCAGAGATCCCTGGGGTGGAAGAGAGGCTGCGGGCGGCCCATGCCACCTGCCAAGCTCTCACAGCTAAAGTGGACAAACTGACGAGACTCAACCAGCAACTCAACCAATGTTTGGAGGACAAGGAACAAGAGAAGGAGGGCACAGCAAAGACCATAGCCATGTTAGAGTTCAATAATGAACACAGCAAAAATAAGGTAAGAGCAGAAGTACAACCACATCACCATTACAACATAGGAGTGGATTGTTTCTTTTGTTTATGAACGTGAATACTATGGGTAATATGAAATACTTTTAAATTATCTCAGGGAATGCAAAACTAAATGGTAGACATGTTAGAGTAGCAGGTGAGGAGGGGTCATATTCTTGATGGCTTAGTAGACTTTCTAGCACACCTTTTTTTATTGATTTATTTTGCATATTAAAGCCTACTGTTGCCTTGTACAGTATATTATACAGGTGTATGCCATTTTAGTATCAGCACTGGTTGCATAAATAACATCAAGGAATAAGCAGGTAAGGAGGAGGTGCTAGACAGCCCATAAGCTAAGAATGATGTGGACACAATTGTTTACTAGCATAAAGGCTGAACAAAAGCAACATTGCTTCCAAGCAGTGCATTATTTTCTCTCATTTATGAACTTGAGTATTATAGCTGATATATAATACATGTTGATTTAGTGTAGGAATATTTCATGGTAGTTATCAGTATTTGCAGTGATAAAATATTGCCAACTGCAGTACTGTTCACACTATACTTTGTCCCAGCCAACTGTTTCTTAGATTCTAACCTTCTGACCATCACCTCTAATAGACTAAGGTAATTTTCTTCATATTAATAAAATGATGGTATGTGTCACACAGTATGTTCATATTCATACATAAATTTTACACTAACTATCCTTGACTCAGATGGTGACACTGAGAGAGTTTGGCTGTACTGACAAGTTGGCTAACATGGAGTGTAGCTTGTATCTGTTGTTCTACTTATACTTGTGTATTCAGGTGCACAATATGGAGCTGTCCCTTCAAGACCTGAGGAAACAGATTGAGATTCTCACAAAGGAGAAGGATCGGCTGGTGCATCACCTTCGAGAAGGCTCGTCCTCGGGCCTGTATGACGAGCTGACCCGAGAGAAAGAGGAGCTGGGTGAGCGACTCACATCGGAGAGGGACGAGCTCCAGCGTTGTCTTACCCGAGAAAAAGTTGAGCTGCAGGAGCGGCTGACTCAGGAGAAGGAAGAGCTGGAGGAGCTACACCACACTCAGAGCAAGAAATTACAGGAGCAGTTAGACGGCCTTCTTGAAATTAGGTTAGAACTTGAGCAGTTTGTTCCCCTCATCCTGCTTCATCCCTTCAGCCAGAGGATAATGTCATTTTCATATAAGTATTGCTACTGCCAGGAAGTTACATGTAGCATTTGGGGGACTTCCTGTGTTGAAGAGTTTAGAAACAATCTCCATTAACTTCTTCACTGTGAGAGGTTTATTGGAGAGGGACACCTTCACGTGGTGGCATCAGTATAACCAGTTGGTTCTGCTGCGCGACTGTAAAAATATACCTCAGCACCCCTCCTATCCCAGGAAAGGGAGGATGGTGGATTGAAGGAGGACAGTGTTCAGATGTCCCTGGGGTTATGACTGCTGTACTGTTACTGCCGTGAAAAACCTGTCACTAAGCAGAACAGACACCTGGAAATTGCAAGAATAACATATGAAAGATGTCCGTTAGTTAAGGGATTAACTTCACACATCTCTATACTCCTGTTAACTAAACCCCTCTTAGAAGCATTTTGTATATTCATTACTATTACGTCAATAGACTTAACCTCCTAACTAACCCCCCAGGCCTTGCGTTCAAAGACAACTACGCATCCATCTTACCACTGTCATTGTTGTACATTTGAGTATACAAATATTCTCTTCCTTTAGTGCTCATTTCACACTACCACATAGCATTGCTTTCCTAACACATGTATGTGGTGTGTGTTGGGAGTGTGTAATGCTATATGGTAATGAGACCTGGGCAGTAAAGGAAAAGGATATTCATAGACTCAAACATACAGGAATGACGGTAGTCTACTTAGATGGATGTGCAGTGAGTCCTTAAATGTGAGGCTTGGGGAGGCTAGGTTTGTGACTGAAGAGTGGAGAGGAAGGATGGGACTTAAATGTATTGTTGTTGTGATAAGGAGCAGTAGATTGAGATGGTTTGGGCATGTTGAGAGGATGGAGGATGACAGTTGGGTGTGGAAGGTGAGAAGTGTGAACTTCAAGGGTAGGGTTGCGAGAGATTGACCTAAAAGACCTGGGATGATGTCATAGAATGTGACCTCAGGGATAAGGAACTGAATAGAGAGGCTGCCAGAGATTGAGCAGCATCGAAAACCACCATTAGGTGACCAAGACTGATGCTTGCAAGCATGTTGGAACCTTTATAAACAATATGATGTCATATGAACTGTAACAACATTTTTAGTTTATTCTTTCTTCTCTCATATGATTTTGTTCAACAAAGAGATCTTACATTCATAGGGATACTGAAGAATATATCAAAACCCTTCAGTATGAAAAGCAAATCTTAAAATGATTACATTCATCTAGAGGGTGCAGAAATGAGAAACAGCATTAATTGTTGAACTAAACGACTTAATCTTGTGTGCTAAAGATGAGGTGGCAAGAGACTTTACTAGCATGGTTGTTAAATATCAAACCCTATAGTCCAAGGTTGAAGTAAATATTCAGGGGTTAGGCTGTGTGTGCACCATATGCTAGTTGGTATGGGTGGGAATTCTGCATCACTGCAACCCATAGATGTTCTGGTCTGCACCTCCTGCCCGCAACTGTCCACACCAAAAGCGTTTGGTTTGGACATGGCCATGCCAGAATAAAGTAAAAACATATCCCTGTACTAAAGATGTCAAGGCATCTACACCCTGAAGAATTAGGAAGAGACTGACTAACCATGTTTTATTGAGGTCAGGTGAGTATGGAAGTTAAGAAGTCACTGCATGATAGTATTGTGATCCCGACCCTGACGTATGGAAGTGAGGCATGGACCTTACAAGAGGGGAACAAGTCAAGAGTGAGAGCAGTGGAAATGAGTTACTTGAGAGGAGCATGTGGAGTGACGTGGAGGGACAGGTTGACGAATGAAGAAGTGAAGGAACACTGTGGGGTGGATGTGGATGTGGTTGAGAAGATTAGGAGAAATACACTGAGGTGGTTTGGACATGTGAAGAGAATGGAGAATGAAAGACTGACCAAGAGGGTGTATGTAGGTGAGGTGGAGGGAGGGAGAGGGAGAGGTAGACTGAGGATGAGGTGGAGGGATGGAGTTGAGAGGTATATGAGGGACGGGGGGGTGAGTTGGGGGGAGGGTAGTCAAATGGTGGGTGACAGAGCGACTTGGAGGCTTTTTGTCTGCGGCCACCCTTTGTGGGATTAGGGCGTCGGGCTATAGATAGATAGATAGATAGGTATTTGTAACTGATTTGAAACAGGTTGTTTATTAGATTTACCATAATTCAGTAGATATCAATGAGTAATTTGCCTTTGCTTCCCTCAGACAAGGATATGAGAAACAAATTGGTCAGATAGAAACCAACAATGCTGAGATGCACATTAAGATTGGCGCAGTGCAGCTGGAGAGGGACGCAGCAAGGTCTGAGGTGCAGGAGCTGGCTGCACTGAAGTTAGAACTGGAGGGCAAGATGGGAGACCTGAGTCAGCATAAGGAGAGGCTGGAGGAGGAAATTGGGGCACACAAGGCAACCATAGGAGACCTGGAAGACAAAGTAGAGAGTGCAGAGGGTAGGATACAGGCCATGACCGAGGCAGCAAACACGTTACAGAATAACATCCTGAACCTACAGAAGCAGGTGGAGGGGCTCAACCAGACCTGCGGGAAGCTGGCTCGGGACCTGGAAGCTGAGAGTAAATTGAGGCTAGACACGCAGGCACAGCTAGCTGAGGTACAGAAAGCAAAGAGGCAGGTTGAGGAAAAACTGAGTGCTGATCAGGTGGATAGACAGCAGCGGGACAAGAGAAAAAATGCCGATCAGTTGACCAAACACCAGGTGGAGGAGAGACTAAGTGCTGACCAAGTGACTAAAGATTGGGTGGGTGGACAAATGGAGGATGTGGCAGTCTCGACTACAGCGCTTTTAGAGGCCAAACAAAAATGTGTGGAGCTCCAGGTTAATGTGACACAACTGGAGGCAGACAATAGGATCCTAAAGGAAAGACTGAGGCAGCAGAGCTACTCTCCCTACGACACAAGTGAAGTAGATGTAGGCAGCGAACAGTTAACTGAAAAAATGATAACGAATACCAAGCAACGAAACTCTGATGATGAGGAGATGACGAGGTTAAGAGCAGTGGTGAAGGAGAAGGATGAAGAACTAACTCAGATAAGGCAAAGCCTGAAGGATCTTCAAGAGAGGTTAAGGTTGGTTTTCATAGTTTTCAGAGAGTTGTATGAAACTGTGAAATGCTCTTGTCTAGTATTGTACTGTTGCAGACATTGATTTTGATTGACTTCCAGAAAAGCATGTGAAACCAGTGATTTGATGATCAGAGCCCAATGAATTCCTCAGAATGTAGTGTAAGAGTTTCATAATTGTTCAGATAACCAGTATACCAGATCAGTATTGCTGTCCGCGGTTGTACAGGGTTGTCTTTTTGCATAATAATGATCCATAATATGAGATGTTCATCAAAATGGGATGTATAGTTGTTAAAGATGTGCAGAAGTAAGTGAAATTTTAAGTACATTCCAACATTTTTTGTTCCATATAATAGAGAGAGCCACAGTTTTGGGGAAGTCATACAGCTTCAGAGTACAGCCTAGTACATCCTTGGTCTTCTATAACAAAATGTCTTGTCTTCTCATCTCATGACTTAGCTTATAGTCTGTTGTCTGTTCTAAACTGAGATACACTTGGCCACAGCTCACAGCCCTCCACACCTGCTCATGCCCCTTCACTTAATTCTATCAACTGTAACCATAATTCTGACTTGGAATTTACTGTAGCGAAAGGTGATGGTGTCAGAGTGAAGGAGTATGGGTGGGGTAGGGGTGTAAGTTGTGGTTGTGTATAATTCTGATTTGGAATAGATTTTCTTTCTTTTTCTTTCTTTCCTCCTCCTCCTCCTCCTCCTCCTCCTCCTCCTCCTCCACCAAGTGATAAAAATAAATACGATGCCCTTTGATGAAAAGCCAAAAAATTAATTAAATGCAGTAAGAAAAACCTTGAGGCACATATTGCAAGTATCAGTAAATCAAATCCCAAAGAATTTTTCAGTTACATAAGAAGTAAAAAGGTAATAACTCCATCAATTGGTCCCTTAGTCACAGTTAACGGAGAGCACACTGACGATGAGACTATGATGACGAAAATTCTTAATACTTTCTTCACGTCAGTAATCCCTCTAATATCCGAATGCCCAATATCCGAACATCCCCACTAACCGGACATAATCGTCCTGGGATCCAATATTCCCAAAATGGTCCGGGGGGGGGGGGGGGGGGAATCCGCCCGCAATTTGAACTTGCCGCGCGCGGCACCTGACAGCATTGTCGTGGCGCGTCATTCCTCCGACGTCCGATAGAGCGCCGCTGCATCCTCCCCACTTTCCGCCATCACCACGACCCAGCGACGCACCCCTAGGTCACCTGCCAGTGATACTCTCGGACTCTGACAGTGATTAAACAGCAAGAACTTCTTCACTAGACCACACGGGAATTTACAGTGTTGTGCAGTGAAAAAAACAGTGTGTTGTGTTAAGGATTTACAGTTGTGAGTGAAAAGACTAATTTGGAACAAAATTTAACGTAAATAGACTTGTTTGTTTTTGCTTTAGAAAATTATTAGAAGAATGGGAAAAGTTAAAGTGCAGAGTGCAACACTTAATAAGTTACAATGGAGCATTAGTTAGACAAGAGTGTGCACTGTGAAGAGAACGGACTTCTGAGTGCGATTGACTAAGTTCAGTGCAAGACTTCATGAACAGTGTACTGGAAGTGCTTCAGGAAATCCTTCTTACTGTCAGAGTCTGAGAGGAGGCGGTTATTCATCGAGGTGGCCATGGACTTGCTGTAAGTAGGCAGAATGGTTCATACTGTACTTTTTTCCATACTGTACCTACCTCAAACACCTCATTTCACTCTTTAATGTCCTTTATTGGTGTGAATAGGGTGTTAGGAGCTATGCATGTGCAGTAGGAATGTGTTTTTCTGAGTTAGGCTAGGTTAGGGTCCATAAGTACCAGTCCAGGAGCCAGTAACCAGAATGTTTAATATTGTATGAACCTACTTCTAAACCCTCATTTTATGCTTCTTTTGCATTTATTTCAGTCATTTATGTGCCTTATTGGTGTGATTTGGGTCTTAAATAGGTGCTAGGATGTCCAGAGGGAGTTGTATAGGTGTTTCTTTGAGTTAGGGTCCATAAGTACAAGTCCATAAGCTGGGGCCCAATATCCGGACTTGACCAGTATCCGGACCTGCCTATGCCCCTATTACGTCGGATATTGGAGGGATTACTGTATTTACAACAGAAAATATACATACGATTCTTACTGTTTCCCCCATTCCTATACAAGAGGGCAACATGATCACTGACATTACAGTTAGCAATTGCGACGTATTGCTTGCATAAACAAATTAAAAGAGAATAAAACAACAGGACCAGACTAAATATCACCATGTGTATTGAAGGAACTACAGAATGAAATATCAAAGCCTTTATCTGAACTTTTTAACTTATCACTTAAGAGCAGTAAGGTGCCACATGAATGGAAGCTTGCTAACGTAACCACATTATTCAAAAAGGGCAACTTAGCCCAACCAGAAAACTACTGCCCAATTAGTTTAACATAGGTGGTTTGCAAATTGCTTGAAACTATTATCAGAGACAAGTTTGTGAAACACTTAGAAACAAACAATCTCACAAAAGATTCGCAACATGGTTTTTGTAATAATTGCTCTTGCCTCACGAATCTTCTTGACTTTTTCAGTGATATACTGAACATGTATGACGAGACTAAATCTGTTGATGTGGTCTGCCATGATTTTCAAAAGGCTTTTGACAAAGTTCCACACAAAAGACTCCTTCAGAAGCTAAAGGCACATGGTTTCAGCGGCAGTGTTCTCGGGTGGGTAGAAAATTGGCTCACTGGATGAAAGAAAAGAGTTGTAATAAATGGAAAAGAGTCAGACTGGATAAACATTACAGGTGGAGTGCCGCAGGGTTCAGTGTTAGGTCCTGTTTTTTTCTTAATATTTGTAGATGATATTGACGAAGGATTGTGTTGTAAGATTTCAAAATTAGCTGATGATACTAAAATAGGTACCAGAGCAGATAGAGCACTGCAAAGGCAGGCAATTCAGAGAGATCTTGATCAATTGTTTAACTGGGCCCAAGTCTGGCAAATGGATTTCAGTATTAATAAATGCAAAGCGCTAAACATTGGCAGTAAAAATGTAAGAGCTAGTTATAGCATGAATAATGTCCAACTTGATAGGGTAAACCATGAAGAAGCCTTAGGAGTTATAATAACAATGATTTGAAACCAAGCAAACAATGTACAGAAGCTGTGAAAAAAGCCAATATATTGATTAGATTCATAGCAGAGCATTTGAATATAAATCCGATAATATTGTCCTCACTTTGTGTAATTCCTTAGTACGCCCGCTCTTGGAGTATTGCATTCAGTTTTAGTCACCGTATTATAAAAAGGATATGGAAAAGCTTGAAAGAGTGCAGTGAAGGATGACAAAGATGATACCTAAATTGAGAAATAAACCGTATGAGGAACTTTTAGAAACCCTGAATCTATTTACCCTAACTAAACAGATGATACGAGGAGACTTAATTCAAGTATTCAAAATATTCAAAGGACATGATAACATGGCTGTTGATAAATACTTCACAGTTGATCACTCGAATTATACTAGCGGCAACGGGCATAAAATAATTGGCAAACGATTCCAGTCGCATGTAGCTTAGCATTTATTCTTCAATGTAGTTGTAAATATTTGGAATAAATTGCCCTCCAGTGTAGTAAATTGTAATACATTACAAACCTTTAAAGGTCACTTGGATAAGTATTTGTTGCCTAACCCCCAGCTTAATATGTTTACTCCTGAATAAAACACTTGTGTTTGTATAATTTTTTATTTTATATTATTTTATTTTTTTAAAGCCTGGATCAATTTATTAAATGCAAATATAGTATATGCTCAGACTAAGATATGCACAGATGCCCCTGAGTTAACAGTCACTACTCATGCTTTTGACCTGTGATGGGCTGTGGATCACTGAGGGTCCCTGTTAGTTAAGCAACCACCATCGGAATTTTTTTAATGTACCATGGGTCACTGCTTCAGGAGGTGACTTGTGTGCTTCACCTGCATGGGAAAGTTCCTGGGGCCTGATTGACTGCTGCTTACCTTAGTAGCGCCAGGCAAGGCTGCCACGCCACTCCTGAACATCCATACTGTGCACTGTGCAATTTCCATGCTGTGTCCTCAGACACCCCGTTAACTCAACGTACCCGTACATACTGTAGTGTCATGCATTAGTTATTTATTTATTCGTTTATTAATTTTACCTTACTAATTTCTCTTTCAGGTTATTCATACTGCAAGCTTATAGATAATGTATTAAAGAATGTAGCTTTTCCATTTTGGTCTTTCTTGTGAAATTTCCACATCAGTTTTTCCATGCTGTTTGGTGGTTTTTCCCACTTTTTCTTGCCAGTTTTTACTGGAGGGTTTGGAGGCAGGGGGAGCCTTCTTGCTTTACTATCCTTATCCTTCAGCATTTAGAGTTAGATCTCGTAGTCATAGTCTACTCTGTAACAAACAGCCTCGAAAGGACCATAAAGTTTGTTGCTGTTTGCATTCCTTTGTACTCCTTTGTCCTCCTCCTCCTCCTCCTCCTCCTCCTCCTCCTCCTTCCTTCCTTCCTTCCTTCCTTCCTTCCTTCCTTCCTTCCTTCCTTCCCCTTGCTCTTCTTCCACTTGCTCTTCTTCTTCTTCCTCTTCCTCTTCTTCATTATTATTATTATTATTATTATTATTATTATTATTATTTTTATTATTATTATTATTATGGAAATGAGTTACTTGAGAGGAGCATGTGGAGTGACATGGAGGGACAGGTTGACGAATGAAGAAGTGAAGGAACGTTGTGGGGTAGATGTGGATGTGGTTGAAAAGATTAGGAGAAATACACTGAGGTGGTTTGGACATGTGGAGAGGATGGAGAATGAAAGACTGACTAAGAGGGTGTATGTAGGTGAGGTGGAGGGAGGGAGAGGGAGGGGTAGACCGAGGATGAGGTGGAGGGATGGAGTTGAGAGGTATATGAGGGAGGAGGGGGTGAGTTGGGGGGAGGGGAGTCAAATGGTGGGTGACAGAGTGACTTGGAGGCGTTTTGTCTGCGGCCACCCTTTGCGGGATTAGGGCGTCGGGCTATAGATAGATAGATAGATAGATTATTATTACTACTACTACTACTACTACTACTATTTTTATTATCATTATTGTTATTATTTTTGTTATATGGGAGCATCTCAAGTAGTGACTGTGCCCATGTGTCTCTCATTAATGATTTTTAGTTGTGAGGTGCTTTACTAACTTAGACTACAAGTTCAGCAAAGCCACACCACACCACACAGCAGACCATACCACCCTCTCACACCATATCATGCAGAATTACAGTTTCACTCTACACCAAACCACACCATGCTACACAACACACCATACCACTCTCTCATACCACATCATGCAAAATGACTCCTCCATTTCACACTTCACCAAACAGCACACCATACCATCCTCTCACACCACAGCATGCAGAATGACTCTCCCAAACCACACCAATTGTACAGCATTTTTGTCATTTTGCAGTTTATTGCATGTTGTTCAAGGGCAGAAAAAGGCTGCTATGGCTCTACATCCTTTCCAGAGCACTTCAGCAAAACTAGCATTATATTCTGTTGTTAATCTGTTGCCATGACTGAGCATTCAGGATAGAAAGATGGCAATGGTAGGCCAAGTTGAAGTTAAAAAATTGTAATACTTTTGCACTTGTTTTTATGCCTACAGCTTAGCAGAGGTTGTGAGTGGTGAGGTGGAGGAGCAGCGAAGTAAGGCAGCAGAGGCAGAGGCGCGTTTGGCGGCAGCTGAACGGCAGCACCAGGCCAGGATTATGGCCATTGAGGCTGATGCTGAGAGGAGAGTGGCAGAAACACAGCAGTTATGCCATCAGACCATCTCATCTGCTTTTGGTATTTATGTGTCTCTCAACTGCACTATATCAGCATTTCTCTCTGTATATTTATCAGTCTGCCTATCTCTCTCTCTCTGTCTGGACAGTTAGGTGCAATGATGGTGATGATGATAATAATGATGTTAATAATAATGATAATAATAATAATAATAATAATAATAATAATAATAATAATAATGTTTTCTTGTATCATAGACCAGCAAGACAGTGAGACAAGCATTCTGGTACAACAGCAGCAGGAGGTGCTGAAAGAGGCACAGGCCCGGGCCAGAGAGAAGGCTGCACAGTTAGAATCCGTCATACAGGATTATGAAGCAAAGCTCAAGGTACGGTCCATACCGTATATACAGTAGTTCATATACCATATTGAGGTTGAGATCTTCATCCTTTTGAATCCTATTTCCCACAGTTCATTATTTCCATAGCACTTCTTCATGACTGACTCCACATTTTTAGTGTTATTCTCCAGTTATTATTGAGTATTCAGGATGGAGAGACAGCAGTTATGGACCTAGGTAATATAAACAGAGTATATTCATATTCTTGTCAGTTAAGGAGGAGCCCTACACACCTTTTCCTAACCAGTTTGGGTCAAATTTGCAGTTCAGAGAAAATCATTGCCCTACGTACGAGTGCCATGCGAGGGTTCCTTCACTCCATTGAGTCAGTGATGTGTTTTCTATTTTATTCTTCCAGCCACTAGACAGTTTTTATTTAATTTGACTGCCCTTTCATCTCTTCCATCTTTCCTTCCTTCCTTCCTCTTCTGTCATTCTTTCCTTCATTCTCTCCTCTCTCTTCTGCCAATGGGTGACTCAGCACTCCCTCTTCTGTCTTTCGTTCCTTCATTCTTTCCTTCATTCTCTCCTCTCTCTTCTGCCAATGGGTGACTCAGCACTCCCTCTTCTGTCTTTCGTTCCTTCATTCTTTCTTCCTCCTTCTGCCTATGGGTGACTCTACACTGAGTGACAGGCCAAATGGTTTCCTGACACCAGGAAACTATTTACTGTGCCGGGTGGTAACCGTATAAGCAGCTCTTGGTGCCTGGTGGTTTTGTGGGTACTTAAGGCACTCCATTCGGATTAACTCGTGGATTGTGAGCCACAGCTCCAGGCTTAGCAGTATCACATTGCGAGCCACAGCTCAGGCTGTGCTGGCCGTGCATCACCGCTAACCACTTCACCCTTACGCAAACTTACTCACGGTGCCTCGCAAAGATGGAGAGGGTGAGGTTTTTTTTTTTTTTGTCACCAGATGATGCCCTGGGTGTTTATCTTCAAGTTTATTATTTAAAAAAAAAAAAAAAAAAAAAAAAAAAAAAAAAAAAAAAACTTTTTTCTTCATTTTTTGCACCATGGGGTGGGATAAAAAAAGGTAATTGCACAATCCATGGGTTAAGCCAGTGCAGGTTTAGTTCCAAGGGGTGGTTGGGTTTTATTGCTTACATAATGCCATTCAGGGATGAGTGAGACTGGTCACTCTCATCTTAAATGTCAGGACCAACTTGCCTAGGCCCAGGCTCCTGCACTCATCATGGGGCAACACAGGATTGAATGATGATGGATGGATGGAAATCTTTTGTTGTGAAGGGGTTTATAGAGCTTATATGTAATAGTGCTGTAACTGATACAGTTTGCTGAACCAGTATCAATATTTGTATGTTCCCTGATACTGAACCAATACCGATATTTAGTATTGATGTGGAGTGCACACCGTCCACTCACTCGATTTAGTGCTGCTCTCGGGTGTCTGCTCTTTCCTCTTCTCCATCCTTCTTCCCTTCCATCCCTATCTGTCTACTTTCCTTCATTCTTTCCTCGTCCTTCTGCCTACAGGTGACTTTACACTAACTCTTCCGTCTTTCCTTCCTTCATTCTTTCCTCTTCCTTCTGCCTGTAGGTGACTCTACACTGAGTGACAAGCCAAATAGTTTCCTGTACACCAGGAAACCATTTACTACTCTGGGTGGTAACCATATAACCAAATTTTTGCACCTTGTGGCTTAGTGGGTAATTATTGCACTCCAATCAGATTGAGCCGGTGAAGGTTTATATCCAAGGGATGGTTTATATCCTCATGGGGCAATGTAGGATTGGATGATGGATGGATGGATGGATGTCAGCACAGTCAGTACGATACTGGTGTTGTCCCAAGTTGGCTATGAGGAGGGATAATGCAGATGTTTTCTGTGTGTGTTATTTATATACTGTACAGTGGGAGATGTTGTATGCTGATGATTTGGTGTTGATTGCAGAGAATGAAAGGGAGGCAGAGAAAAGATTTAGGAAGTGGAGAAATGGTATGGGGCACAAGGGCTTATGGGTAAATGCAGATAAAACAAAAGTGATGACATCTAGGGTTGGTGGCGGTACTGTCAAAGACAAGGGAGAGTGGCCATGTGCAGTTTGCCACAAGGGCGTGGGAAGTAATTCCATCTTGTGCAGTGTTTGTGATAAATGGGTGCACAAGAGATGTAGTGGTATCAGAGGTAGACTGCGAGATAATGCTGATTTTATGTGTGCGGCATGTCGGTGAGAGCAGGTGGAGATTGTCAGGCGTGAAAGGATTGAACTTGCTGGTGAGTCTCTTGAGTGTGTGGAAGAGTTTTGTTATTTGGGAGACATGTTATGTGCTGGAGGTGGGGCTGGAGCTAGCTCTGTGGCTAGGGTGAGAAGTGGTTGGAAGAAGTTCAGAGAGCTGTTGCCTCTCCTGACATTGAGAGGACTCTCCTTACGTGCTAAGGGGTTTTTGTATGCAGCATGTGTTAGGAGTGTGATGCTGTATTGTAGTTAAACCTGGACAGTAAAGGAAGAGAATATTTGCAGGCTCAGATGTACAGAAATGACAATGATTAGGTGGATGTGCAGTGCGTCCCTTCATGCAAGGCTTGGGGGGACTAGTTTACGATGGAGGAGTTGAGAAGAAGGATGTGACTGGAGTGTATCAGTGTTGTGATGAGAAGAGGTAGATTGAGGTGGTTTGGGCATGTGGAGAGGATGGGGGATGATAATTGGGTGCAGAAGGTGAGAGTGTTAATGTTGGGGGTGGGGTTGCAAGGGGTAGACCGAGAAAGACGTGGGACAAGGTCATTAAGTGTGACCTCAGGGTTAATGGACTGAACAGGGAGGCTGCCATAGATCGTGCAGTATGGAGAGCCGCCATTAGGTGACCAAGGCCGATGCATGCATGCATGTTGGAGCCTTCAAAAACGAAACAAAATAATAATATAGTTCATTTACCTCCCAGTTCCCAGAGTCACTAATGTCAGAGTTGTGAGTGATCACCAACTAGTTCAGTATGGAAGTCAGGGTACCCTTGTGGAGACCAGAATTTGTATATTTTCTAAAATCTGTCGTAAGATAGTTACTGATACACCATATGTTAGCTCTTCATGACATTATTCTTCAGTAGTTATACTAGCTTCCTAGATATGCTTTGGTGTAATAAATCCAGTAAAATTGTTACTAGAGGCAAAAAAAGACACCGGGTATGACAGTGTGCATCACATATATACTGTACAAGTCTCTAGCTGCACCTTTGGTTTGAAACCCATGTAATTTAGTTTTCTAAAAGGATAGTGCTTCATTTGAATAGTGCTGAAGAAAATCTGCAACGTTTTTCATGTAAAAATTGTACATTGTTTAACCCCCGCCGTGCTAATTCTTATCAAACCAATTACCTTCCCTGAGTCATTTTTTCGGACTTTTCATTTAATATTAAGTTGATTTTTTGTCATTAGATCAAGTGTTTCTGAGCTCGGACTCTTCATCACCCTCATCTTTGTGTAATTTAGGCCACACCTCTCGGGTGGGTGTGAGGGCAGTGATAAGTTGCCAACACCATGAGAGGTAGATGGGTGTGATTCTGCCATTGCTGGGCTACAGATGAGAACTAAGTTACCAAATATGCGGTAGTTGGCAACTGCGGTATGGTAGAGTTTTGCAACAGCTTTGATGGTGTAGAGGAAGACTCAGTGTTCCCATGGAAACCACTAATGCATCCTTGTGCTTGAAATTATGGTGCCGAGACTTATCACCTCATATGAGGCGCTCAGCGTAGCCAGGTGTGGCTTGCATATCGCCTCATGTAATGCGATGAGTGCGGCGGGGGTTAAAGCCGAAATCTTGCAGAGACGAAACCACTGACCAAAATGCCACAATGGTGACGGCTCCAAAATACTGCTTGCGTTGGAAAGAAAACATGGGACTTCCATTTCCTTTCATTCATTTTATAGGATACTAAGTTAGTTTGTGACAGCTGAGTTCATGATTTTAAAAGTACAGTAGCAAAAAGGATCACTAAGAAATTATCAAAATTTAATACTTGTTAGAAAAAAGACCCCCCAAAAGCCAAATTACAAGAAAAAGCCAACCAGCTATTTTTTGGAGCCAACCACTTACAAAATAATAATAATAATAATGTGAAGAATTTGGCCTAAAAAAAAAAAAAAATGGCAACCCTGCCCAGTGGGGCAGACAACGCATTAGGGTTTTTGTTTATGGTTGGAACGTACGATCTTAAGTCGTGTCATGCTAATATTTCATTTTGAAGAATCATTACATGTTTCTTATAAGCCTAATTATTTTTGTTTTGCTGGACAAATACATGAAATACATGATATGGATGGTGACCATCATCCACTCACTTGATGTAGTGCTTTACATTGAGTGACAAGCCAAATGGTTTCCTGTAAGCCAAGAAACCATTTACAACGCTGGGTGGTAACCATATAACCAAACCATACGTGTTCCCTACGTGTCAACCAGTGGGTTGGTGGAGGGTTGGTGCCCCTCCCTGTAAAACAACTAACTCAGTGTCAAATGGCCACCCTTTATGGGATTATGGCGTCTGGCAATAGATAGATAGATAGATATTTAAGGAAGGAAAGATTAATATCCGTGCCAATACTGTACAGAGATGGTAGACTCATGCCATCAGTTTTTGCTTATATTTGACCATATTACAACCTCTCTTCCTTATAGCAGGGAGTAAAAATATTGTTATAATTTCTCCCTTTCTTGTGGTGACACAGAAGACACATAAAAAGAATGAGGTTTAATTTAGTCGATCAACGAAACTAACTTAGGGTTGTAGTTTTTCCATGATTAGTGACATTGGGAATTTATGATTTTCATTGCCCAGGTTTACTAACCAGCATGATCTCTACCCAGTTAACTGCTTCATAAACTAATACTGTTTGTGAGGTCCTTGTTATATGATGTGTATCAAAATATCACACTTCTGTACATTTGATGCTGTAAATTTGGTGTATGGCACTCAAATGATGCCGGTGGCCATGCTACAGTAAAATGTCATTTGATGCCAGCAGCTGTGCTGCGGTAAAATGTTATGATGCTGGTGGCCATGCTACAGTAAAATGTCATTTGATGCTGGCGTCCATGCTACTGTAAAACGTCATTTGATGCCGGCGTCCATGCTATGGTAAAATGTAATTTGATGCTGACGGCCATGCTATGGTAAAACGTCATTTGATGCCGGCGGCCACGGAGGGGTTAAGTGAGGAAATACTGTACTGGTTTTGTACTCTGCCTGACCCTACCTGCTCCACCTGACCCTGACCTTAGACCCACCTACCCCTGCAGGATAAAGATGAGGAACTGTGCCAGTTTGTCCAACAGTATGAGGACCAGTTGGTGGCCCTGAGGAGGCAGCATGAGGCCCAGGTGAAGGAAGTAGAGGCCGCATGGCAGGCACGGGCGGAGAAGATGGCCAAGCAGCGTGAGGTTCATAAGCAGAGGGAGATGGATGACTTGACCAATGAGTGGAACAAGGAACGCAGGGTAATACTAATGTTAATATTAATAAGAAGAGTGATAATAATAATAATAATAATAATATAATAACATTAATAATCTGGTCATACATCATCACATTACAGTTTTATTCATATCTGTACCTGACTTTGCACATTTACTGCCATATCACACTATTTTATCCATCACCATACCTTCTCTCTATAGCCAGGTGCTTTAATCTTGGAATGGGTGTCCTCAAAGAAATCGCCGTCTCTGTGTCACCCTGTTGTCAGCCATCAGGTTCCCTTCCCTTAAACTCACATCACCCTCACTCATGTACAGGACAGTTCTCAACCTCATCCTTGATCTTCCCTTCTCTCCTTCTTCCCTCTCGTTTCACTCATAGATACTCCTAGTCAGTTTCTTATTATCCATTCTCTTCACTTAGCCAAAGCAAAGACTGTTTTGGGAAGTGTGTGTTGCCTCCAGGTCAATGTTCATGAATGATGGTGAACAAATACAGTAATTTGTTGGATGGTAAGTGTTCAGAAAGATATTCTCTCCCTCACCCTTCTGTTTGCTTCAACCTAACCCTGTCACGCAGTTTTATTATGTCCTCTTTTGACTTCCTCATATTGTCATTTTTAGTAGTTTTAACTCTGCCATTCCTCTCTTGACGTCTTGGCATCACTATCCTGTTTTATATTGTTCAAGGCAATTTTTATTTTTTGTTTTAAATCCACATTCTTATGTTCAGAAGGCCTCTGTGATCACAGCCTTGGATATACGTAAATCGTGCCATATTTACCATGGTCAGTTTTTCCATTGTAATCTGGTTGTTTGTCGTGGATTTGTCGTATTGCATCAAAATACTACAAAATAAGCCAAGAAATATGCATAAGACTAACTAAATATAGGTAGTTTAGTTACTGAGTATATCAAAAAGTGGAGGGTGTTAAGCCTTTTGGATAATCATTAAGCCTTCTGGATAACTGTATTGTGGAAAAAGACCACCCTGGATATTCTTCTGTACTCTCATTTTGGTTTGAATTTTGGTGGTGTGGTACTGCCTTGAGCTAAAGTCCCTGACACTTCTCTATCAGCTGTTGCAGTGGCAGGTGTTAAATGAATTATATGTGATAGCAGTATGAAACACACGGCTAAAGAATATGAGAAGGAAGGATACTCTCTGCCATTTGGAGAGGAGTTAAATATGGAAGGCAGTACTTAGTGCTGGCAGAGGTTTGTTGGGAAACTCATGCTCCTGGCTGTACATTATTGTTTTTTAGTACTTGGCCTTATTGTACTGTGTATCTACCATGTTTGTTGCTCAGTTTTCATGGCAGATGTCAAAACTTTATATCATGTGAATGCCCTTCACCCTGTCACAAAGAATTCAATCAGCTCTTAAGACAATATATGCTGGCTAACCATAGCCTATTTGTTTTCATCTGACAGAACTAGGCCACTCGAAACTTGAACACTGAGCCATGGTTGCATGAAATTGTATGAGCTTTACTTATGAGGGAATGAGTCTTCTTGATTACTAGTCCGATTTATCCACCAGTCTGATGATACGCCTCACCTGAACTGAAAATGGGTTAGGGATTTTTGCCTGGTGAAAACAGTGTAGTATCAGAAATAATTGAGATTAAATTGTTATGTTATGTGATGACAGAGTCATGAAGCTGTGGCATTATTATTGTGCTTACCAGCATTTGAATAACCCATTTATTGTAGAGTTTAATATGTGCTGTATCTTTACTGCCAGATTTATAATCTTATCAATATACAGTATAATATTGTATATTGTAATTTTTCAGATGAATATTATTTCAGGCTTTGATTATAATAAAGAAGTTACAAAACATTTTGTAAAGAGATTTAAATGTTTGTTATTTATTTTTGTAATAATTAAGTTCATTGTTTTACTTTTAACCCCTTCAATCCATTGACATATTCATTTTATTCTTGCCACCTTCTTATGATTTTATCCAACTAAGGAAGAGGATGCAGGTTGTAAAAGGATCTATGGATATTGCATCTAAGCTCATCACTATGATTCATTGCTCCAGAATTAACAAATTTGTTTGTGGGTAGCGAAAATAAAAAGAATATCGTAGGATTCAGTGAGTTGATTATTTATGTTATCTGTGTGCATGACATTGTGCATCACTGGTGTATGGCTTAAATATTTGTTAGCAAATAATTGTCATTATTATTCTGTGAACTTGCCATAATGCAATGTGTTGATGCTGCCAGGTGGTATTAGAGGCAGTTACCGGTTGATGTCTTCTTCTGTAAGTTTGTCACAACCATAGTTATCTGGTCACAGCTGTAACTTGTACCATTATGCTGGAGAGGAATGCCTTCTTGCAATGGCTCTGCTATAACCTGCTATAACCGGGTGGCTGTGCTGCAAGGTCATACAAATGTCCCTCACCTTCCTTCCATAAGGAAGATGGTGGATTGCAGGAGGAGGGCTTCTTAACTTGCAGTTCACTGACTTCACATTCAGATGAGCCTGGGGTTGCAGCATCTACCAGTACTACTGTTATGCATAATCCCAGCAGTGTTGTGTGGGTTGTCGCTTTTTCCATCAAGATGTATCATTTGAAACCCCATGGTCATCTGAATGGGAACCTGGTTGACTACAGGCCACAGTTCTGCAATCCAGTTCTGTCAGATGAAGACAGACCAACCGTGCCATGCACATGGCAGGTTCACAGTATGATATTTCTTTAACATATGTTGCATATATTTACCCTTTTGAGTTGTTGTTACCTATTTCTCTTTTGGTTGTGATATTGCAGAGCCCAGAGGCAGAGGACACTGAGGAGCCAAAGGTAGGTGTCTGTAATCCTGTAGTACTTTCATTTTAACTTGGTGGAAATTTTTGTAGGATATGTCCTGTTGCTGAATGATAGAATAACTCAGTACAGTGGCTCTACTTCCTTTCAATAGCACCCCTTGATGACTGACACCATATTCTAGTGTTAACTCTCTCTCTTTCTCTCTCTCTCTCTCAGGCTTTGCATTCATGAAGGAGAGAGGCCAGTTTTATGCCTAGTTAGAATGAACAGAGTATATCTTGTGTGTGAAATGGAGGAGTGGGAGAGTGTGAAATGTGTAAGATTGGGCATAATGGGCAAGGAAGATGCTAGGAAGGAGTTGCTTTGTTGATGAATGAGGTGTGGCAGAGTGGAATGAGAGATTACAAATGTGTCAGCTCAAGGTGTATGTATGTCAGGTTCAAGTTTGAGAAGGTGAAAGAGGCGGTGATTGTAGCATATGCACTGTGTGAGGACTGGAGTGAGAGAGAGGAAGATAGGTTTTAGGGTGAGCTTGATGAAGCAGTGGGAGAAATGCCCAGGAGATATAAAGTGATCGTAATGGATGATATGAATGGAAGAGTAGGCACTGGTCCTGAGGATAACACAATGGGTTGTAATGAAGTACCAGGAGAAAATGATAATGGGAAGCGACTGAAGGATGTGTGTCAGGAAAGGAAGTTTTGCGTTTGTAACTCATATTTCATACACAAAGATGCACATAAATATACATAGTATAGAGGGATTGGGGATTGTGTTGAAAGGAGCTTGATTGATTACATGCTCATAGAGAGGTCGATGCTGGGAATGATTGCTGATACGAGGGCCATGAGAAAACGATGTGGAGGTCTGTCAGATCATATGATTGTGATATGCAAGGTCAAGCTGAGAGGAGTGAGGTGGACCAGGACCAGGAGAAAAGAAAGGAAAATGTGCAAAAGAAGTGGAAAGTAGAGTGACACAAGGAAGAAAGGTACCTGGTGCAATGAAGGCCTTGATAAGAAACAGATGCTTGAGTGTTGCAGCTGAACGAGGCTTACATGAAGGAGTGTTAGTGCCAGCTTTATCATATGAATGTGAGACTATGGTGTGACATGAAAATGAAAAGTCAGGAATGAGAGCAGTGGAGATGGGGCTGCTGAGGAATGTATGTGGAGTACAGAGAGTGGATAGGATATGAAATAATGCGATTTTGTGAAAGATGTGGAGTGAGGAAGTCAGTGGACACCAGAATTGAAGAGAGTGTACTGAGATGGTATGGTCATGTGGAGAGAATAGATAACAATAGAGTGATGAAAAAGGTAAATCTGAGTGAATCTGAAGGAGGGAGGAGGTGAGGTAGGCCAAGGAGAAGGTGGAGGGATATGGTGAATTGTGTGTGAGGAAGAGAGGTTTGGAAGTCAATGAAGCTAGGGGACTGACAAGGGATTGAGCTGGCTGGATGAATATTGTGAAGAGAAGTGCATGATCAGGGGTTTGGCACCACTTTTTAATGTGACAGCGTCCAGATTGACTCTGTTGGATATGTTTATGTAATGCTGCAGAACATGATGAATGTTTTTGGCATATCAGATAAAGCCAATATTCCTGGGGCTTGAATGATAAGTGAGTGGAAGTGTGGCCCATTGGATTGGGCAAAGTTGGGCTATGTGGACATTGCTACCCCTCACCCTGCCCTGAGGTAGGGAAGGAGGTCTTGGTGATGATGATGATGATGATATTTTGTGTTGCTATAATACCTGTATTCTGAAACCACTTATATTCATACAGAAGGAAAATGAAACACTTATTTTACAGAAAGTTACCCCAGGGTAATTTTAAGCCTTTGTCTGTTAGGATTATTACCAACTTGCCTAGCCCCTGGCTTGTATGCTCCTCATGGGGCAACATAGGACCGGATGATGGATGGATGAATAAAATTATATTGTACTGATGTATATAGGTGCACCAGCAGCAGTGAATTGATTCCCTCAGATGTATTTTAACCTTTAACTGATAAAGTTTCAGTCAGCAGAACAAAATAATCTTGTGCCGGTCTATATATTACTCTCAGTTGCACCATGAACAGTGCAAGGGTTCTACGAGATATAGTCTTTCTTTTGAATGCTAAGATTTCTGGCAGTTGAACATAATTATTGTTAGGCCTGTATAAAAGACCCAGGTATACAAGCAGAGTTATAGGGGAAGATAGTTTAATTATGTAAGCTTTGCCATTTTTGTGTATAAACAGTGATCCCTTGGTTATAGTGGTTTTCATTATTAGTGTGAGATGAAAATCCACACTTCTGCTGTTATAGTGCATTTTTTTGGCTCAAAAACATCATTATTGCACACCTGAACTGCTTTCTGTTGACAGTGATAATGAAGTGTCTGTGGTTTCTGATGGCTTTGAGGGATTCAAAGATGAGGCCCTATATGAGTTTGTACTAAGTTGTGGAGACCACTAACTCTCCACCCCCTAGCCTTGAAACTCCCTTGCCTCAAACCCAACGTCAGTCTCTCTGTGGAATGTGTTTCTTATTTATTGTGCCTTTTTCATCACTCTCTATTAACCTAACCATTCCTATGTGTGTTTCTGGTACATACCACAACAGTAAGTGTGTACTGTATTTAGTGGGTCTAAATTGCCTTGAAAGGGAAAGTTTAGGCTTGCACTTGGGGTGTCTGGTACCAATTAATGGAAATCCCATAGGTTCTGTGTATTCATTATCGTGCTCTTTCGATATCACACACTGGGTTTGGTACCAGTTATGTCCAATAACCGAGGGATCAATGGACAGTCATTTGTCATTTAGTCTAGGATGTGTTGAAGCAAAACAGTACAGTACTTTAAATTAAATAATGGCAGCATTCCCGGTACACTGATATATGGATTTAGCAAGACGTCTTTGTTAAGTGTCATGATAATTAATGAACATAGAAGAACACAGGATCCTGGGAATATTTGTATGGTTTTGATCATTAACTCTCCCCCCGTACACACACTTTTTTTTTTTAATTTTATTTTTCATAAATAGGTATTTGGGGATATTTTTCCAAGGAATAATGGTACCGAGTTTAATGTAAATTGGTGAAGAAATGAGGAAATGGCAACAAATTGAAAAGTGTTTGGAAGAATGGAAGGAGTAGTGGGAAAGAAACAACCTAAGCAAATACATTATGGTCTCTGTCATGGTGTGGACACCATAATGAAATACTTTTATGTGGGCTGTGCTTCTGTAGTCGTGGCACACAATTCTGAGGTTGTTATTATCGTACCCTGGCAACCTACCATTCAAAAGTACGTCTGATTTCTTGTCGTATTATACACGAATCATATTATTATGCACGAATATATTATATGAATATTGTTATACACAAACCTATTATACACGAATCACGTGCGTCTCATGCTAAATACGAAATGGGACGCACTTTTGAATGGTAGGATGCCAGGGTACAATAATGACAACCTCAGAGTTGTGCACCACGACTATAGCTCATGATTTAGGGATTAAAACCATAATAAAAAGAAGCACTCATTTCCAACTTCAGAGCAGCCTTATAGTGAACCACAAAGCACTTAAATGAAAAATAAGTATTAAATCATCAGTAGGTTAACTCCTTCAGTCCAGTAACGTCTATTTGCAGTTTATGCTTTCTGCCTTCAGGCAGTGTTATGGAACTTTGGAAAGAGCTCTCATACTGAACAGCCTAATGAAGGGTGCGTCTAGCCTCTCCAATTTGAAAATATCTGTTTTAAACCAAATAAAATCATATGGAGTAGCAAAACTTAATTTAAAATTGCATCATCATTGTAAACGAGTTACATAACTTTAAATGAGAACAAACTGTACATTGCAAGACTCAGAAAAATGTGGATTGCTTTTAATAATTTTATTTTACCTTAGCCCATCCCTTGGTGGGAAAAGAAATGTGGATGATAATGATGATGGTGGTTATGATGATGATGAAGAAGGTTTTATTTCTCTGTGTGTATGTTTGCGTGACAGGAGCTGGAGCGTCTGACCCAGGTAGCGGCAGCAGCATTCAGGAGTGGCACAGAGTCGGTGGAGCTGCTGAAGAAACAGGTGGCAGCACAACGCCGGGAATTGGAGGATGTTCGGCTGAGTCATGCGTATGTTGCCTTCGTGCTTTTTGTTGCCTTTAATCTGAGAACGACTTTAATGTACAGTAGGTACCCACAGTACGCGAGTTCAGAGTACGTGATCCTCATTGTACGCGATGAACTATTTTTTTCTGAATATTAGTGTAATTTTTAATAGTACGTGAATTGAACTTGTTATAGGCAAGATGGCAGCGAAGAGTGGCCCAAATCCGGGGTTTACCCCGAGCACACGACATTGCCACCCCAAGGAGCGCCAACCACCGGTGATGGAGAGTGGAGACTTGTCGATGATGGAGCTCAGCCGGGTACTGTGTGCCCTAGATAAAGTCAAGGAAGAATTCAAGAACATCAAACACTTTCAGTTGCGCGTAGAGGAAGTGACGACTTCACTTTGAAGGGTTTATGAACGATGTGAGTGCATTAGCTAGTGAAAGTGACGAAAGTGCTGGTGACGAGAATGGTGTGTCGGGTGGTGTGGCGGGTGGTGCAGGAGGGGCACGCTAGGGTTCTGAGAAAATTCGCCATGAAGTCAGTTCCCCATCAGACAATAATTAACTTGTTTCATCCTCGCTGTAGTTGCCCTTCATTACAGTACATATTCTAGCATCACCCCTAGCTTGCTTCATTAATGACAGCGAATTGTCTTGTTATTACTGTGATGGCGAATTGACTTGACAGCCAATTCTCCCGAAACCCACGCTAGGTGCCTCACCCTGCTTCAGATCCCCTTCTTACCTCCATTAAGCCTGTTGTCCTCTTGGGTTAAGGTGAGCAGCCATATTCTTATTGGTTTAATTAAGCCATAGCCTTGTTGATTTAGTAAAGCCATAATCTTGTTGGTTTACTTTATCTTAGGTAATTCTTAGATAGTTTCCCTGTACAGTACAATACTTATGTCTGAAAGGAGTCTCAAGGGTTTGCCATGAAGGGGGGTGCTGCTCATATGTAATTTTTCTCATAAGTTTATGTATTCAGAGTACGCGAATTCCTAGTACACAATGTCTTCTGCCGCCCATATACCTGCATACTATGAGTGCCTACTGTACTCGCCCATATACTCGCATACTATGAGTGCCTACTGTACTTGTGTACATGTGTGTGTTCGTGTGTGTGTGTGTGTGTGTGTGTGTGTCTGTGTGCTTGCATGTGTGTGTATGTATGTATGTGTGTGTAATTAATTCACCGGGTAATTCACCGGGTCGGTCAGGATCACTTGATGGTCGTGATCGTCAGCTTTTACCCTCCCGGAAGGGAGCTGAGAGCTCATATAGTCCGATCTAAGGGCAAGGCTGTGACCTTCACACACACGCACACACCCATCCCCTTGCTCAAGTGGGACAGTAACCACCCACTTCGTCAGTGAAACTTTTCGCAACCTGAGCAAGGCGCGAACTCCCATCCACCAGTTGGCAAGCGGGAACGTTACCACTGCACCAGCGAGTGTGTGTGTGTGTGTGTGTGTGTGTGTGTGTGTGTGTGTGTGTGTGTGTGTGTGTGTGTGTGTGTTTGCATGCATTTATGTTTGAATTTACCTAGTTGTATTATACAAGACTTGAGCTAAGCTTTTGTTTTCCTGTCTCTGTATCCCAGATTATACAATCTGCTTTTAAACACACGAATGTTCTTTGCTTACACCACCTCCTCCTCCAAACTGTTCCAAATGTCTATACTTGTACTGTATTTGGGAAACAAAATTTGTTCATGTCCTTAAATCATCTGCTCTTCTTCAGATTCTAGTCATATCCTCATGGTCTTCCACTACCATCCACAACAGATCTTCTCTGTACTGTACATCTTTTCCAGTTTTTTAACACCTTTAAACATCATAATCAAATATCGTCTCTATCTTCTCTTGCTGAGCATTGGTAACTTTAGCTTCTTCAGTCTCTCTTCATAAGACAGTTCTCTTAAACTTGGTTTCATCGTAGTAGCTATCCTTGTACTTTTCTGATTTTCTTAAGTGGATCCTCAAATGCGGTGACCGTGTCACTGCTGCATATTCTAATTGTGCTTTTACCATAAACACAACTATACCTCTTAACATTTTCTCATCCAAATAACTGAAAGACACTCTCATATTGGCCATCAACCATTATGCCCCTCCAATGAGGGAGGGAAGGAGGGAGGAAGGGGGGAAAGGAGGGAGGGAGGAAGGGGGGAAGGAAAGAAGGAAGAGGGGAAGGAAAGGAGGAAGGGAGGAAGGAAAGGAGGAAGAGGAGGAGGGAGGGAGGGAGGGAGGTAGGGAGGGCACAAATGGTAGGGCAAAAGGGCAGGGGCATTAGTTTATTTGAGTCATACCTGTGCATGCCCCCGACCAGTTGTATGCCATAATGTTAAATTTTAACCACAGGAAGGAGGTTGGGGAGCTGAAGGCATTGCTGGAGTTGAAGCGAAGGACACGCAGTGGTGGTAGTGGAGGTTCAGGCGGTGGTGGTGGTGCTGGTGCTGGTGGGGTGAGGCTGGGTGTGGCACTGGAGGAAGCTGCAGAGTTTGAATACCTCAAGAATATTCTCTATCAGTATATGCTGGGCAAAGAGACACAGGTAAGCTACAGAGCAGATATTTATCTTTCAGTACTATGCGTGATACCTGGTGGTCTAGTGGGTTATGGTACTGTAACCCGATGTGGCCCATAAATGGATTACACTAAATGTGAGGTTGGGATTTATCTCTCAGGGACAAAAAGCTATACCCCATGCCAGCCAACTTAACTGTAGTTTCATGTCTTCTGCTAACAATCACCTTGAATTGTCTTGGGTAATTTTGTTCCTGTTAATGAAATGTTGATTTGTATCAAAAAGTATGTATATGAGTTGTGGTTTGCGTGTGTGTTATTATGTGTGTGTACATTCCCACAGACCCTGAGTAAGGTGCTGTGTGCGGTGGTGAAATTTGACAGCCAGCAACAACAAGAAATTCAAGATCATGAAGAGCAGCGACAGAGTTTGGTGAGTAGCTGGCGGGCAGCAAAGTTCAAGCCCGTCAGGCAGAATGAGATTAAGGTGGTGGGGGCAGAGGAAGGTGCTTTGGCAGGGGCAGGGACATGGGAAAGGGCAAGGGCAGATTCAGGGACAAGGGGGAGGGTAAGGGCAAATTCAAGGGTAGGGATGAGGAGTAGGACCAGGAGTGAGGGAGGGGATGAGGGTGAGACCGGTGTAGGACGCACTGGCATCACATCATTTCCCCCTTGCGGTTTTCCTGAGGCACACTTCTTCCAGTGAATGAACAAGGCAGGGACTGGGACATGGATAAGGGCAGGGGAAGATCAAAAACAGGAACAGGATCAAGGACAAGTGAAAGGGCAGGGACAGAGAGGGGAAAGGATGAGGACAGGGACAGGGTGAGAGAAGGGTATCAGTGCATAGAGGAATAGGACGAAAGTCTATTCTCACAAGTTAAGGAAGTTCCCAGGGCTTTTTCTTTGTCAGTTAATATTTCCTATATTTGGTAATTTATTATACAGCGTATCCCCATTGTAACAATGAGATGCATTAGGGAAAACTCTTCGCTGAGCTGGGGTATCGGTTACTGTCGATGTTAGAACAGAGAAAGTATAGGGATGCATTTGGGAGCCTTGGGATCTCCCCCCCTCCCACAAGCAAGTAAAAACCCACCCAAATGAGTCCAAAAAAAATTTTCTAGCTCACCTAAACCCCCAAATAGCTTTAAAACCAGCCAGACAGCCTAAGAGCAGTTTATAACTCAACTAAACCCAGAAATACATTCTGAAAATCTTCAAAATAAGTCTGGAAACTAATGAAGCTTATTAAACTGTACCCAAAAATGACAGTGTTTGCCCCAGTTATGACTAAAACACATTAATCTAAGTCTAAAAGGAATATATATATTAACCTAAACAAAAATTGTCTACAATATCGTCAAAACCAATTTTTAAAAAATCAGATAAAAACTCATCGCATAGCCGGGAACTGGCCATTGATAGGCAGGGAAGGGTGTTACTCATTTTACATCGCAAAGGCGGGTATCGCATAGAGGTGGATTGTATAGTGGTGCATTACTGTATTCCTGTATGCTGTTTACACAGTCCAAGTTGACATGCCATAAATAACATTGAGGAGATTAATATGGTGTGAGAAGGAAGAGAAATAGTTAAGGAAGAGGTATTAGAAAGTCTCCAAAACTGACGAGAATATAGACTTAGTAAATGTATGCACTTTTATCATGGAATGTTGCTACAAAATAGTGGTGGGTTTCACCTTATTTCCATGAGTGATCATTGCAGTATACAGGTCTCCCTTGTTTTACGATTGGTATGTGTTCCTAGAAAGGCAATCGTAAACCGAAATATCGTAAAGCGAAATTAAGGTTTAATGGGAAAAATAGGGATGCGTTCCTGGACTCATGTATAAGGAACCAAAGACCCATACAAGTGATCTAATATGCAATAATAATGATGATGTTTTATATATTGTAGTGCATCTGAATCACATATGTATGTACATTTGCAAACATAAAGACATGAAATAGCAAAAACAGCATGAAATACAGCTGTACTGTACTGTACCGTTATGTACCCTCCTACCGTACAGTACTGTAGCTCCGTCCACCCATAGTCGGTTCCCTCCGAGGCTGGAGGACGTAATGCCTTAATGTCTCCTCCGAGGCCAGGAGACATCCTGTGCCAAAGCCCATCACTCGTCAACACAAGAGGTGGAGAGGGTGGAAGCAGGGGTGGTGGAGGTTTGGATGGCAGGGGTGGATGATTCAGGAGAATGAGAGGTGGTGGAGGTTTGGGTGGCAGGGCTGGATGACTCAGTGGTAGCAGAGGCAGATGGACTAGCAGTGGGTTTGAAGAAGCTGGAAATTATTGTTTGCTTTGCCAGCCTCCTCACAACTCTTAGCTGATCTGCCTGTGAGTGTGGGATTTCCACATGCCCAATCGTAAATGCGAGGGAGCTCAATCGTAAAATGAACACTTGGTACTAAAAAAGAACGATCGTAAATGCGAAATATCGTAAAACGATACAGTGTAAAACGAGGGAGACCTGTACATAAATGTAATTTCAGGTAACCTGTACATACA
Source organism: Coenobita brevimanus (assembly GCF_032717465.1). Lineage (NCBI taxonomy): Eukaryota > Metazoa > Arthropoda > Malacostraca > Decapoda > Coenobitidae > Coenobita > Coenobita brevimanus. The sequence goes on along the minus strand of NC_136999.1, from coordinate 225,238 downwards.
CAGAAATTAAAAGTCACAGAGACTTTTACTTGATAACCTAAATTGTATGGAAGGGAAGAATGTGATTTTTAAGGTGGCAAATCAGATGAAGAGGGAGAATCTAACTCATATGGAAGGGAAGAATATGATTTTTAAGGTGGCAAATCAGATGAAGAGGGAGAATCTAAATCATATGGAAGGGAAGAATATGATTTTTAAGGTGGCAAGTCAGATGAAGAGGGAGAATAGGGATATCATAGGTGAGCAGTGTGTGAAGAATGATTAAGGGAGGGTTTTGCGGTGAACAGTGGGGATATTAAAGACGCATGGAGAGAGCATTACAGCCGGTTGCTGAGTGAGGAGTTTGACTAGGGCAAGGAAGGTTTGGAGCTGGCAGAGTTAGTGTTTGGTCCTTGGCCTTTGATCGACACTACTACTGTGAGCGGGGTGATAGGCAGGATGCAGATAGGGAAGGCAGCAGGTGTGTCTGGGTTGACTGTTGAAATGTTGAAAGTCTCAGTAGATATTGGAGTGAGGTTAGTCACTGTCCTGATAAAAATGATTATATATGAGTGTGTTGTCCCAGATGATTGGCTGAAGAGTGTAATTGTAAATGTGTACAAGGGGAAGGGTGATGCCCTGGTAAGAGGAAATTATAGAGGCATAAAGCTTTTAGACCAGGTAATGAAGGTAATGGAGAGAGTTCTAGAAGGTATGATTGGAGAAAGAGTGAATATTGATGAGATGCAGTTTGGGTTTATGCCAGGCAAAGGGATCACTGATGCCATACCCATTATTCAAGAGCTTCAGGGAAAATATATGGGAAAGAAAAGGGAACTGTATTTTGTTTTAGTTGATTTGGAGAAGGCTTTTGACAGAGTCCCTAGAGAGGTGGTGAAGTGGGCAATGAGAATGCTTAGGATGGAGGAGTGGCTGGTTAGGGTGCTCACTGCCGTGGAAGTGAGTGCTAACACCCAGGTAAGGGTGAATGGAGATTTGAGTGATGAGTTTTCCGTGAATGTTGGTGTGCATCAGGGGTCAGTTTTGAGCCCCTTGTTGTTTATCATGGTACTTGAAGCCCTCTCATGTGACTTCAGAAATGGACTTCCAAGGGAGATGTTGTTTGCTGATGATTCGTTGTTGGTTGCAGAGAATGAAAGGAAGGTGAAGGAAAGATGTAGGAAGTGGAGAGATGGTATGGGGCACAAGGGCTGAAGAGTAAATGCAGATAAAACAAAAGTGATGGTATCTAGGGCTGCGGGCAGTACTGTCAAAGAAGAAGTAGAGTGGCCATGTGCAATTTGTCACAAGGGTGTGGGAAGTAATTCCATCTTGTGCAGTGTTTGTGATAAGTGGGTACATAAGAGATGTAGTGGTATTAGAGGTAGACTGCAATATAATGCTGATTTCATGTGTGCAATGTGTCAGGAAGAGCATGTGGATATTGCCAGGCATGAAAGGATTGAACTTGCTGCAGAGTTTCTTGAGTGTGTAGAAGAGTTTTGTTATTTGGGAGACATGTTATGTACTGGAGGTGGGATAGGAACTAGCTCTGTGGCTAGAGTGAGAAGTGGTTGGAAGAAGTTCAGGGAGCTGTTGCTGCTCCTGACATTGAGAGGGCTCTCCCATAGTGCTGAGGGATCTTTGTATGTGGCATGTGTTAGGACTGTAATGCTGTATGGTAGCGAGACTTGGGCAGTAAAGGAAGAGGATATTTGCAGGCTTAGACATACAGAAATGGCAGTGACTAGGTGGATGTGCAACAATGTGTCCTTGAATGCAAGGCCTGGTGGGGCTAGGTTTACGATGGAAGAGTTGAGAGGTAGGATGGGACTGGAGTGTATTGGTGTTGTGATGAGGAGAGGTAGATTGAGATGGTCTGAACATGTGGAGAGGATGAGGGATGATATGTGGGTGCAGAAAGTGAGAAGTGTTAATCTTGGGGGTAGGGTTGCGAGAGGTAGACTGAAAAAGACCTGGGACAAGGTCATTGAGTGTGACTTCAGAGTTAAGGGATTAAATAGGGAAGCTGCCAGAAATCAAGTAGCATGGAGAGCCGCCATTAAGTGACCAAGGCCGATGCATGCAAGCATGTTGGAGCCTTAAAACAAAAACGAAAAATGAAAGTATGTACAGTACTATCATGATGATGATAGTGTGGGATAGAACACATATGTGTAGAGAAGCTGTATGATGCATTGTTATATATTCTGCATTAAATCATTTGCATTTAATTCATATGATTCAACACAATTTCATGTCAAAAGTAAGGGACAAGTGAAATTGTTAGTCAAAACCTTAAATCATAAAGTGGGATGTAGGCTTCCAGTATTGTACTTTATACCTGATGAAGGTTGGAATGTGTTTGATCTTGCTGTATTGCTGACAGCACTCTGTAGTGTGAGGTGCAGGCTGACCATAGGGTTTCCGTAAGTGGCCATCCAAAACCAGGGAGTTGTATTCCATTTAGCGATGTAAGATTTATGCATATGGCTGTTTGTACTGTACAGTCATGGGCAAACGTTCTGTCAGATGGAAGCTAACTCAGGGTCAGTTGTTGTGTCAGTTGGAGGTAAAGTATGGGCCAGAACGTGTCACAGGAGTCATTGGTATTGTAGGTGGGTAAATTCAACCACCATTGGCTCCAACACAGCTCTTTACCCCTACTGTACTTCCTTCATCACAGACTCTCAGACACAACTTGTGACCCCATCTGTACCACTACCATTGTCAGGTGAAGGCAGTAAATGGCACACTACAGGCAGAGGTAGTGGAGAGTGAGAGGTCAGACCACACCAAGACCCTGTGATTATACAGGCAAGACACATGCAACACTACTAACAAGATTTCTTTATTAACTGTAGTGTGTTTCACTTGACAAGCAACTTTAACCTTCAGCTCAGTAGATGTCCAGTTGTAATCATATTGGAGTTTCATTTGTACCAGTAACCATGGAGATTCATATATTTATAGTTTGTTTACCCTAACCCTACAAGCATTCTTGTCCTTCAGCTCAGTTAATGGCCAGTTGTAATTGGATTGGAGTGCTACTTTTACTAGTAAATAAGGAGACTTGTTATGTCTTTATATTGAAGTGTGTTTACTCTAACTTAACAAGCATCCCGAACCTTGAGCTTAGTTGATGGCCAGGTGTAGTCAGACTTGAGTTCCGTTTTTAACAGTAACCAAGGAGTCTAATTCGTACCTCATTACTAAGGCTTATTCAACTTTATGCAGCAATAATATTCAGCTTGTGGAAGTGACCTATTCCTGTCAGGTGAATACTAACTATGGCCTCTGTCTTCATGCATTAGTTCTTTATCATTTCACTCTGTTGATATACTTATCATTTGTTCTTGCCACATTTTGGACAGTTTTATTCAATCTGGGGGAGAATTACTTAGCTGGAGGGGTTAGATCCAGCCCATTCAGTATAAGAGATCTTTCCTAAGTTGAATAAAATAGTTGAAGTACATCAGTAAACTGTAGATAGTTATCACTGTGTAGGAGAGGTCCTACTTTGATGTTGTGGCATGTGTTTCATGTTTATTCTTGCCACTACTGTCTACTTTAAATTACAGTAAGAACCTTTACTTCCCAAAGTATTTGTCATGAAATAGGAGGCTGTTGATAACACCTGTCCTCTCTCAGTCAATGCATATTTTGAAATTGTTTTTCCCCCCAACATGTATAAGAAATTTATCAAAAATTTTGCAGGTTGAACTGGGTAATGGAGGTTGTTGACCAAATGTGGTTGTATGATACTTGCACATGTCATTGAGTGATCTGTGTGTCAGGACTGATTAACATTTGTATCATTCACTAAAAATTGAGTATAAGCTCATTTCCTAAACATGTTAAAAATAGCTCATTATTATCATCACTATCAGAGAGTAGGATGATGATGATGGTAAGCCATTTCTAACCTCTTTAGCATTTTTTTCCCCCCACTCCCTCTCTGGGATTGAGGCATCATACTGTACTGTAGATGTGTGGATAAACTTACAGTGTTTATTACTTATGCATAGCTAATTTTTAAAATGTATGTGTTCTCAGTATAGATTGTATAAATTATGTGCTGATTTACCTTGAAACTAACATAGCATGTAGGAATATTGCATAGGAAATTGCACTGTAGATTTTAAAAGAAAATAGGTGCTGTTGATTGTAAGCATGTTTGGCAGAAGGTAGCAGGTTTTATACTCCTTTTATCCCCAGCTTGGCTTAAAATTGCCACATCTTCATCTTGAACGCTGAATTGTAAACATAGATTAACATCAAAATATTATATTAGAGATAAAGAAGTGCTGTGGAAAGGATTTAGAACCATAGCATTGTCTGTCTCCTTCAGTGAACCTTGTGGAATAAGCTGCGAAGGAATGAAAATGTGGGCTAAGTCAAGATGAAAAAAGAATGGCATAAAACCCATAATTTACTGACTCAAAGGATCTGGTGCCTACACAGACTGTATGTCCATACCATGCCATGATTAGACTGGGGGTACATTATAAGAGGCAGAGGAATGGGATCAAGAGAGATATATGAATGAGAGAGTGGTGTGAGTTGAAGGAAGAGCAGCCCAATGGTGGAGGATAGGGTGGCATGGAATTGATTTATTTGTGCCATCCCTTTTGGGTATGAGGCATCTGGCTTTAGATGCAGTAGATAGATGAGGTATGTGGGAAACCTAATCTGGGTATGGTATAGCTATACCTTGTGTATGTACTGAATCTTTTGAGGCCAATAAATCATAAGTTATTTACAGTTTGATTATGCATATATGAAGGTACTTTAAGTTATCAGTATGCTATTGCCTTACTAACTTTGTCATTAGTTTGCATCCCACAAGTTAGTTGTATTTTGGTTATGCATGTATGATGCTACAGTAAAACCTCTGTGGTCTGGACCTCGTTAGTCCGGATTTCAGTTCATCCGGACAAAATTGAAACAACACGAATTCCAAAAATATATTCAAAATATTGCCAAAACCACTGTAACTAGCCGTGTGGAGAGTGAATGTCATTTGTTTGGTTGCCAGTTGCCGTGTTCAAGCACAAGAGCATTAGTGTGTATGTGTGTGTGTGTGTGTGTGTGTGTGCGTTGTCCTGTCTCCATGTCTACATTTATCTAGTGCACTCTTAAACACGTGAATGTTTTCGCCTGCACCACCTCTTCGTCTAAGTCTTTCCAATTACTTATGCTTCCGTTTGGGAAACTGAACTTTTTAAGATCATTAAGACATCTATTTTTCCTCAACTTTAAGTCATGACCTCTTGTTCTTCCATCATCCAGCACAAAAAGATCCTCTTTATCCACCCTTTCCAATTCTCTTACATTTCTAAATATCATGATCAAGTCACCTCTTTCCCTTCTCTTGTGCGGTGTTGGTAACTTCAGTTTTTCCAATCTCTCCTCGTGGGTGAGTTCCCTTAAGCATGGTATCATCCTCGTTGCCATCCGTTGAACCCTCTCTAGTTTATCAATATGCATCTTCAAGTGAGGTGACCATACCACACCGGGTCAGTCAGGATCACGTGATGATTGTGATCATCAGCATTTTACCCTCCTGGAAGAGAGCTGAGAGCTCACGTAGTCTGATCTAGGGGCAAAACCTTGACCTTCACACACGCACACACCCATCCTCTTGCTCAAGGAGGACAGTGGCCACCTGCTTTGTCAGTGAAACTTTTCAAAGCCAGAGCAAGGTGCGAACCCACGTCTTAGCAGATGCTAAGCGAGAATGTTACCACTGAGCCGATGTGTGTGTGTGTGTGTGTGTGTGTGTGTGTGTGTGTGTGTGTGTGTGATTCACCAGGTCGGTCAGGATCATGTGAAGGTTGTCATGACTGTCAGCATTTTACCCTCCCAGAAGAGAGATGGGAGCTCATATTGTTTGATCTCTATGTGTGTGTGTGTGTGTGTGTGTGTACAGTATATAATTACCATATATTGTATGTAGATAATATTTTTTGTATGGTTTTGACCATCTGCTGATCCGGACAACCTTTCCCCCACATAATCCTGACTAAAGAGGTTCTACTGTACTTTAAGTTAACATTTTAATATGTTGCTACTGTACTTTAAGTTAACATTTTAGTATGTACTAGCTTACTAACCTGGTCATTTGGTTGAGTCCCACTTCCATGGTTTGTAACTGAGGTGGGTAGCAGGTGATGAAATGTGGCTGGAACGGCGATGTGGTGTTGTGGACCTGCACGGCTGTACCAGTTCACTCAAAGGTGTACCTCTCAGCTTCCATGTCTGGCTCTCCTTGTGTGTTTGTCTGTCTGTCTCTCTATGTAAAGGGGTGTAGTTAGTGTTGAGGTGTGTTGTGGAATTGCCCAGTCTTACCAGTTCACTCCAGGGTGTACCTCACAGCTTCCATGCCTGGCTCTCTTTGTGTATTTTATCTGTCTGTCTCTGTGTGTGGTGGGGTGTAGATAGTGTTGGGGTATCGTGTGTTGGAACTGCCCAGCCATACCACTTTACTCCACGGTGTGCCTCACAGCTTCCATATCTGGCTGTCTCACTGTGTCCAGCTCTTTTCATGTGTTGGATTGTGTTTGTCAGGGATGTGGCTTGGTGTGGTGAAGTGTGGTATGGTGTGGTTTGTTGTGGTGTGGTGTGTGGTTGACCTGCACAGGTGTACCAGTTCACTCCAAAGTGTGCCTCACAGCTTTCATCTTCAGCTCTCTCTATTTGTTTGCCTTTCTGTGTCGAGTGTTGTGTGGTGATATGCAATCATGGCTTTTTGCAGCAGTCTGTGGAAGGTGGTAATGGTGATTACAGTCCCCCCCCTTTTTTTTAAAACTATGTTTGGTACTGATTATTTCCTTATTTACCTATATAATCCCAGCAGTGCAGGGATGTCATCATTGTCATTATCATCTAGACCTCTGCCCCTGTGTATGAATGGGGTGAAGGAGGATCCAGAGAGCTAGAAAAAGCTGAGGAAGGAGAAACTACCCCAAACTGTGCTCAAATAAGTGGGTTACACTTGTTTTGACTCGCCTTTCAAGCAATTCTTCCTTCTAATGTCATGATGATGTTTGAGTAAAATGGTTTCCTCATGATTTAATGGGTTAAGGAGCTCCAGCCAGTTGTTTCCCCGAAGGACTCAAGCCCAAGGAATGGTTGGTGTTTGTTGCACACAAAATGTTGCTCCGGAGTTTGTGCATGATCACTGTTGCCTTATCTGTCAGAGTTGAGTAGCTTTGCCCTGGTCCTTTGTGCTTCTGATGGAACAGTTCAAGTTTGGATGAAGGATGGAACTTATTTTTGTGAGTGGAAGCTGTTACTGATTGTCAGTGTCTTACCAAATGCCTTAATCGCAGAAGGGATAGCCACAGTCTGATTGCCCCATGTCACCCTCTTCTCTGCATTCAGGCTGCCCTTCCTTCAGCTCTCACTACCCTCATCTGTATACCTCCCCACCCCATCCCTCCAAGGTGGTAAATGATGGCAGCCATCATCCACTCACTTAATGTAGTACTGCCTACTTCTTCATTCCCCTCTCTCATTCTGTATTTGTGTTTACCCTTCCCTCTTCTTACTTCTTCCTTTCCTACATGTCACTTTTTATTACTCTTCTTTCCAATTCAGTTGGTTCTACATTGAGTGACAAACCTAATGGTCTTGTAACCCAGGAAGCCATTTGCAACACTGGGTGGTATCCATATAGTCCGATAAAAGGGCAGAATGAAGCCTGCTGTGGTGCCCCTGTTAACTGAAGAGAGAGAGAGAGAGAGAGAGAGAGATGCAAATTCATCATCCGTAGCATGTAGAGACTGTCAGGCATGAAAAGATTGATCTTGCTGGAGAATCTCTTGAGTGTGTGGAGGTGTTTTGTTATTTGGGGGACATGTTTTGTACTGAAGATGGGGCTGGAGCTAGCTTTGTGGCCAGGATAAGGAGTGGTTGGAGGAAGTTCGGGGAGCTCTTGCCTCTCCTAACATTGAGAGGGTTCTCTCTCTGTGCTGAAGGATCTTTGTATGTGCCATGTGTTAGAAGTGTAATGATATGTGATAAGGAGATTTGGGTAGTAAAGGAAGAGGATATTCATAGGCTTAAATGTGCAGAAATGGCAGTGATTAGATTTGTGTGTAGTGTGTCCCTGAATGCCAGGCTTAGGGGACTAATTGCAACTGAGGAGCTAAGAGGAAGGATGGGGTTGGAATGTGTCGGTGTTGTGATGAGGAGTGGTAGATTGAGATGGTCTGGGGATGCTGAGAGGATGGAAAACAGCAGTTGGGTGTGGAAGCTGAGAAGTATGAACGTCAGGGGTGGGGTTGCGAGAAGTAGGCCAAAAAAGACCTGGGGCAAGGTCATAGAGTGTGTCCTAAGGGTTAAGAAACTGCATAGGGAGGCTGCTGGAAATTGAGCAACATAGAGAGCTGGCATTAAGTGGCCAAGGCTGTCGTGTGCAAGCGTGGTGGAGCTCATATAAATATTGTAATATGATACAATCCAGGAACCAACGCTTCACACTATTTCCCTCACCTCGCTGTGGTGAAGCAGTGTCTGCTGCAAAGGAACATTGGTTCACTGCATGGGACAACCCTACAGGGGCAGTTTCTTGCCTGTGTATGATGGGTCTGCTCAGCCATACAGATTGGGGTTGATCAACAACAAAACCCCATCTTCAAAAATTGTTTTCTTGTGTTTATGTATGTTCTGTCATCTCATATACATTTATTTTTCCCTCTTATTTGTTTTTATTTTCTGAGTGCATTTTTTGTCTTAAAGTTTGCTTTTGTTTCACTGTGTGGAGGTGTGTTCTGTAAGGCTTTTTTTTTTTTTTTTTTTTTTTTTAGCTGATGAATTCACTTAGTAATAATTGTAGTTGTAGTATAGTAGTAAGTAGTAGTATTAGTAGCAGTAGGCTGGTATTAGCAGCAGACACTGGTTCATCTGAAGCATGAACCCAGTGTACTGCAGACTGAAGACCTTTTTGAAGCTGAATAAAATCATGACAAAATAGGTAGCATTAAAAAAATAAAAAGATAAAAAATAATTTGATTGAAGATATTTAATAGTGACTGTGTGATACTGCAATAACTACTTGTGTTAAATTTACAATATGGATATTGTGGATGATTATACTGACAGACTTCCTGCCTACGCATTGTTTATGAATGGGGTTTGTAAAGGATTAGATTATACAGAGTGGTTAGGGTTTAGTACTCAGATATGCTACTCATGGACAAATGAGGCTCAAGTGTCAGAAATGAGTAGCCCTTCCCGAGGCCTCTGTGCTGCTGATCGGGCAAAAAAGGATTTGGATGAATCACTGGACTATACTGTTTTAACTCTAATTTGACTTAAAATTGCCATCTGTCCATCTAGAATGCTGAGTTGTAACAAGAGATTAATACTAGCCTAATTATGATGTTTTTAAAAGATAAGTGCTGTGGAAAGGATGAAGAGCTGTAGTAATGTTGTTTTCTGCCACTCAGCTATATGAAATAAAGTGGAAAAGAAAGAAAACCTGAGCTAAGTTAATGTAAAAAGAGTATAGTTATAGTTATCATTTAGTTGATATCGCAATTTTGGTATCGCATTGCACACACTTAGACACTTTAAAAATTCACAATAACCTTATTATTGATATTATTCACAGATCCAGAGCTGGACACATGGGTTGGGCTTATACTGAGCGGTGGACACCGTGAGTCAGGCTGACATACACATCATCACAGCTCCACACACCACTTGCGCCCCCCTCACATGCAGGGTCATGCTCTGATGCCCGTTTTTTCGTCTGCTTCGGAGGCTTTGGAGTGCCTCATCCTTAGTGATTTATATTGCCTGCTATATCTTACTATCCTGTATACCATTTATGTATTTTTATTACCAGTATAAATAGCATAAATGACATTAAAGGGATTGTTAGGAGCTATATGCAGAATTAAACTGCTCAGGAAGAGGTGCTGGGGAACCCCCTTGGCTGAAGAATGGTCCTATGAGGCTTTGGAAATTGTGTAGTATCTCTTTTTTCTTTTTTTTTTTTTGTCTTGTATGTTAGTAATGCTAAATTTGTCATAACTGACACTGTAAATAATGTTTCCTAGATTTATTGATATTAAAGCTGTATAAATAACATGCAAGGATGTGTTATATGAAAAACAGAAGCCAAGGAAGAGGTTCTAAAAATCCTCAGTCTCATCACTGTACCTGAGCCATGACCAAGTGTGAGTACAGACCACTGATGTTATACCAGGCATTGGTGGACAGAATTGTACTCCAACCAAGTTAAAGTAAATGAACTGTAGGGATAGGGTTAGACAACAGAAAATATGCTTCAGTACTCTACATCATCAGAGTCTTTGCACAGTATTAATGTCCTTGTACATAATACCTGTACAGTTTTTGGAGTGATGCATGGTTTCTGTGGTTAGTGTGGTAGCGAATGATAATTGGGGAAATATCCTGAACTCATCTGTTAGTATTTTAATCCAACACTCACCCATGTAGTTTTGTGAAGCTTTCTCATGGATAGGTGCTAAAATACATAACAGATTAGAATTACACCTAGTCAGAACACCCACCCTGCTGCACCTGCCCATTCTCCTGCATTCTAACCCCATCACTTATAACTATAGTCTGTTCCATGTTAGAACTAGAGTTATGGGTGATGGAGTTTCAGTGAAGGAGTGTGGGCAAATTGGAGGGATGTGGGTTGTGGCTGAGTGTAATCTGCAGTGAACTATGAGTGTGGTAAATGGTAACAGCCAGTCTGTATTGCCTGAACAATATCATATTATTATGAGGGGTTGAACTGCCTGTAATGGCAGTACAAAATACAGTTTGTGGTGGTATATTGGGTACATAGCCATACCAGTCCCACAGTGTAATGAAACTCATGACATACCTTAGCTTGTATGACAATGATGGTTGTCTGAAAGTAACTGTAGTATCTAAGGCAGCAGCCAATGGGTAGAGAGTGACAGGGGTGTATAGTTGTTAGTGTAGGAAGCTCCATAGTACAGTAAAAGTCCTCCAACCCAGCCACCAATAATCCAAATACTATATTTCAATACTCTGAATTTTTTGCATTTCTGGTGAGCATATAATAACCCATATCATTTTAAGTGTTTATTTAAATAGCATGTATATATTTCTAATGTTCTCAGAGGTCCTTCCCAGTAGTCCAAAAGACCTTCAGTCCCCAGCCATTCGGATTACAGGACTTTTACTGTACTGTTTACTGAACAAAAATTTTTCTCCATGTGTTGCTGTTGCTGTTGTGGCAGTAGGCTCTTCTGAATGTTAACCTGGTAGACTGCAAGTGGAAAATGCCCTTCTCCTGCAGTCCACCATCCTCCTTCTGGGGGATAAGGAGTTGAGGGATGTTTGTATAACCAGGCATTGAAGCTGCCTGGTTTATAGAGCCACTTTGTGAAGGCATCGCTCTCTGGTACCAGCACCATGTGTTACCGGTTAATAAGGCTCTAAGGAGGATTTGATAGACATTGTAAAACAATATATCATCATCATCATCATGCAGTCCTGTGTTGCACCTTGAGGAGTGTAGGAGCCTGGGGCTAGGTAAGTTGGTCCTGACATTTAAGATGAGAGTGACCAGCCTCACTTGTCCCTGAGTGGCATTACGTGAGCAGTAAACCCCAACAACCCCTTGGATATAAACCTGCACCAGCTCAGTCCGATTGGATGCCTTAAGTGCCCACTAAACCACCAGGCATCATAATTTGGTTACTGTTTATGGTTACCACCCCACCCAGCATAGTAAATGGTTTCCTGGTGTACAGGAAACCATTTGGCATGTCACTCAAACTGACTGTAATAGACCCCACTGAGTCTGCCAGTTCGGATGTGATTTCTGACAAGACTTTCTCAGTGTGTTTAGCAGTTTAGAATAACAGGAGTACTGGCAGTCATGGTGTCCTGCCTCCATAAGATTAATACCTGCAATCCCATGGTTTTTTTTTAAAGCTGCCTTTAAACAATTATATTCAGGTTGACACTTTTTTTTCTTTTTTTCAATTTGAGTATAATATAGCCTTTGTTGACTCCTCCACCATAAGAAGTCTATAGTAAAAGAAGGTAAGTACTATTAGATGGTTTGGTCATGTGGAGAGAATGGAGAATGAGAGATTAACTACGCGAGTTTATGTGAGTAAGGTGGAAGGGGGAGGGGATGGAAAGACTGATAATGAGGTGGAGGGATTGAGTGGCGAGGTACATGATTGAGGGTGGTGTGAGTTGGAGGAAAGGCAGCCTGATGGCAGAAGACAGGGTGACATGGCAGGGATTTGTTTGTGGCCACCTTCTTTGGGATTAAAACACGGTCGTGGACAGACAGGCGGAAACACCTCTACACTGAAAAGGTTAATGAAGGCTGTATCTAACCTGTTCAGTTCCAAAAAGCCTCACATGAGCTGAATAAAATAGTCTGGAGGTAGCTGGAATAGAAAAAAGTCACTGGATTACGGGTGGTTAGTGAGGACTCAGACTTGTAAATCTGTGTATTGGTTGTGGTCTACTTTTTTGTGTATACTGTAATGAATTCTAGTCGCCTTTATAAAGTCCTAGGAACTCTCAGTTAATTATTAATCAGTTTTTAGTAAGGATAACACCTGACACTTCCATAGGAGGAGTCATGAAAGCTGCCAAATTACTATATTTAATATCAGTGTCACTGGACAATCCCAGATATATGAGGAAAGCAAGGACATTTTTCTGTTTCCAAGTTTTCACATTATACTTTTTTAAAAGTACTTTTAATGTGGAAATGTTGCATACACTGGAAACTTTGCCTATGGTGTTCATTAAAGCAGCTGCTGATGTGCCAGTAATCACCACCATTATCATCCAGACTTTTTTTCCCACTGCAGGATGGAGGGTAGTAGTGTCTGGAGAGCAAGAAAAAAAAAAATAAATAAAAAAAAATGATAGCATGAGAGCTAACCAAAGTCAACCCAGTTATCAGGCTAATTTAACTTCCGTGTAACTGCCTATTCTTGCCATGCATGTCTGGGGTTGCTCTCCTTGGTGATACAATTTTAGTTCAGTTCAGTGAGAGTGCAAGAGTATATTTTTGTAAGTATAAGAGGCATATTATATTTGTTAAATATGCCATCAGATCAAGCACATCATCTCACAGCAGTTCTGATAGGACTCAACTCTTGCCCACAGAAACTGTACTCTGCTCACTTTAACCTGACCTAAAAATTGCCATCTGTCCATCATGAATGCTGAACTGTTAAAATTGCCATATCTCCATCTTGAATGCTGAGCTGTAGCAATATATTAACACTTGAATATAGTGCTAATCATAAAAAAATAAATTATGGAATGGATGTAAAGCCATAGCATTATCTTACATTGCTCTTGAGTACTGTAGTGGGAAATAGCAGAAGGATGATAAATTCTGTCTGGTTAAAGTGGACAGACTATAGAAATTATTATTATCCTTGTTGAGCATGGAATGTGAGGTAGCTTATTCAGCCAGTCCCTTATGCTTTCATGGAGTGATGTCTGGGTTTAGCTACTTCACGACAACGATTTCCCCATTTTATTTTTACTACGTTTCAGTGCTTATATTCAGCTTTGGAGAGACTTTGATTGTGAAGAGAATTGAAAATGAGAGACTGACTTGGAGAGTGAATGTGAGTTAGTTGGAGGGAAGGAAGAGGAGGGGGGAGACCAAGATGAGGTGGAAGGATGGGATGAAGTATATGAGAGGGGTGTGTGAGTTGGAGAGAAGGCATCCTAATGGCAGAGGACAAGATAACACAGATGTAATTTATTTGTGGCCACCTCTTCCAGAATTGAGACATCTGGCTGTACACAGATAAATAGATAGGTTAGATTCATTAAGCCCTTTGATATAGAAGGTCTCACCAAAGCTAAATAAAGTCACCTGGAAGTAACGAGAATAAGCTTTAAGAAAATGAATCACTGTAATGGAGGGTTTAAAGTGTCCTGTGTGATTGTATTCCCCTGACTTTATAATCTTCCTGGTCATATTTCTCATTCATATAACGTAGACACAAAGTGTTCTCATTCCTCGTAATTTTATTTCTCTGCATTTTCTCAAGAGCTTTGCATAGGCTGTTCATGAAGTGTAGTTGCTATGTTCTCAAGAGTATGTATATTATTGTTGGCATTGCAGACTTGACACCTCTTTCTCAGTGATTTAGTCTGTGCATTTCACCTGTGTTGTGCGGCATTTATATCTTTTCAATATCAGCTTACCTCCTGCCCGTCATTCCCCCCTATAAAAAATTACACACTGTTTCCTGTTACTCTGTCTGGTGAACAAAATTATCTGGCATTAGTTGAAATAGAATACCAGAGTTGTCCCAGTCATGAGAGGGAAATAGAGTACTAGAGGTATCCCAATCATGAGAGGGAAATAGAATATTAGAGCTGTCCTCATCATGAAAGGGAAATAAAGTACAGTACTAGAGGTGTCACAGTCATGAGAGGGTTAAGGTTTAATTTGCCAAATACATGGCTGAGGAAGTGGTATTATGAGATATGGTAAAGCTGTGGAAATATGGCCATGAGTCCAGCAGCAGTTCAGTCATTCACTTGGTATTGCTCTCTTGCAGTTGTAGTATAAATGTCAGGGATGCTGACCTATCTTCCTTTTTATATTGGTTGACCCCCTTATGCAGATGATGTATACAGTAGTTCATACTGTTCTTACTGCCTTCGGACCTCAAGCTGTGAAGGGGTTAATTAAAGCTTCATCCAGCCCCTACAGTTCAGAAGTCTTGACTGGGCTGAGTATAATCATGTGGAGGTAGTGATTATAAAATACACCATTGGAAGGAGAGGGTTGTAGGCATTTTTCCATCACAGTTTAATTAACTTTTGATAACATGATATTGATTAAAAGAAGCATGAAGGTCTCTCTCTGTCTCTATAATATCTACATGTATACCCCTCAGTGTTTTAGCAACAGCAAGTTAATCTCTCAGCTCAGTTCTGTGCAATATTTTTCTTACCTTTGATATAAAACTTGTGTATGGTTAGAGAACAGTTTATTGCAGTGCTGCACAGTAAAGTTGTATGCATTACAAAGCCATCAGCATAATGGGAATTAATTTAGTTTCCTAAAACTTTGGTCATATTCTCATCACATCAGGAAGCTGTGTTGTACCTTTTTCTATATTTTTACACATTGCATGTTAATATTCTCATGTTGTGTTAAGTTGGTGGTGTTTTGGCCTCAGGTTCATCAGGACATAAACCCAGTGGATTTCAGGCTGAAGCTGTCCCCTTGCAGTTTCCATTATCCTCTTTTTAGGAGGATAGGGAGGAATTTAGGATTTATATAACTGAGCAATGGAGTCATCTGTTTACATGAGGTGACAGGGAGAAACTTGAAGGGTATTTATATAACTGAGCAATGGAGTCATCTGTTTACATGAGGCTACCACATGATTGCATCCTACATCAGTATCCCTGAATATTGGAAAGATGTAAATAATATTCAAGACTATTATAAATAAACAGTGACAGCAAGTCCTTTATTCTTTGTTACTGCATTCGAGGCCTCAGAGGGCTGGAGGCACAGGAGCACCCAAAGCTGGGTAACCTTATTCCAGATCATTTAAGCCAGAGGTCACCTGACATGAGTTCGGATGATAGAAACTCCTCTGGCTACTTTTGAGATTTGAAATGCAAACAGTTTTCTCAGACTCAAAACCTCTGTCAACAAAGTTGTCTATCCATCCATCCATCATCCAATCCTACATTGCCCCATGAGAAGCGTAGGAGCCCGGGGCTAAGCAGTTGGTCCCGGCATTCAAGATGAGAGTGAAACAAAGGTGTAATGTGTAAAATGAATCACTAGGGAAGAGGTGCTTGAAAGCCTCCTGATCTGATGAGAATACAGCCACTTGTGTTGTACCGTTCCTGTCATCAACATTTGTGAGCGACAGGCAATGAAATAATGTCTGTTTCATCTCCTGTATACAACACTGACTCCTCTCTTAGTTCAGTCCATTATGTTATGCCACTGATTCCCTTAAATATATTTATATATAAGAATTGTTATGAGAAAAGATATATAATTTTGTTGTAGAACTTTATTAGTTTATTACTTGTGGCTGTGTATCAGTTGTTGCAGCTTGCCTATTTTGTTCAGGTTATTCCAGTCATATGTTCATTATGTGGGTCTCCATAACCTGGGTAACTTAATGTGTTGTAAGTTTACTTTGTTAAAATGAATTTTGAATTTTCAGTGTGTCATCTCCAGTGTCTTGTTATTGTGTTGTGGTTTGTAGAGCACGTACACTTAAGTTTTGTCCTTATTTTTTGTGCAGGACTATTAGCCCTTTTGCCTCCAATGGACGTATTATGGTATTGTACTCAGACTGCATAGCCGGAGGGCTGGTGGGGTATGACACCTGCCACCCCTGAAATATGCCTGGCCAACTAATATTTCCAGGAGAACAACCCTAGATTCTCATAAAGAGTTCTCCTTGAGCCATCCCTTGGCCATGATGTGTTGAAAATTCTAGCTAAGACCCTGGCAACAGTACCACAAGACAGTATTATTTAACCAAGAGAAATTTAAGAGATCTCCATTAACCCTTGGGATGCTTTAATTTTTCCCATTTGAATAAAATAGCTTGAGTCAAATACCAGAGTGCATCTGTGGCAGTAAAAGAGTTGGTCATTTTTCAGCTCAGTTGCTGGTCTCTCTTTGATCTTAATCCCTTGACTTAGGGTGACCTACAGTTTATTCCTGCTAGTGTCAGATGATTGTATTCAGCTCACAAGTATTTAAGGAGTTAATGAAGGCTAGATCCAACCTGTGCAGTTAGTATCTCCTGAGCTGAATAAAACTGTTTCTAATTACATTAGCAAGAATAAGATTGAAGGGGACATCCCTGGGCTCTGGGTTCACAGTGTAGACAGGAGAGAAACGTTTGTGTGTTGCCATCTGTAGTAAAGTGAGTGTTGAAAAACACTTGAAGCCCTAGGACAGAGACCCTTAGCACAGATTACAGTAAAACTACCTTGATTTTAAAAGCAAGTGATTCCAGTCACAAGTTATTGAAGTATTCTTGTTTTCTTTCAGAGTCTAATGACTGTAGTATAAAAATTATTTTATTGTACAGTTAAGATTCCTGTGAAATAAAATACATCTGTACAAAGGTTCATACACACATTTTGTTGACATTGTGCGAGTGTTTCTTCAGACCAGTCTTCTGTAAGACTGTCATGGTCCAGCACAGAGTAGGTATCAAAGCCTCTTTCCTGAACCTTTGTTTAACACTCTCAGGTTCCAGTGGCAAAGCCAGAGGGGTGGCTGGAGTGGCAGTGGTCACTCCTGAAATATGACTGACTTTAAACTGCAAGAGCCCAGATCCCCAGGCTACCCCTTAGGCAACCCACCTGTAAAATCCTGGCTGTGCCCAATCATGAGAGGAGGAATATTCTGTGCTGTATTAGAACGAAAGCAGAATTATGTTTCTTTCACTGAGGCGTTAATCACTGGAACAATACAAGGGTGCAGCAGTGATGGAATTAAGAAGCTATTTGTGGTAACATTTTTGTTAAAAGATTCCCCGAGTGTCTGTCATTGTATTTTAAAATAAACATGGTTAATGTTTTTTGTGTGTGTCTTACTTCCACCTGGTGATGTAGTGAATTGAGGCACTTCAGCAAGTTGTGGCTCATAAAAGGGGTTAAATCAGGTGGATGGTTGGGACCCCCCGAGGGGTGGGGGAACCCCTAGTGGCCCCGCAAGGGGTACCCCCTGGGGGCCCAACGCTTGATATCCGTTTTCCCTCACCCTTTCGCTCACTCCTTATCCCTCACTCTCTCCCGTCACTCTTTCGCTCACCCTCATCATCAGTTCTCATCCTCACCCTCACACAGACTCATTCACATCCTCATCCTTATCCCTGTTTTCTTTATGATCTCACCTTTCACTCTGGTTCTCATTCTCACCCTCACTTCCTTTCCTCCTCACTTTACTCTCATCTTTCTCACTCCACCATCATTTTTCACCTTCATCCTTACTTTCCACACTGTTTCTGCGAAAAAGAAGAAAACCAAATCTATAAGCCTGCAATAATAATAATAATAATAATAATAATAATAATAACTAATGATAATTCATCATAAAGCCAAGGGAGCCAAAATCAAGATACAGTTATTTCGAGATGCCCTCATAGAATGGAGGTGGTAGGAAAGGGGAAAGACAGACTGGGGAAGACTGTGCAAGAGATTACCAGCTGTGTAACTCATAAATGTTATATGAATGACTGAAAATAAAGACTGACTCGAATTAAGAGATAGGCAGAAAAGAGGCATGAGTGTGTATATAGACAGGTGCTGCACGCCCCTGTAATCAGAACAGGATGCAGGTAGAGAATTCTGAAGAGCAATGACTAGAGTGAAACTAATGAAAAAGACAAAAGGATGCGACATTGTGATAAAGTGACTGAGGGGAGTCAGGGAGAGGATGGGAGTTGTTAAGATGAACACCCACTGTGTCCACCCTGTTTAAAAGAGTGAATGTGGTGGTTCTGCCGCTCCCCCTCCACACACGAGAGGTGCAGTCCACCAGAGGAACGCAACACCTTTGTACAAAATCAGGAACAGTGTAGAGTCAAAGGCAGCACGGATGTACAGAATCAGCAACAGTGTAGGGTCAAGGGCAGCACGGATGTACAGAATCAGCAACAGTGTAGGGTCAAAGGCAGCACGGATGTACAGACTCAGCATCAGTGTAGGGTCAAAGGCAGCACGGATGTACAGAATCAGCAACAGTGTAGGGTCAAGGGCAGCACGGATGTACAGAATCAGCAACATGTAGGGTCAAAGGAAGCACGGAGTCAACTCACAATACCCAGAATCCAAGAAGATGATTTCACCAGAGAGGCAATGTGATCCTTCCAAGATAGATCACAAGAAAAACAGACCCGAGGCTATTGAGGGATGATAAAGAATTGAGATGTGTGTTACTGAAGGCCGCGGGTGATTGTGTGGAAGATTGCGGCCACCTGAACGATGGCGGAATGGAGTTTTTGAACCAATATTGATCCTTACCCTCATCCATAACTCCTGCCTTTGCCTACTCCCTCACCCGTCACCCTTATCTTTCGTTTTCACCCTTACTCTCACTTTCACCCATTACACTTATATATTCCTTATCTCTTAACTCTCATTCACACCCTAAATCATACTTGCACTTTCAAACTCATCTTTGCTCATTTCTCTCTCTCTCTCTCTCATCTTCGCTTCCATCTCCCCCTCTCATCCACTCTATGCACCTTCATTTTGTTTTATTGGTAATCAACATATAATTTACTGTTTTCTTTTTTCCTCCATTCTCCCTTTCTTTAATCTTTTCCCCTCTCATTTCCACTTTCGCCAATCTCACCTTCCGGTCTTCGTTTTCTCTTATATTTATTTCAACCCCCCCCCCTCCCTCTCTCTCTCTCTCCCTCTCTCTCTCTCTCTCTCTCTCTCTCTCTCTACTCCCATGGGCCAACTCCAGCTCGCAATTACCTCAGCAGAAAGAAAAAACTCTTGTTTGATCAGATCCCGAGTTCTTTTCAGATTAATTAAAACAAGTGGCTGGAAAAATCTCGCGAGTAGTTTTAACATTCTCTCTCTCTCTCTCTCTCTCTCTCTCTCACTCTCTTGCTTTGTAATTTTTTTTAATATCCAGGGTGTGGTAAAATTTGGATAGCTTGTATATAGTGTAAAGCGGTTTTAGAATGACGTAGTTAAAAAGGGAAGGAAAGTTAGTTTATATAATTATGTAAGTGTATGACACGCAGGAGGACGGCTGGGCCTTTGGGATCGGACTGTGTGTGTGTGTGTGTGTGTGTGTGTGTGTGTGTGTGTGTGTGTGTACCTCACTTATCACTTAAGCCTCCCTCCTTTACCCTCGCCTAATGACACTACAAACAAAATCCCCCTCCCTTCTCTCTCTCTCTCTCTCTCTCTCTCTCTCTCTCTCTCACCCATTTTTCTCCATTTTCTTAACATTTTCTTTCTCTCTTCTCGTCCCCCTTAGAAAGAAGCAAGAAAGAAAAACAAAAGAGGAGGGGTGAGAAATTTTGTATTACTGAGGGAGAGAAAATCAGAAGGCAAAGAGAAAGGAATCAGAGTGAGTAAGAATATGAGTGAGTGAGTGAATGAATGAGTGGGAATGTCAGTGAGTGGATGAATGAGTAGGAAATGAGTGAGTGAGTGAATGAGGGGGAATGTGACACTGACTGAATGAGTGGGTTAGTGATGGTGAATGAATGAATGAAAGTGAATAAATGAATGAGTAAAAGAGTGATAAAAGGAATGTAAAAGAGGGGAAGAGGAAAGAATGGAAGGATAAAGTGAAAAGGGTAAAAATCAACAAATACAGCAGCCACTAACAGCAAGGTCAGGTGTGGGCAAGTGAGGGCGGGTCAGGTGAACCGGGTCACCATGATGAGAAGGGATTAGTGTTGTCTATCTGCCAGATTTAACCAACATTCAGGCGGGGATTAAGGCAGGGATTATACCCGTGAAGGGGAATAATCTGTGTGTATAGGTAAGTGAGAAAGAGGACGAGGGGAGAGATATAGGAAGGAGGGAGGGGGAGGAAGTGAAAGTGGGAGGGAAGGGAGTAGGAAATTTGTGAAGGGAGAAAAGGAGACATGATAAGAGTGAAAGAGGAAGGGGAGACGTGGGTAGGGGAAGGGGGGAGAGAGAGGGAGGGAGGGATTTAAAATTAAGGTGAATGTAAACACTTAAACCTACGATGGATTAATTGATCGCGAATAAAGACAGGTAAAGATGAGAGAGAGAGAGAGAGAGAGAGGTAGCAGAGACACAAGGAGCTGGAAGGAACAATACTTGGAGCAAAACAGATTACCGCCATTGTCCTCCCATCCTTCCTCTTCTTTGTCCCTCTCCCTCCCACCCCCACCTGTATTCCGCACAGGTAAATACACTAATCAACCCTTTATTTTCTTCTTTCTATGTACTTCATCCGGAATCAGTGCTCTGTTTACTGATATTAACACGTTCATTTTTATACGATTATAATCTGTTGTCTCCTAATTATTTTGTTCAGCGGAAATGGTACACTAGTTTGTTCTTGATATCGTGTTCATGAGACACCTGTGTGGAAGACTGGACCACGTGTGACAGGTGTGGTTCGTCACTTCCATACACCCAGGATACACACACCTATACACATGTGTGGATCCTGGGTACACCTGTCCCCCTACCAGGTATATTCATGTGTCGTGTACATTTATTTAATATATATCATGATGCTGTGTGCTGGATGCGTAACTGTATCACGTATAATGCAATTTATTTTGTGTTTAATATTATAACGATATTCACAGTTTCACATGGCAAATTAAGTTAAAATATTTGCAACTGAAGGAGTTGTTACACACACAGACACACACACACACACACACACACACACACACACACACACACACACACACACACACACACACACACACACACACACACACACACACACACACGCACGCACGCACACACACACACCTTCTTCTTTGCTATCCCTATCTCATTCTAGTAGTTCAGTTACTCTTCTAGGAGCTGCCTAGCATGGGCCAACCGGCCTACTGCAGTTATCCTCATCATGTTTTGGTGTTAATCTATTGTTAAAACTCAGCATTCAAGGTGGAGAGATGGTAATTTTAGGTCCATTTAGGGAAAAGAGAGTATTGTTCTATATTCTAGTGTTAATGTATCCTTACAGCTCAGCATTTAAGGTGAGGAGATGGCAATATCAGGCAAAGTGAAAGTGATTAGAGTATGGTAAACATCTAAGTATAATTTCTGACTTTGTTTGCTACGGTCCCTGATGCTTCCTCTACGATGGTTTTCTCTTATGCACTCAGGCTCCGAAGACCCAATCCCAGCTGAATAAAATCGTCTGGAGTCTAATAAATAAAAGTACTAGCGTTGTCACGATCACTGGAGGGTTAATATTTACAGCATGAACGCTCTCAGACACTTATAAATAGCTCACAGGTGCATAATAGCCTCTTGTATTAGCTTGAATAAAATACTAGAGTTACCCTGAAGATGAGAGGGGCTCCGTGCCCTCTAGTGGTTGTAGAAGTAGTTGGGTAAAGTTTCACACGAGTTTCTGGGCTGAACAAGCATGGCATTCCATTGGTCAGTCAGTGGTACTCGGTCGATAAGAGGGTGAGGCTGCGTCGGCTCCGTCTCCTGCTGTAAGTGTTAAATTTTACTGTTTTGGGGTTAAATTTCGCTGTTTTTGCCATTAAGATGATTCAGATAGGACACAGAGGTATCTTGC